>NC_068949.1:23476755-23832588 GCF_026419915.1 Harpia harpyja
CCAACCTCCTTCACTTCAATCAACAAGTCATCTTCTGCCTATCCTTCTACCACAATCGTCAATCCCACTATTGTCCTCTTGCAGCACAATCGAGGTAAGGAGACTTGTATGTAGGTGTTTGTGGCTCAAACTGAGCAACCTGTTACGCTTACAAGGAACTGGAGAATGTGTGTGCCATGGGCAGTTAAGTCCAGACTACTAAGAGCTAACAAAGCTGCCTCCAGAAAGTTGTAGTGACTGGAGCATACAACAGGCAAGTAAGAGGTTAGAGGTGTGGGACAATGCCTACTTTTTCTAATTAAAACCTGTGGATCAGAAGCTACTCTGAGGTTGAGGGAGAGGCTTATAACTGGGCTATGGACATATGAGTAAGTTATTGCAGGGTAACAGCTTATCCCCCATCAGGTGTCCTGTCATAGTGGAAAAGGGTGTATGTTCGCATCTATCTGTCAGTAGATGCAAGGTAGCTTGAGGTGGGTTCTCCCTCACTGGAAAAGGGGATATGTTACTTCTCAGCTACTGCAGCATGAAAGCAGCCATATTTTCAGTTACTACAGGAGAGATTTGACCTCTGGATTCCCAGCGGAATTTACCCAATAGTAAATAATCTGTTTGCCCATAAGTTTGGAGTTGGCAATTTGTTCCTCTATCCATAACTGGATTAACTCAGACTCATACTGCAGTAGTCCTTGAGCTCTGGGTTTGCATATGAACAAAACAACCTTGTTTGAGCACTCCCATGTTTACTAATCTGAGCCTTTGTCTGCCTCACAGCAGCTCCCTCTGAATGGACAGTTGCATCTCTTTACATGTGGCATTAGAGGGAAGCTTTGCTTCTCTTTTTTAGTTCTCCTGATGGCTGGCATTAGCCCAGCCTCCCAGCTCATTGTGCATCACTAAAGACTGTAGCTTATAAAGGGCCATGCAGATGCAGTCCAATTTGCCTTGGTTTCCAGTGGACTTGGGAAACTCCAGGACAAGCAGATTCTAATCTGCAATGCTGTGTCTTACATTTTGCAAAGAAAAAAATAATCAGAAAACATGGGCAAGGCCTGCAGTCCTCATATTGTAGTTACTCTAATTACAGGTGTGCATTGGTGTGCTCCTTTCCAGCCCCTCATGTATTTTTTTTTCAGTGCATTTTTAAAACAGACTTCAGTCTTTGATCCTGAAGGTAGTGTCCTCACTGTAGCGCAGCTGATTATAGGGGTAATGAGTGGGTTATCTCTTCCTTTTTGACAGCATCTGAAGCAGCTTTGCTTGTGTGCTTCTGAATGAGGGTGTCTGGATTCCTCAGCTGCTTCAAGAGGAGAAAATACTGTTTGAGGCAGCCTTTCTTTATCTCAAAGCCTTTTGTTGACTTTCTTGAGGTGGGATACTCTTTTGGTTGGTTTTCGCATTAAACCTGGAGCATTTCAGTGTGTACTACACAAGGATATTTTGTCTCTGTAGATTTTAAGAGCACAAGAGACAAATCTATATAATATGATGATACACACACAGAGGCTCTGAGACAACTGATGTCAAATTGTTCTGTTTATTAATTACCTTCACAGTTAACAATTTGTCCTGTCTGAATGTCTTGCCTCTGACCATTAGCACTCGTGATACTGTATCCTGATAGATTGAAGAGCCTTCTCTCATCACATTTTTGTTGATGTGATATAGATCATGGCCTGATAAGCAACTTAATCAAGTCTGAAGTATCTCGTTCTAATGCATGTTTTTCAGTCTTTAGTCAAACTTGTAATTTGCAAGAATTGTACTGAACTGGTTTGACAAGGCATGTTAGTCACGAATCTGTATTGACTGACGTTGCATGTGTCATACTATTTATTAGTAAAATCCCATATAAGTCATTATGGTGTTTTTTTTTTCTGGCATTATTGCCAACTTGACAGATGTCCCAGCCATCACACTGATGCTTTTCGAAGGTTGTCACAACATTTGCTTTATTCCTTGTCCTGTGGAGTTTCCTTTGTATTCCAAGACATACTGGGGATGAATGTTAATGGTCCAATGAGCTGCTTTCTCCATAACTGCTCTCTTTAGAGCAGAAAACTGCTCTAAAGCTCTTCAGTACAATTTATATGAACATGCTAATTTTTAAGCATCTGACCTCAGTTGTTGCCATTCAGCGTTGTCCTTAGTTACTGTTGAAGTGGAAAGTATTTCGACATCAGACTTCCCCCCCCCCCCAAATGCAGAATGGAAATTGTAATCAGATGTGTCATCTTTTCTGCCCTCTTATTAACAGTTCCCCTGTGCCTATTTCATAAAAGAACAAGATCATTGCTAGGTTTCTGTTTATTCTTCAGGTACCTCAAAACCTATTTTTGAGTCTCTGAGACTTTCTGTTAATTCTTTAGCTTCCGTTGTCATTTTCTTTCACTTCCCAGCATATGTTACCTACTCATAGGTATAAATTTTCTTAGTTTCCTATCTTTTTATGTGTTGAGGGTTTCTTAGAGTTCCTTATGCTTCCATTCCTATCTAGGCTTTATCCCAGCATAGCATTAAGATTTCTTTTTGCTAACTTAGTGTTTTTAAATGGTTCTCAGATCGTTTCCGTCCTGGCTGACGTGATTCATATTTGTTTCATCTTTATGGACCTTATCTGTTCATAACTGGTTTGGTCTCGTGGCCTATAACAAACTGTTACTAGGCTATGATCCACCTTCCCCTGAATGGTTAATTACGTTTTGTGCTGAAATCAATTCCTTCATGTCAAGATGAGGTTTAATATAAATTCCTCTTGAGTGCTATGAAATACCCTCTGAATTAGAAATTTCAAATTTTAATGCTGGCAGTCTGAGATCTTTAGTAGCTTAGTTAGTCTTCCAGATTGGTAATGTGGCTTTCTCCTTCCTCAGTGGATTATTGATTGCTTTTTAAGGAGCTGGTTACCTTATTCTCTGGAGTGACTGTTGTAGCAGACATCACCTACTGTCCTATTTTATGCTTTATCTGCTAGTTCATTGACTGTAATCATGTAAGATGCTTTGATTTGGAGCTGTCAGAGACTTAGAAACAGGTAATGGATTTGAAGCGCAGAAACTACACTATATCCTTTTTTTGTCTGCTTGATCTTACTCAGTAAGTCGTGATGAGAGATCTCAATTTTTTCTACTAGATTTCAGTAATACCAACTGAATAAGATTTATGCTTATAAAAAAGTAATTTCAGATCCTCTTGTTCATTCCTACCACCAAGGTAAGAATTTCTTCCCATCATATCTGCTGGTGTCTTGATTAATTTTCTTTTTGACACCTTTATTTTGCACTAAGCATGTACTCAACTACTTGTTTCCTCTTCCCCTTTTGTTACTGGTTTCAGGTCTTAGTCTCCTCCAGTGCTCCCTCATCTGGGAACTCTGAAGGCATCTGTAATCACTCCTTCACTGTTGCCAGCAGTTCTGTTCCTCTGCTCGACCCTTTCTCTGAGAAGCCTACAAGTTTTTGGCCTTTGCTTACAGTCCCAGAACACGAGATCAAGGGTGAAAGCCTCAGTTAGCTGGTGTGTGCCTGGGGCTGCAAGCTGGCTCTGGTCAGGCAGGAGAGTGAAATAGCGGATACCTCCTGCTCCTTCCACTTCTGTCCATCAGCTGCTCTCTTTTCTACTCAGACACGAAAGTGAAAAGGAAACCTCCTCTTCATGTAAAAAGTACATTTTTTTTTTTCACGAAAAGTCTATTCATCTGTGATATTCTCTCCCCTGTCAAAGAAGGGATAGGAAAGAGCTCTCAAGCATCGACTCTTTAAACCACATGTTTTTGTCAGGAGGCCTTAGTGACTGAACACAATTCTCCTCAGTGAAGGCGATGGCTGAAGCTGAGACCATCCTCACTCACATCTTTTCTCCTTTCTCATAATACAGCAGCCTACTCCTGATGGCCCACTTAGAAGAATGCTGCAGCAGGTGGTTCACCATCTACTTTTCAGGTTCAGATTGCTAACCCTTCCTTTTAGCCATTGCACATAGGGGCTTGTTTCATATGTTGGCAGCTATCACGTGAGCATAATGCACACGAGCAGCTTGCCATCAGTGAAGTGCTGGGGTTAAAGAATAAAGTTAATAGGTATTGGTGAGGGAGCTGCACTTAATGAGGAGAAATATCAGTCTCCCTGGCAGAGATGATCCACTTAGTATAAGTATCTAGTGCAGATGGGTTCTGCTAGCAAACAGTATGCACCTGGAGGATTGTTACCTACTGCAGACTTGCTTGGTAAGTGTCCCACAACATCCCAAAGCGCAGTTATTGCCTGGGCAGGCATTGCATGGCATGGTTTATTATGAATATATAACAGGTGTGATTAATGTATTAAAGTTTTGAAATCTTTGCATTAACAATATGAGCTTTCAAGAATGTTTGTATTTTGTATGTCAGTAAAATAGTTTATTCTTTTCAAATGGCTTTCATGCTTTAAATGAAAGGATTAATTGCTAGGGCATAGAAAGAGCAGAGAACAGAGAGCTAAGAATTCATGGTTTATTCCCAGCCATGACGTGGGCAAGTCATTTGGGCATCCCTTTAGAAAGCAGCTATGAGCATCAGCTCGAGGGTGCTCAAACGCACTGGAAAATACCACAAATGTCCCAGTCTGGGTGCTCAGTAATGAAAGGCCCTAAACCAAGGGGACCATTCTGAGAATGAAAGCCTTAACCAAGCTGTGTCTATGCACAAATCACTGAATCTGTGGCTGGCTAGTATGTGATGAGACTCAGCAAGCACCAACGACTTGATCCTTTCCTATATCCCTTTGAAATGCTACAGCATTATTGTCTCAAAATGTACTTCATGCTAATGGTAACAGTTAGTTGTCAAGTTGTTTGACTCTGTGAGTCTTTACTGTTTTTCAAATTGTCTCCTGTCCAACTTTTTTCATTCTCTGATGTTAAGAAAAAAAAAAAATTAACAAAATGCTCTTTGCAAATGTATCGGTCACTGCATCATGAGATTTATATTATTCCACAAGGCTGCTGTGTGGAGAAGGGACTGTGGGCCGTCACTTTGGCAGGGTATTTGAAAACAGATTCTCTCCAGCAGCTGCTGCCGTTCTGTCTACAGTGTATTTCTTGCCTGTCAGAAATGCAGCACCAGAGCACTTGCTGTTTATGTCTCACCCATTTGTTCTGTATTTCTTGTTTTGTTTTTTTCCTTTACCACAGAACAGCAAAAAAGGCTTAGTAGCCTGGCAGGTATGATGTGAAAGGTCTGCTACCCCCCCAGCTACTGCCTCTGGAGCAAAGCTGCTGCTTTGTTAGCTTGAGGAGTACCTTTAGCAAACACACTTCCCAGGACTGGCAAAGGAATTAGTATAAATATTTGTCCTGGCTTAGTCCAGGTCACTAAATGTTTGATTTCAGTCTTTTCTCCAAATGCTACCTGTGTGGCCACATATTAATATACCGAAACCCTAAATTACTCATCTGTTCCTCCTAAGTCGTAAGATTTACATATATTTGATTGTTCTAACTCACTTTGGGGCTGCCTTTTGAGCCTTTAGGTTTACTCCCTTTGGGCATATTCTCAAGTTTCTCTACACAGCCATTAGAGTTAGTCTTGCTTGGGGCGAGGGGAGAGGAAAGAGAAGGAGAAATCAGTATTCACATGACTCTAAGAGCAGAAGTATTTGTGCCAGATGTCAAGAAATAGATGATAAAATTGTAGCATGCAAGTATGCTCATGTGCTGCCACCCTTCTGTCCCTGGGCAGCTCTCTGCTCTTGCAAAGGGTGTGAGAGTCTCTCCTTGAAAGAAGAGCAAGTTGTTTTCCTGGTCATCTTTCGCTCCCCAAATAGAAGTAGCTCAGTCTGCAGTGGGTGTTCTAGGAACAGTGCACTATGCACCGCTTACCCATATTATTATTCTTTGGTTATGGCCATGGTGGGGTAAATGGAAAGGTGGGAGAAGAGAGTCACAGAGAGTGCCTAAGCACTTTAAATAGCATAGAAACACAGGGAAGCCAATACTGTGTGCTCTTGCTCTGCTGCGTGGGCCTGGGGCTAGCAGAGTGTGTCCAATGAGGACAGCATCTGCCAGTGAGGCTGCTGCTGACCTGGTCGGACTTCATCCACCAGGTTCCTTCTGCTGTGATACCAGCCTGTCCCTCCTCTCTGCTGCCACCCTGCTGAGGTGACAGGCTGCATAACAGCAGGTCCTTCCCTTAGCGTAGGTGTTGTCTCATTGGACACCACTCAGCTGTGAGTTTAATGCTTGCCTGCAAGTCTGGACAGAGGTTTCCTGTTGGGTTTTTTCCCTTTTGCAAGGTGTTTCCCTGCATTATCAGGAACTCCTTTGTTTTCTGAACTAGAGATAGCCACAGAGCAGTTTCTGACAGCCTGAGTGATCCTAGGTCTGGGAGAATGAAGTGTGTTGTGGCACAGCTGGGTCTGTACCTGCTCTCAGTGTACCAAAATGACCATACAAAGCTGCTAGCTGCCACCTCTCCCCCGCTTTTTATGTCCTATTGGTCATAACAGTAAAGCTGTCTTGCTGTGCAACCCCATATGTTGCTTCTGCTCTTGCAAAAGGATGGCTCAGGTGCCATGGAGTGTGCTGACTGGTGCAGTCTGGTTATTTGGGTGATTAGGCACCAGATTTGGCCCTCTGATTTTTAAATACCTCAAAGCCTGGTATATACCTCCATAAACTCTTTTGAAATCATTGGAGCTGCATGGCAAATAAGTCAGTGTGAAGTTTAGCCATTATTCTCCAAGTTGTAGGGTATTGTTGGAAATCTGTGGTGAAAGATGTGGGCTTGAGTTCCTCCCTCTGCAAAGACACCTGTGCAGCAGGTGTCTGTGTTTGCAGCATCAGCTGAGCAGCCAAACTGGAGCAGCAGCTAAGCTGGTCCTCTTGGTTGAGTCTGTGACATAGGAAGGACTTATCTGGCAGGGTGCAGAGGGAGGGCTTGCCCTAATACAACTCATGCTGTCAGACAGGCCTTTCCTGTCTCCAGGGTTGTTAGTCCAGCACCTTCAACCAGTTCTAAGTGCACTCCAAGAAATATTTTTGAAGACTCCTTCAAAATATGTTTAACTGGCTGGTAGATTTCCCCCCTGGCTATGCCATGCTAGATAGCTCCCAAACCTTCATGTTATAGTATTAACATGTGAATTCATGGTTGGGAGATGGCTGGCACAGGCCAGATGGTGGGTTTTATTTTTGCTAAATTATCAAAATAAAAATTTTGCTTAGATCATGGCTGTGGCACTGGGAAATCAGATTGTGATACATTTACCCTGTTGTTTATGTCTATATTGGGTATTTTTAATATTATCGTCATTGTTTCAGATGGGGTCTACCTGGCAAACAGCCAACCACTTTTGTAGTGCAGGGAGCTAGGGAATCAAAGAGAAATAATATATATTTACCAGTCCTGTTAGAGAAGGACTTTGTAACCTTCTCTGGCATTGAATTCTCTAGCCTGCAGAAAATAATGACTTTTCTAGACCAGAAGCTCAGGACTTGTAACATCAGCAGTGACAATGATAAGTAATGGAGGAAAGTGGTGACCTTTCCTAAAATTTGCATCCTGTCCACATTCCCATCTACATCCAAAACCCCACTTCCTTTTGGACTTCAAGGTCATGGAAGAATGGTCTAGTTTCAGTTGCTCTTTCTGTGCTCTGTTCCTAGAGGTATAGTAAGGCGTTTAGTAATAGAAATGGACCAAGTACTTCCTACAAAATGGAGAGCCCTGTACACCAGGGACATGGAAGGACCAAAAGATAGTGCACACACATTCACAGGGAGGGGAAATAGGATGAAAATGCTAAACAAGGATTTAATAGATGCTTTGCCCCATCTTGCACATTTATAAACATTATTTCATTTTTTCTTAAAGAGGAGGAAGACTTAAAGTTTGATGGTAATTTCAAACCAACCACTCAAACACAAATCCTTCACGTACTGAGTTTAGCAGGGCAGAATTGTGTTTGCTCAAGGTACCAACAGACCAATGCTTTGTTATGCACGAGCCTTTCCTCTGCTAATTGCCCCTTTCAGATTTCTGCACATTTAATGGCTTTGGGCAGTATGGTGATGTGCATGTGAATAAACATCTCTCTATCTCTCTCTTTTCAATGCATGCAGTGATGTAAAAGGGATAGGACTTGGCAAAGTCTTGATGAGGCAGACTGTAAAATCACAGATATTTCTACTCCAGAAAATCCACATAGAAAAAGTCCTCGGCAGAGCCTAAGGGTTGCTGTGCTGCAGCTTTCCAGAGCACAGTAGAGCTTCAGAGCAACCTGAGCAACCTTGGTTCCTTGGCCAGTGGTGGTGGTCATTCCTGCTGCTACGTGTGGGTGTCAGTTGGGCAGTGTCAAGGAATTCCAGGTGGAAGTGAGGCATTCTGGAGCAATTAGTTGTTTCCCCCCAGTCTTTATGCAGACTCATGTGCAAGAGGAATCATATGTATGGTTAAACAACAGTGGAATTTGTTGCTTACAAACTCTGGTTAGGGCACAGAGGTGAATTGGAAGCATCATATACTGACTGTAAGGAATGGGTTTGTCTGACAGGTGAGTGCAAGCTGTTAAAAAGTAGTGCCCCACTACCACGTAGGATACTCCATTAGATTGAAATCACTAGCAGAAAAAGATGTCTAGGAGACTGTATCACTGATGCTTTTTGATGAAGAATGAGATTGCAGAGTCACTAATTAGTCAAAAAGACACAAAACCCCATCCCCCAAACAGTCCTCGAAACCAAAATTTTCCGTTGTCTTATGTGACAACTGAAACTGTCATGAGATGTGTGAAGGTAGCTACCTGAGAGGTGCTAGCCTGCTTCAAATATTTTCCTTGTAGATTTCCTTCAGTCCAGATGCTAACCACAGCTAGCAGTGACACAGTCTGTCTCATCAACTACTTGCTAGGATTTTTGCCTTAAGAGAGTGGAATACGGTGATGTGGTGAAATGCTGGGATGAGATAAGAATACCCCATTGTCATTTCCAGATTCAGTGCCAGACAGACTAGTTTCTGATAAAGTTGATTCAGCACCCATACGGGACAAGCCGGTTCAGGAGACAGTGCCAAGTGAGAAGAGGGCAATGGAGGAGAAGAGAAGCATTGTCAAGAGCCCTCAGCACATGGCTGATACCTCCGTCGATGATATTGGCATTCCGCTGAGGGTAAGACAACACTGAGCATGTGGTCAGTGCACAAAACCTGGGCCAGATTCTGCCTACCTTAGGGCTCAGGGAATTCACTAAAGCTCCAGAAACTGCAGAGATTTAAGGGAAGATAGAATTTTAGTTCCAATGTGTTTTATTATGAACACTTCCATTTGCTATCAATGACCTGTTTCAGCCGCCTCGGGGGAAAAAAATTAAAATTCATGTATCTTTTCATCATATTTGAAAATACTGTTTTCTGCTCTTCTGTTTCATTCACAGCTAGCAGCTAAGTGAGAGTTTTGTCTCACTTTAGCCATCTTAAAGGCAGATATCTCTTTTAGACAGCATGTTTGATTTCATTTGGTGTTCAGGGGAAATTATCATGAAACGAATTATTAACCTATTCTTACAACTAGCGTCTGGAGTGACTTGAACATTAAGTGTTTCTAACTGTCTATTGAATACTTAGGAAATTGGTATGTATGACTAAAAATAGGTAAGGTTTCTACTTTTAGATGTCAAATCACATTAACGTGCAAAACCTTTCACACAATCTACAGTTCTACACATATTACAACCTACCCCTGCAAAGCTTGTACGTTATTAGTAACTTGAGTGAAGCCTGTAGCTTTCTTACATAGGAGATTATATATCTGAGTGAAATCACTCATATCTCAAAGTATTAATTCCATATAGCAGAGTGTAAACCCTTTTCGGTATTGCTGGAAGATTCATGAGAACTTTGGAAGGCTGGTAGAATTTATGGCTGTGATTATTATATGTGTGTATTTATTTTTCCAACAGAATACAGACAGATCAAAGGACTGGTACAAGACGATGTTCAAACAGATCCACAAGCTAAATAGAGGTACTGTAACACAGATGGTTTTTATTTACTTTAAACAACCACCTTGATAACATTTTGTTTCATTAATATGAAGAGTTGTACTGCTTGTTATATAGGAGTGGTTTATGTTAACTAGTGTTTGCTGTGCACCGTAGAACTCAAAGTATTTGAAATGTCTGAAGTTAAAGGTAAGAACAGTGAAGTCCAAAGAAAAGTCTGTTTGAGATCAGAAAGCCGTTAATAATTCCATACTTAGAGAATAGATCCCTGAACTCCAGTTTTAGCAGCTAACCCCACCCCATACACACTTTCAAAGGATAGTAGGTTATCACTAAAACTGCTCTGTGTGCAAGAGAAAACTTTACGCTGTAAAGCTTTAGTACCTGTGTAACAAAGCTTGATTTGAAGCTCACTGAAACCAATGGAAAGGTCCAGAATCTAAACTCTGCTTTTTTCAAAACCTCAAATTTTCTCTTTTCAAAACCTAAAATTCTGGTGAGCACTTGCAAACTTTGTAGTGATGCACTCTTAGGGGATCCCCTACTCTGGGGCACGTCTGTGCCTGGCTGCTGATACATTCACGTTCTTTCTTCTGTGTGAGAAATGGCTGCAATAACATTTGCAAACTGAACACTCTGAACAGCCTGATGTGCAGGCAGGTGTGATTCAGAACTGTGCTTACATAATAAAACATAGAGCATGCAAAACTGGAGCTGTATTTGCTGCTGCAGGTGCTGTCATGATGAGCTTTATGCATAGATAGATGCTGTGTTGTATTGGATGGAATGAGTTGAACTGTTTCCTAATCCCAGTGCTCCTAACAGAGGTTCTTCAGCCTGGCCAGAGCCCATGCTTCAGAAGGAAGAGAATTAGTTCAGTCCCCTCGGTTTCCAGGATCTTTTGTAGGGCCCAGACATGCGAGGCAGCAATGAGCAGAGACGCCTCTAGGTTGTGTCGTGCTAGATCATCAGCATGAGAGGGACTGTTCTGCAGTCAACTTGTATGGATTCTTGTCTCGCCCTTCTTCCCCTTTAAATCTGTCCTCTCTGTTCTTTTTTTTGCAAATCATGTTCCTCTCCTTAGACACTCCTGAAGAAAACCCTTATTGCCCTACCTACATATTTCCTGAACTTCCTGAAATCCAGCAAAAAACTGAAGGTACCAGAAGTTTAGTCAGAGTATCTGTTGTCTTGTGCTTTGAGTTAACTGTACTATAGCACCCTAATAGTAACTAGATTCAGGTTCTAGATTTTCATTACCCATGTGTTACACTGGCTGGAAATTCAGTTATGCCCAGTATACCTTCTTGTGTGATGCATAAAATAACTAAATCTTTGCTAATCCATTAATCTTTTTTTAAAGTATGATGCCATTTACTCTAGTATTATTAAAGTAGGCAATAAAATCATATGGTGATAGGAAATTGGGGGATGAAGCAGAACCTCCACTTCACTGTGGATAGTCTCAAAATCCACTGCTTTTCTCTGCTGCAGAAGACAATCCTTATTCTCCTACATACCAGTTTCCTGCGTCTACTCCTAGTCCTATCTCTGAAGGTAATAATAAAGGACTATATGTATTTTTCTGCACAAATGCTACCTTATCCATTTATTTTCTTCCTGGAGTTTTTTCTAGTTGCTGAGCATTATGCTGCCTCATAATGATTTGCTGCACTCTAAGTATTGCCTTGACTGTATGATGCCTTTTTGGCTTTGCAGTGCTCCTCTGGCTTTGTAACTAGTATTTGACTAATGCTACGGACTTGGGGTTTGCTTGGTTTTATGCGCTTATCAGTTGTATTTAGCCATGTGCACGCAGTGATTATTTAACATGCCTAGAATGCTGACTTACATGTAAAGATGTGGTTTAACTGAGATTTCTCCTACCCCCCTTTCAGATCAATACATTCCTTTAATTATTTACTTCTGGTTTTGAATATTAACACAGTATTAGGGCCAGACCCAAAATGCCACTGAAGTCTATTGGTAAAAAGGCTGCTTGTTTCAGTGGGTTTTGGATCAGTCCCTCAATGTAGTCTTTTAAAATAAATATAACCTGGTAACATAGGTTCAGGGCTGGCCTTAGGTGCACATGGCATATCTAGGCAAGGACAGAGTTTGACAGTCTCATCAGCACATCTTGCAACTTGAAATAACACTGTCTTTACCTTATCCTCTCCATGTGCTCAGCAGATTCCTTTAAACTTCATGTACAAACCAGAATCCTTTGCAGTCATGTTTCAGGGATGGTGAAAGAGCATCTATTGCAGTGATAATCACGTAACTGTGTGCATATGCATGAAAACACTTATGTACGAGAAACACCGGAATCTGCTGCACATGCTGGACATACAGACACTTCCTGACTGGGAAGCTGTTGTTGGTGATAAGCCTTGTTGACTTGGTGCTTTGGTGTCACTTCAGATCCTGCAATTTAGGAACTTGCCTACTTAGCCTGTGCCTCAAGCCAACCCTAGTGAGACTATTAATTAACCATTTCATTCAATGTTTATATTAAACGTCTGGTAGGTACTGTGTAAGAAGAAAGCATACAATATGGGTTGTAGCTGAGATGCTCAAAGACGACTAGAAGATGTAAGGTGCATTTCACTGTTAAAATGAATGTGGACTAGTGTCATACAGGTATCTAAGATACTTGCTCATTTCTTGGTGAAACCTGTAGGTGAAGAGTCCTGTCTTGCAAATCATAATGCAGTGTAAATTATTTTCTATTGGCAGAATGGTATGTGGGTATGGATGAGGGAGAAACAGTGTCTCGGTAACTAATTGATAAAGGAGTTTTACAGAGATTCAATTTTCTTGTTCGTAATTAAGTTTGAAAATCCATTTTGCTCTTGTCTGAACTAACATAGTTTGCAAGACCAATGATTATAATGTAGTAAGAGTCTGGTTTCCCATAAATGTCCCCTATGTGCTTAGAAATGTGCATATGAAAGTAATTTGCTGGTTTAGGTAGTTGAAATTTTATTGGACCAAACAACTTGCTTTTTATTCTCAGTATATTGGGAAATGTTTCTCTAATATTTGCTTGGATTCTTTCCTTGATATTGGATGATGTAGATGGGTTGGAGTGCATGTTTCATGTTTAGAAAACATTTTGAAGTTACATACTCAATGGCAAAGTGTTTGTACAGAGATGGTTTGAAGCCTCGATTTCATACAATCAATGTCAGAGTTTTTTGCTTTGGATTGATGCATAGGATCTCCTAGAAACATGAAGATTTGGGCTCCCCTCTAAAATACCTTTAGAGTCTCTAGAAACATAGAGAATATGGGCAACCCATGAAAAAAAACCCTGCAGATTCTCTAGGAACTACAGGGGAACAGCATCTTCTTGCTAAAGGAATCAGATTTTGAAATTACAAACTGGTAATACCCTGCTCCACTAAGGAGGGTCCCACAGATAGAATGCAGCTCTGAGAGCCAGGAGATCTTGTTTTAATGCTCATCTCTAATTTACTCTTTAATTGTTATCAAGTCATTCCAGATTTCTGTGTTTCAGTATTCCTTGCTGTAAAAACGGAAGAAAGGTAGACACCCTTCTTCATAAGATACTCGGAGACAAAACATACTTGTTCTCCTTATTATTGTAGATACTAGAATATTAGCCATTGGAAGAGAACACCTATCTGAAGTGAATTTTTTATTGTATAGTTTTCCTGTCTGAATGATGAGCTATAATGAATATTGCTATTTCTCTTCAAGTAAGTAAATTTTTTCATTGATCACCAGCACTAAATAAGGCTGAGAGGTGAATGGCTGTGAAGATAGTTTTAGACATTTGTTTTGACGTCTGTATTTGTAGGGACCAACAGTTTTGTGATTTACCAAGTATTTTGCTGTCTGAATAAACCCAACTTTTATATAGGAATACCAGTCAATTTTGTCACCAATTCAGTGTAATAACATCAAATAAATAAATATTTGGTTTCTGTCGTTTAGGTTTACAATATGGGAATTTGCCTGAAAATTTATGGGAATCAGCCTGAAAATTGACCTTTGCTATTTTTTAATCTGAAGGCTAGGATAAGCACACCAGAGTCAATAACCATCTGTTTGGAACTTAAACCTTCTAATTCATTCACCAAGAGAACTCAGCAGAGAGGCTAAAAGTTAAGAGTTCTTTGGGTCTTCCTTAAAGGATTGATTAAGGCTTGAGTGCAATTTCAGGTCAGCTGTGTTAGCCAGATTGTTTTTTCCAGCAGATGAGATTGGCTGTAGCAGCTGATTGATGTCCTCCTTGAGAGGAGATCTGGAAATTGTTTCAATCTGTTGATCGGCATCACTAAATTCATGTAACACTTTTTTTGTATGTTCTTTTCTTATCTAGCTTATTCTAGCTTCATCTATTTTGGTTTTGTGTCTTTTTGTCTCTGTCACTTTTAGTGATTTCTTTGCAGAGGTATTAGTAATACCTTTGCTCACAGTTCTCTTTGCAGTCACTTCATTGTACTTTCCTGCATTTTGGCTTGAAAGTCCTGTAGATGTTTCATAGATACATCCCTGCAAGTTTGAACCCTCAGCAGCAGAGAAAGGTGATGGGCCTGTGAGTCCAGTTTCCAGGTCTGATCCCAACTCCCCCTACTACTACCTGCAATTCATTGAGGATTCTTTCCAAAGCCTGTTGAAGATGGTGGAAAGATACTGCTAGGTTTTTGATCAAGTCAGTCTCTCTGGCCGTCACCTGTAGAGTGGGGGGTGGTAATGCTGCCATCCTCGCACCTTCTTTTTGGGCACATCTGCCTTGCGCACTACAATACTGTGTTATCTTTGAATAAGGCAGTATATGGTTTCACAGCCCAAGGCAGCATCTGTGTCCTGGGAACAACATTGCTGTGCTGATGCAGTGTAACACTTTCAGTGTCAGAGAGAGAAGGTTCAGCTTGGGGGCCAGACCACATCACTCAGTTACACTGATGCCATTGCTAGCTCTTTTAGAGCTGCTTGAATATCTCTATTGCATTCTATAGACATGTCTTTCCTATTTAAAGAGTAAGCTCATGAGAACAAGGACAGTCTCTTGGTGTAAGGATACATATGTGTCTTGTGCCAGGAATGTTATCTGTGCTTAAAAGATGATCTGAGTCAGTGAACATACTTCAGTTTGGTGTGCAAGTTAATACAAGGATGTCCCAGCAGTTATCATATGTGATTGGGAGCAGGACTCCTCAGCTCTATTACTGTATCTAGCACCTAATGAGTTATTTTAGGCATATACTACAGCTTTTAGATCCTCTATTTATCTTTCAGCTTTTGATAAAATGGATCTAATAACCCTTACTGTAGAGGAGTTTTGTGACAAAAAGTGATTGTTTTCTGAAGTGCTTTGAGAGCCTGGAGAAAGGTATTAGTGTAAGTAGTACATTAATATTTATATCTAATCTGGGAATTATATTTAAATGCAATTTAAACCTCATTAGGATTTTCTTCTCCAGGATCCTCTCCCTGTGGTAAGTATTGGGCATATCACTCAAATTATGGCCAATATAATAGTAGAAGAAATGAAAAGAGTCTCTGGTGCTTCTTCTTTGGGGCTTTTTCAGCTCACTTGCAAAATGCTTTTGTCTTTCAGATGAAGATTCTGATTCATACTCTCCTCGTTATTCCTATTCTGAGGACAGTGAGTAATTCACATTTCTTGTGTAATCTGTCAAACAGAAAGGGCATGTAAAGCATGTATTTATTTGCCTCCTATCCAGTTCACTAGTATTCCTGTATTTGACTTATCCTACAGGCAGAACCCAGCTTTCAGTTCCCCGCTCCAAGAGTGAGATGGACAATATTGATTCAGAGAAGGTTGTTAAGAGGTCTGCCACTTTGCCACTGCCAAACCGTACTTCATCGCTGAAATCAAGCCCAGAAAGGTGACCTGAACTAAGACATATTTGGATCAGTACTGGAAGAATCTCTGAAAGCTGTGAATGGGAAGGGAACAAAGGTGGAAGCTTTAGGTCCACAACTCCAGTTAAACTTTTTGGGGGAAGTGGACATGTAGTTTTGACTCTGACTCTTCTACTAGGCAGCAGTGAACTCCTTTACTGTCACAGCCCAGTCCCCCATTTTGTCTGTCTTTTTTTTACCAGTCATCACACAGTCTGTTGCATAGTTTCCTGCCTGAGTGAGGAGTGTTTCCCTGGGTGTCATGCCTATACAGTGCCCGCCACAGAGGCACAGTGGAAACTCTTGGCTCAGTGTGACACTCCCAAAGGCACCTCAGAATACAAGCAAGTAGCAATAATTGTGGAGAAGCAAAACCTGGATTTGTGTTGAGCCTTGGTAAAAGTTGTTTTACATTTTCCATTTCTGAGCAGTTCCACCCATATTAATTTTATTTGAAAGTAGGCTTTAGTTAGCAGTGTCACTTCTGATTGTTCAAGATTACTTCTCCTCTGTTTTTTTGCTTTGTTTATTACCATGTATTTTAAACCTCTTTGTAACAGTAATGAATGCGTTTCCCAAATGAAGGGAAAGCAGAATGAGCAATGAATATTTTATGTCCTGCTGAATTCTCCCAGCTCTTGAACTGCTCCTCCCTCCCTCACCAAATTCCACATGCTCTTAATGTTTTTCGCTTGCTGCCTCAAATGAGCAATGCCATAATTTGAGATTTCTAATTCAGTGAGCATCTCAGGCCACCAGATCAGGAGACAAAGTTTGCTGATAGAACATCTCTTCCTTATGCAGGAATTGAAGGCATAGTACATCGGCCCTCTGAGAAGACTCTTGCAAGTGAAAGGGTTACAATAATTAATGCTTCCTGTTATCTAGTGACAGTGTTTCACCAGGGAGAAGTTTCTCTGGGGCTGGAATCTTAAGCAATCAAGTTTATTCTAGACAGCAGAGATCAACCTTGTTGAAATTTGTACGCTGTTTGTAGGCCAGTCGTTTTGGCTGTCATCTTGCCTTACTTTAAAAAAAAATAAAAATAAATTTAAATTGGTTGCCTCTGTCTCTCCTGAGCCAGTGGAGAGAGTTTGGGCAACTCAGTGGGTTGTTCCTATCCTAAACCAGGTCAGTAGGGTAAGTGCAGTGCAAGGAAACCTGGAGCAGCAGTTCTGGTCGGATGCCTCATGTTTGTTTGGTGAATGCTAGGTGAGATGAATCCACATACAACATTGCCCATCAAAGGGAACATATCAAGAGCAAGATCAGAATTAGTTTACCAGTTTAAATGGCCTGATTTCTGGGCTTTTTCAGGGGCATTGGTTATTCTGCATGAGGTGTTTGAATATGTTACTTTTTGGAGGAGCTGGGCATTGTAGGATATGCACTCAGAATGCTTTGTGACTACTGTTATCTGAACTGTCCCAGTGTGGACACTGCACAAAATTATCGTGGTTTGGATAGTCAATGGACTGTTCTTAGCCATCTTTAGATACACCAGTCTGAGATAGTTTGTTCATGTGTCTAGAAAAGACCCCATCTTGGATCCCAGAGTGCCCCCAGAATCCGGAGTAGTAGTAGTCAGGTAATTGGTGATGTGGCTAAAATGAAGGAGTTTAGCAAAAGAGATTTAGTCTGAGTTCTGCTCAAAGCTTGGACATGTTTGTATTTGTGAGCTTAGTTGAAGCCCATCACTAAGCTATTTCCAATCAGGAAAGACATGGAAGTCTGGAAGTTTATTTAAAGTACTTCGAAGAAACCTCCTCTACTCCGATGGTTTCAGCAGCTGAGCTGTATCAACCTCTGCCTGCTATAGATAAACAAATATATGCCTGGAGTCCTATCTGAACTGTTCCTCTTGCAGGCTCCTTTCCTAGATTAAAAAAAGTACCCTGATTAAACCACGATTAACAGGGAAAGGTGCCTGTCAAAAGGAAGTGCTTGTCTCCATGGAAACCACAATGTTTTGGGTTAATTGATCTTTCTTTACTCAGGACTGACTGGGAGCCTCCAGACAAGAAGGTGGACACCAGAAAATACCGAGCAGAGCCCAGGAGCATTTATGACTATCAGCCAGGAAAGTCCTCAGTTCTGAACAATGAAAAAATGGTAATGTTTGTTTTATCCTAGTTTGGCTTTATCCTGTGATTGTAAAATACTCCCCAAGTGCTTGTCAGTTCCATTTGGATAGGATTTCTTATGCTTACATTGCAGTGCTTGTGTGATGTATTTCCTGTATATTTTGTTTTGAAAACTGTTTTGCATAACTTCCTAACACTTTTGTTCTCTGTAAAGTAAGATCCAGGGGGACTGAGAGGCTTCTTTCCTTTTGGACATGTTGTTTTCTGTGTTACGTATGGATCACTAACCCTAGTTTTTAATCCATGTTTGACACTGTGACCTGTTCAGCAGCTGTTTTACCAGCTGTACTTTTTCTAGGGCATAGCATTAGCTGATGCAGGAGGGTTGAAGGCATTATGCAACAAAGCAGGCTGGTTCAGTTTCTATGTTCCTCTGATGCTTTAAACACAGAATGACTAAGTTTTAGACTGCCTGTAATGTGCGTCAGGGGATGCCTCTGAGGTACATTAGGACATGGCCATCTATCCTGGGCTGCTTTCTTCCTCAGCTGGATCTCACCACTTCTGCAGCAGGGGTGGCAGAATGGAATGTGAGCTGGCTCCCCAGCTACACCAGTGTGTAACCTGGATTATTAAGTGAGCTGTTACTAAGTTCAGTTTGAATTAGTAAATAGTGCTGTGAATCGTGACAGCTAGGGGATATACAAAAGTCTCATTCTGCAGGCTTGGCTGAGAACACTTGGCAATGGGCAGGGCAGAGAGGTGGTGCTAACCCTGTCAGCCAGTCCTGCATAAATCACCACAGCTCACTTAAGGTGTCCTTCAGTGTGTGACACTGTAAGTGCTAGAAAATACTGAATGAGGTTACTAGTGAATAGCCAGTTTGGTACATAAAGATATAATTGTTCTATATAGGGATTAATTTGAAGGATTCAACTAGAAGTGCTAATTGCATGTGAGATTCCAAATGTAAACTGGACTTTGTGCCTTAACAGCTCAGGCATTGATCCCTGTGTGGAGTAGGTAAAGGAATGCTCCTGAAAAACCTGCCAAGGATTTTACACAAGAGTGAACAGCAATTTAAATCAATAGAAATGTAAGAATCAAGTCTGATCTGGGACCTAATATTTCTCCTTAGTATTTTGGTGGGTTTTCTCTTTTTCCTTCCAAGTGCAATCAAGGTCCATCACTTTTTGAAGATCCTGCAACCAACTTCTTTTCACACCTGTGTCCCTTCATTGACTTCAACAAAGTCGCTCCTGATAGGAGTGTGATCCTAGTGCCTATTGAAATGGTCGGTGGATGACTCTCTCTTGATCCTACTGGGCTCAGCCCATTAGAGGACTGCCAGTGAGAAGTGGTTTGAACACTGTATGACAACTCCATTCCTGCAGTCCATCCTGGAGCAAGATTTCTGCTCACATAAGTGGCAATTTTGTCTCACTGTAAACAGCCAAGATTAAACCTTGCGGCAAAAGGCCTCCTTCATCTGTGTACCTAAGCCTTTGCAAAAGGTCTGTCATCACCAGTGGCAATGTTTACATGTTCAGACTTCATCAGGTACTTAATTGAGCTCTTGAATCAGAGACTAAAAGACACAAGCAGGACTATCATCAGCATAATTGAGAGAAATTGTGCAGAGCTCATCAAAGACAAGAAGAATGTGATAGCCGTGTTACTTCCAATGTTTGAGCTTTAATTTCAAGCCATAGATCACAGAAGAAAGAAGGTTTTGAAATAGTGACTTCATGGTCTCCATCAGTCTCATTAAATACAACAGTAATGCAGCGGTTAGCAACTAGATCTTTCAAGGAGGTTACAGGAGATTTGTGGATATCTCCTGGTAATCACACCCAGAGCTGTGACTATCAGAATCCCAATCCAAAACCATTTCAGAGCAATGAAGAGCCTCCTGTTGATGTCAGTGGGCACTTTTTTGATGTTAAGGCAGTTATATAACAAGATGAGTACTTATAGTTGGAGTAAACTAAAAAAATGGAGGCACTGCTTCTATTGTGCCTTTAAGAAATAGCCAAATCTTCCTCCAGGCCATCAGAGATCAAACATGATGTAACCACTTATCTTTCAGATTGAAGCATTGCCCCTTTTTCAGCATCAATCCTGTGCACTTGTCCTAGAGCTTTTTTTGTGATGCCTGAGGACTCTGGCAGAGTCTGGGACATCTAGCAAAGCCCAGCGCTGTTGGGAACTCCCCTCTGTCTCAGTAACCGCATCGCAGGACAATTTGCATCAGGACACTTTGGGTTGGCCCTCTGTGCATGTGTGTGGCTCATCACTTGTTGTGATGGAGCACTTGGGATCACACTGGCATATCAGACATAATATATTTATATTTCTAATGCACTGAGATCCATTATGTCTAAGACTAGGTACACTGAAATGCAAGAGTTAGCTAGTTAGGGGAGTGGCACCTCATAACCCTCAGCAATGGACTTTATTCTCTTATCTCACCAGTAGTGTTTTTAAACAGCTACAACTACTACAACGTTTTTTGTTGCATTAAAACAGATTGTATGAACAAAAGGGAATTTCCTTTTCAACTGTACTGTTTTCTGTCCTGTCTGATTTTTCCTTCATTGTAGTTTTGTCTGATTCTCTAGCATTTATTTGTGAAGAAACAAGTAATATTGTCTCTCTGTCCATCCCTTCAGAGACCTCTCAGGGATGCGCTCTCTCTGACTTGTGTCTCCTTTGATTTAGAAAACCACCTTTCACTCTGTTTGCAGTGTATAGAACAGGGTTTCTCACATATTCATGTGCTGTTAAAGATGCAGTATTTGATTCAGGTCTCACTGAATCTCCCTTTTTTAACCAAATGAAGATTAAAAAAAAAACTTAAAGTACATGCAGCTTTGGACTCGATGGAAGTGTCTGATAGTAGGACCAAAGGACTGGTTGACTCCCAGCTCTTCCATTGAGTCTCCCTATGACTCTGGGCAAGCAGCATAATCTCTCTCTGTGGGGGTCTCCTGTAAAATGCAATTCATTCATATTCATGTTGCTCACAATGATGCCATTAGGCTTAACTGATGTTTGTAAAGCAATTCATGGCCTTTGTGAGAGAGGTGCTATAGAAATTCCAAATTACAAGGATAAATATCTACATTTTAGCATGGAAACCATGGGATCTGCATCTCTAACAGTCCCTTTCCGTGTATTCTTTGCATAATGTTGTCCTTCTCTTTCTTCCATTCCCCTATCACCAACTCCTTTAGACTCGGGATATAAGCCCAGAAGAGATAGATTTAAAGAATGAACCTTGGTATAAATTCTTTTCGGAATTGGAGTTTGGGAAACCGGTAAGTTTGATAGTTGCGATGACCAATGAAGTCAACCTACTTTTTTTTTTTTTTTTTTTTTAATGATTGTCACATATCTTTGCTAGGCCCTAAACCTGGAACAGCTGCCTTCCTCATTTAAAAATATGATTGTTCATAATGTCAATCTGGTACTGACGTAAAGCAGCTGTTCTGTGACCACTTTAAGTATTTTGAAGCCGTTTACAAATGTTCCCTGCCTTCCAGCCATAGGTATCAACAAGGCAATATTTTTCACCGTAGTTCAAACTGCATTTTTGTTGTTAATGTTAGAAGTAATGCCCTGTTCTCATTATTGAAAGTCCTTATTCAAAGCCCTCATTCTCCCTCTGCCTAAGAAGATCTAGGATGGCTGATAGGTAGCTTTAAGTCAAGGAGAATCACTCATTTATTCCTGGCCTTGGCTTGTAAACTGTAGGTCAGTAATTTCCAGCTATCCATAAACAGATCATGACCCTGTTTCCTGCTCATTTCCTTATGCATGTAGCTGCCTATTGCCTAAATGGGGTGCATCCGTCTGTGTTGAATAGCCCTTGCCATTCCCTGAAACCAAAGGAGTCTGAGAACAGTGTGCTTTCTTTTCAGATGGAGTTGTGTTGCTGGGGGGGGGGGGGGGGGGGGGCAGGGCAATAAGAAAGCCTTGGTTCCCACTCTGGAAAAAGATGAAGCAAAGCTTAATTATTCAGTAGGACAAAGGACATTTTGATGGAGGGAGCACATCAGTGGTCATGGCTACTGGAAAAAATGTGACTTTAAAGCATTTTATGGCCTGGTTCTTACCGATTAAACACTATTAACTTCATTATTAAATACTGTTTAATAAGCTGCTCTTACTGCACCAGAGGGTCAGTATCAGCCTCTCACATCTATTCAAGTGTAGTGGTTGTTTCTCCTTTCTCCTTGAGTTCAGTTGTCAAATGCCCATGCATACCATTTTTGAGTGCTGCTGAGATTTCCCTGCATGTACAACAAAACAGAAATACATTTTAAGGCTCAGTACTGGCTTCAAAGGCAAATGCATATGGACACCAGAGAGCAGGTTTTCTTTAAATCTAGTCTTTGTTCTTACAGAAGTGACAAAATTCCTCTGCACAGAAGGTAGCTGCCTGAGGTTGGGTGCCTAGTCTGATCACGTCATAGAAATAGTGTGATTTTTGCTGAAAAACGAACATGTACAGTGGCTGGGTAGTCCATTCTGTCACAGAAAACTATGTTTTATAGCTATGGACCTTCCATCCTAAGCTAAAGAAGGAGCTTCAACAGCGTTTGAGATGAGACCCCCTAACTTTTAGGCAGTAGAAGTCAGGTAAATCGCACCTCACTGAGGCTTTTAAATGATGTCAGTATAAGGATTTAACCCTTCACAAGTTGTCATGGTTTAAGATTTCCACAAAGTGAGAAGAAACCTGCTTCTCTTTGCTGCTGTGTAATTAATAGCCATATGCTCTTGCAATGAATGAAGGTTTGTCATCTCTATGACCCTTTGAGTTAGTATAAGTTAATGGAAAACATGTCAGAGAAAGGAGAACATTTATGCCCTTGGGCTGTTCCAGAAGTGAGGGTATATCTGTTCCTAAGAAGCGTGCATTTGTACTTTTAGTCATGCAGCATTGGCCTTAGTTCAGAAGAGGGCATCGTAGGCTACACCAGCAATCCATCTCTTGTTCAGCAGAGTGTCTGTTCTGGTAGCAAGTTCCCCACCTTGCTCGGGGCACTGTTGTTCAGGGCTGCTTTCTTACAGCTTGCCTTGAAATGATATCCCTTGTCAACTTGCTTTAGTTCCAAAGCCATGCAGCCATGCTCCCTGATCAGCTATGCCAACCCCTGAATGTAGTACTCTGTACAGAGTGCTCCAGCATCAGGCACTTGAATGAGGATGCCATCTCAGACTTTTATAGACAGCTACTCTGGAACCTGACAGAAATTCAGCAAAGCTCCCTCTGAGCTTCATTACCACAGCCAAAAGAGTATGCTTTTTGTAGCTGTGCTCACTCTGGTCATGAGAAGACCAGATTTTTGTGACCAGCTAGTGGCTAAGCCTCATGTCTAACCAGAGGGTTTCAACTGATGTTTGCTGGCACCTGGTATTTTCAAAGATCCTCTGTTTCTCCCAGCTTTTTTTCCAGTGCTGGAGATAATGTGTACTTCTACAGACATGATTTCCCCTGGCTTTCTGACTTTATTTGCAGCTATATGACATGGGCAGGAAACACCTTTGGTAAAAGGGAGCACAGGATTCTTGTGAGCCTGTGGGTGTTGTTCTTCTGAGACACCAGAATGGCTAGGATGGGGCTTTCCCCATTTCTGTATCAGAAACAGTGTGGCCAGCAGGAACAGGGAGGTGGTTGTTCCCCTGTACTCGGCACTGGTGAGGCCGCACCTCGAGTCCTGTGTTCAGTTTTGGGCCCCTCGCTACAGGAAAGACATTGAGTTGCTGGAGCGTGTTCAGAGGAGGGCAACCAAGTTGGTGAGGGGCCTGGAGCACAAGTCTTATGAGGAGCGGCTGAGGCAGCTGGGGCTGTTCAGTCCAGAAAAGAGGAGGCTGAGGGGAGACCTTATCGCTCTCTACAACTACCTGAAAGGGGGTTGTAGTGAGGTGGGTGCTGGTCTTTTCTGTCAGGTGGCTGGAGATAGGACAAGAGGAAATGGCCTCAAGTTGAGGCAAGGGAGATTTAGGTTAGATATTAGGAAAAATTTTTTTACTGAGAGGGTTGTCAAACATTGGAATGGGCTGCCTAGGGAAGTGGTTGAGTCACCATCCCTGGAGATATTCAAAAAGCGAGTGGACAGGGTACTTCAGAACATGGTTTAGGGGGCATGGTTAATGGTTGGACTCAATGATCTTGAAGGTCTTTTCCAACCAAAATGATTCTATGATTCTATGATTCCCCATTGAGGAAAGCACATGCGCTTCCTAGGGCTGCTGAAGCGACACTTTGCTGGACCAGCATCCCAGATGCATTTCTGGCCAGCTCTGTGGACAGGTGCATGCCCTGCAGACAGGTAGATCCAGTCTCTGCAGCATGGATGCGAAATCAGTGTGCTGCTGAGACTGAATCTCCCCATGCGCCTTCCTTCTTTCCTCCTGACCTGTGGCTCCACAGCTCCATGGAGCCCATCCACAATACTTGACTTTTGGTCAGTCTAGAGGTTGGTTGTCTTCCGCTGTGATTGCGGGATCACACACATGGGCACTTTCTCCCAGACCTTCCTGAGGCAGCACTGAGTAAGCTCTTTGCTATAAATGGAGAAGCAGGGGACTGGAAAAAAGGGGTGCATGTCCTGCCTTCTCACCTCCTTCCCTCCAGTTCCTCCCTCCAAATCTCAAACCTAAATCTTTGCAACACCATCTACCCCCATGCAGTTGCTGATCTGATGGATAAGAAATAGGTATTTAGTGTTTGCATTCACACAGTGGCTGTCCAAATGTAAGGTGGGGCAGGTTCAAACTACAGATCCAGGCAGTCTAGAAAGGAATTTGGACCAAGACCCAAGTGTTGTAGCTCAGTCTCACCTTTGATAGACTGACACTGGGAGATTCCCTGTCAGTGACTCGGAGGTACTTTAGTAATCTAGTCACAGAAGTCAGTATGGACACAAAGGATGATGCTAAGCTTGCCAGCCAACAGAGGTTATTTTTGTTTGGAAACGGAGCAAATGTATTCTGATTTCACAAAGTAAGAACAAAGTCTCTCTGAGCGTATCAGTGAGAAGTGCGTACCTGGTGAAATGAGGATATTAGCGTGGCATTATTTGGATAGGAGTGTCAGGACAAAGGTCTTTCACTTTTAGTAATCCTCCCTGGTATTTACACGTGCATCCAAACAGGAAAATCCTATTTTGAAATCTGTGCCTTCACCTATAGGATGAATTTTAAATAACTAGTTCCCAAACTTCCATGTCTCCCACTCTCTCCACCAAAACCCCTCACAAACAAACCTCCAAACCAGTGAAATAAAAAATAACAACTCTGCATTCTCATTGCCCCGCAATGCCATCACTGGAAATTCAGCCATTTGTTCACATGGTATGTATTCATAGTCTGGTGGGGGTGGGAAAGATTCTCCCTTTTATTTATCAAAGGCCCTTGTTTTACCCTTTCCTTTTGAAAAGAAGAATGAGCAAAACAAACGCTTTTTATAACTGTGTGGTTTTTTCCCCATTTTGTTCTGTTTTGGTTTTGTGTTAAGAATGCTTTAACTACCAGCTGTGGGCTCCCTCTAGAGAGTCCAAAATCCCTTAGGGCACCTTGCAAAAATAAGAATTTCCTCAAACACTACTGATAACAGCCCCTCCCAGACTGCATGTATGCTCCCTTTTGCCTCCCACGATCTCTTGATATTTGTGCTATAGCAGATTTATCCCTCTATCTCTCTCTCTTTCTCTGTTGTGGTTTTTTTTTAAATTTCTTTTCAGTGTTGATGCAAATCCCCTATTGTATTCCCCCTCTGTTCTAATCCAATTTCCATATTGTCTGTGATGTCTTTCCTTATCTTCATTTCCTCATTTCCTTCCTCTGCTTTCCATCAGCCTCCAAAAAAGATTTGGGATTATACTCCTGGAGATTGCTCTATCCTTACTAGAGAGGATAGAAAGGTAATTGTGTCTCACGTATGTTGTACTACAGCATCTAGCGCGTATGTATGTGTGTATGTGATTTTCTTTTTTTTTTTTTTTTTGTAGTATTGCTTGGGTTTTGTGTGCTTGTGAGTGATCTTTTTAAATTGGGCTTCAGCTAATTAGTCTAACAATTAAGTAGCTAGTAAATTGATTTAATAAACAATTCTTAAAGCATAATGAGACATAATTTAGAGTGGTGGTTTTGCTATCTTGACTTGCAACGATAATTATACTAACAGCATATTGCATATTGTTACAGTATCTTTTTTTTTTTTTTTAGGTGGGTTTTATAACTTTATGGTTTGTAGAATTAGATTCTAGTAGGCCTGTGCATCTCTTAGTTTTAGGCATTTAACATTCAAAATTATTTCCTCTGTAATGATTGAAACATGATTAATTGCTAGTGAATTTCTGTGTATTGTCCATACCATCTTTGTCTTTTTTCAATTAAAAAGGCTCACTTTTTTTTTTTCAAAATTAACATTCTTTTGGTTTCCCCTAACCCTAAGCATTATTTTCCCATTCTTCTTCTCCTTCTTTAACCAGACTGATCTAGAAAAAGACCTCTACCTCTACCAGACTGAGTTAGAGGCAGATTTAGAAAAAATGGAGAAGCTTTATAAAGCGCCACATAAAAAGACACAGAAGGTATTTCCTATTCTTTTCATGCTGCCAATCCCTGTTTCCAAACTCTCTGCTCTAATCTATTCACTGCTGGATGATTATTAAATGAGGTTGGGATAAATAATGGTTCTGACCGTTCTGACTGCATGGCTTGCTGTGTCGCTGTCAGAAATAATAGAACGTGATGCTGAGAATCCGGCTTGAAATCCATTTCAGATCCAGTGATTTCCTCTCACCCCCGTTCCCTTTCAGCTGCCCCCCACCCCTGCCCCCCTTTAGGGTTTTGAGTTCAGTGTCTGCAGAAAAACCCTCTCTATTTTTCACATGAATAGGCAGCAGCAATCAGCTTAAAATTCTTGGTTGGCGTCACGTCATCATCTCGTGCCTTTCAAGCGTGTTGCCATCTACCCTCCCTTCATACAAGCCCTGCTCTCTGCTAGAGCTCACGCGTACCCAAGATTTGGATATTCCCAAGAGATTTTACACAATTTTCCTTATGCTGTACCTTGCCATGGCCTTCTAGGGCAGGTCAGCTGCTGCTGCTGTTTCGAGGGTCTGCAGGACCCGAACCATGAAATGATAGATTAATTTGGTAACACGCCATTTTTTCTATTTTTTTCTATTGTTCATTTTTTTTGAAGCTGCGGCATTTCACCAGGACTTGAAAAAGCTGCTTTTTCAAACCCAAGATTTCCTTTTTCTTCCTACGTAGGAATCCTCAGATAGATGAGGGGACACTAAATAGAGCATTTCTTCTAAAATTGCCTTCAATTTTTTAAATAATGTGCCTAGGAAGTGTTAGATGGATTTAAAGCAAGCGGATAAGAACTGGCTTTTGCTATTGAACCTGTGCAGCTGGCATTGCTTCTCTTAAGTAAGGAAACTGAACTGAAACATTGCTTTTCTTGTTAGTGCTTTGATTTTTTTTTTTTTTTTGAATGCTGAGGAATGTATTGTGCTGCAGAACTGTAATATACCTTTAAAGCAAAGGCGGGCAGTGACTGGTTGGGGAAAAAGCTTGGCGAAATAATTATGAGCATGTGTCTCCTGGTCATGGCCCAGCTGGTTATCTCTTCTTGCTTTTGGCTTTATTCACAATGACTCATTTGCAGACAAAAGAATAGGCGCTGGGAAAAGGCATCGGCTGTGCTAAAAACCTGTCACTGCCCTGAAGGAACTCAGGAAAATTGTCGCTTTTCTGCAAAGACATTGACAGCTTAAATTGTATTTAGACTTAAACCTCAATGTCTCCTAACAGAAAGACATTGCTAATATTCAAGTAATAGATGGAAAAATTACTTAAGCAAGCCTTTTTCTTTCTCCTCACATGTAAGTGTGTATCAATGACTCCTTTGTTTGGACTTTTGCAGAATACAGCAGGTGTTACTCCTCTGGAAACTTCCACAGACCATTCTGCCTAGTAAGTTTTCCAATTGCTTTTTCATGTCTCTTTTACAATCTGAGGGCATGTAGGACAGGGTTTTGGGCATTGGAAATGGGTTGGCATTATTTTTTGATGATGGATATAGACAAATGCGTGTAACATGAGAATTATACACGTGCTTTAAGATGAGTCCAGGTACAATATCTGCTCTTTGATCTTCAATGAATTTTGCAGCAATTACATGAGCGATTGCATTGTCCAGATAAGAATTGCTGATTGTACTAGGCAGTGACTAAAAAAAAAAAACAAAACAGACAGACCTTGAACTCCATCTTGATGAAGTTTGCAAATTGACTGTAACTTCATGCAAGTAGCTTTATTGCGTGGAATAAACAAAGTTTCTTTCTGTTACACATGTATGATAGATTGGCTCCTGTTAAATATTCCCAGTTATGCGCACCAGATTAAAAGGATGCTGTTGATGGAAGGTAATAATTTTCCAGCTTCCAGGAAGGGAACAGTGGTAGCAGTAATGATATTTCTCAAAGATCTAATGTGGCAGTGCTTTGCTAGAGGAGTATGTAATAAAGAGTATACTCTGTCTAAATGCGTTGTACATGGAGCTGGTTTGTTTTAAAAGAAGAACACAAAAAGAAAAAAATATTCAGAGCAAGATGCTGAGCTGTGCTGAGTTACTCAAGCCGTGGAGCCAGCTCCTACTGCGAACCTGCTGCTCCTTGTAATTGGAATGAGTGCTTAATGTTGTCTGTAGGCACAGTGATCCCCTCTGCATGGATGGTTTGTTAGGAAAAGCATGTTCTTCTCCAGACGTCCATTAATATCACACATGTTCACTGCCCCTCTGGGGCTGCCTTAGAGGTCTTCTATACTTCTTTCAACTCAGTTCCCTTCTGTCTGTGTTCATTCTGCTGGGAAGCTCGCACACTGCTGCGCTTTGTTGGTTGCTCCTATGACTGTTTAGTTTTGTTTTGGTAGGGAGAGAGCAACAACAAAAAATGGAAATCTCGGCGATTAGCATAAATAGCTTATATTTGCCAAAGACTGGTAAGGTTTCTGCCCATGTTTGTGCCCTTTCTGATGCCACCCAAAGCATGCAAGAGTGCCAGCATCTGAGCCAGTGGAGGGGAAGCAACCTGGGTAGGCTGGGAATGGGACACAACAGTGAGACCCAGTGGAGTCACACATTCTTCCCTGCCCTGCCTTTAGAGAGCAGAGAGAAAAGATACCTGGAGTTTATTGTCTTTTCCTCCATTCACCTGATTCTGATCTTGCAGACTGCTTTGGCCCTAATACAGTACTGCTTGCTGGCCCTGATAAGGGAGCAACTAGTAAAGGGACTCTGCCAAATGCCTTCCCTCTCTCCTCCAGGTGTATTCCCAAAGTAGGATCATTTTAACCCTTTGGTTTTTAACAACTAGGCTAAAATGGTTTTACCTCCCAGGTGAGGAACCTCAAGGCAGTCATTATTCCCTGCAGCAACTGGCAGGGCTTCCTCGGCAACCTGACAAAGAGAGGCACTGGGATAACCCCCATAAGACATAACAGCTTTGTAGCTATGGGTCTGTTTGAGCATTGCTGAAGTTGAAAAAGTGACAGTATTTCCTTTCTTTTTCATGGTTCTTTTCACAAGTTTTTACTCCAGAAAGTAATTTATGGGACTGCATATGACATGGTTTTCCTTGTCCGGAAACTAAAATCTTCTTTGTGATCCAGACATTGTGTAATTCCACCTCCATAGCCAGTCCTCTGATGTGTTTGAAAGCTTTCTCTTTACCCCATAAGTACAGCATCTATCCAAAATAAACAGATGCATGTACAAATTTATCCACAACAAGCAGGCGTAACCATGAGCATTTCCACACTCACATAACTTTGAATCACTCCTGGACATCACGATGTAAACCAGCTTTCAAAATGTTTCCGTGAATTGGCAAATGCCCCATTTTTTTTATTTTTTCAAACTTTCCAGCAGTCATGCTTTGGCCCCAGAATAGCTTTGTGTGAGACTCCATCTTATTCTGAAGAGCCTGGTTGAGTACAAGAACTGGTATCGCATGAGCTTAGCTTTTAGGAAAACATTGTCTGCCTGATTGCTCAGTAAGTCTTTTGTATGTGGAAAGGCCATTTATACCATGGCATTGTCGGTTATTTTTTTAGAGAGAAAAGAGTGAAATTTAGAAATCAGATGTGGGGGCATGCTTGTGCTTAGATTCATGACTGAGGAAAGGGATTTGTAATAAATGTCCAGTCTTTTAAAAGCCTAAGAAATTAAAATTGTACTTATTTTAACAGCATTTTGTTTATATATCTGCATGGTAGACCTAGAGTCTGGGATTTTTCATTCCCTGTAGTGGAAGCCTGAGGCAAAGCTGAGCAGAACTGTGCACGTCTGGGAATTTCTGGGCATTTAAAACAGTAGTCTCTATAGCCTTGTATTGTTGCTTCTCTGCATGGTCCCTCACTTGATGGGCTTGAGAAATTGCTCTGGGAGTCTTGAACTGTGGTGTTAACTTGGAGGCTGAACTGGTTGAGATGAACTCCTGAGCAGCTGTGCTTTGTAAGCAGGGGACAGGCATGGCTAGTGTTTAAGGAGAGATGGCTGGGAGCTGGAAGATGTTTGTGCTACTTCCAGCTAGCCAATGAATTGCATTGTGTCTGCAAAGAAATGCATCTGCTCTATGACTCTGTTGTCTCATTTGTAAAATAAAGGAGGAGTGCTTTCCTGCTGCCTGTTTTCTGGGGGACTGAGCTGGGAGAGTTCTATCACGTGGAGAATGCTATGGTAGCGCCAAACCTAGAACATTATCGCGGTGTATTCATAACCTCTTCATTCAGCACCAGTTCTTGATACACAGTCTCTTCTGGGTTCACAAGCGTGGTTTTCTCTTATTTTGCATGAAGCTCTCAGCAAACAAGTGACCCGCTGGTGACCCTCCCCCTTTTTTGTGTTTTCCAGCTCCACATATTCACCCAACTACCATGCAGTGAAGAGGGAGTCAGAACCAGCACTGGGGGACCCTGCTGGCTTGGAGAATGAAAGACAGATTTACAAGAGTGTGCTGGAAGGTGGAGATATCCCGTTCCAGGGGCTGAGTGGTCTCAAGCGACCTTCTAGCTCTGCTTCCACAAAAGGTAGGTGGTCAGGGTACTAACCTCTTCTCCATTCTGCAGAGAGTGTCAAAAGCCAGGTGATATGGGGCAAACTGCTGCAGGGTTTAGAGTCCTATTCAAGTCAGTTGAGGTTTCCTCTGTCCTTCCTCTTTGCCATCCCCAGTTTTCCCTCCTTTTTTCTCTCAGACCACACTGGCCAATATTTTTCATGACCCCTTTATCTGATCCAGGTTCCTCTTCCCAACAGGGACCAGCTCCCTCCATCCAGCACCTTAGCCACACCCCACACCCTCATGTTCTTCCTTGAGGCTGCTCAGGCTGGCCTTGCTATCCATCCGCTCCCACCGCCTTGCCATGCTAGAGCCCTTCCCTGCCTTTTCTGCTATTCCTGCTGCGGTATCTCAGCAGGTCGCACCATGTCTGCTGGCCTGGCTACCCTGGTGTAGCTGGCACCATGTGCTCCACAACCTCCTGCCTGCAAGGGGTGTGCAGAGAATGCATGGGACACTGTGAATCAGCAATGCCCTGCAGACTCTGAGACAGCGAGGCAGCAGAGGCCGCTGTATCTCCTCCCCTTTCCTCTCCCTATCATGGACTCTCTAGAAGATTAGGACAAGGAAAAGCCTAACTCCCATCAGGGAGTTGTATTGGGGAATGTATCTCTGAGCCAAGGTCAACCTAAAAATGGCTTGAGATGGGGAGAGGACTGAGGGAGGAATGCGTTCGGTTTCTGAACTGCTCTCCCTAAAAATAGTACATCACACCAAAAAGGTCTCTCTCTGTTTCCATCTTGTAGCTGTTTTTCAACATAATGTCAGGCCTGCAGGGCAGGGAGTCAAACTGGATCTGAACAAGAAAAATCTGTTCAAACAGTTATTGGTCCCCAACCTGCAATTGAACCTGAATGGTTATTTTGACATTTGAGTTTGAACTCAAATTGGAAACAGACCTAAAAACTGCAGTCTCAGCTGAACCCAGACTGGATCTAACTTTTAAAAAAGATAATGTCCTGATCTGACTCCTTGATTTTTAAAGCAAACATGGCCAACCACATTGTCTGGAGGACACTCAGCTTATTCCTAGTATGGGGAATCTCTACGTAGGCAGCTCTTGGGCAAGGCCAGCTGATGTGGCCTACTTGTGCTAGCAGAGTCAGCCACCGATTGTCTTCTCCCTCCCAGGAATAAACTGTTTGGCAAGCACTGTGGTGAGACTATAGTAGGTGTGATTAGAGGCTTGGTATTAAGCCATTTTTGCAATGTTAGTGCCTCTGCATTCTTGCTGACACCCTGATCCTGCCTAGAGTTCAGCTGCCCTTTTCCATGGTGCGGGAGCTTCCCTGGAAGCTGATGATGCTTAGCACTTTTTAGGAGGGTACCTTCAAAGTGCTCCAAATCTGCTTCTGGCCAAGCCTCTCATTCTAGAGATGTTAGCAACACTTCACCTACTCCTGTAAGCACAGCTTGTTGTGCAGTTTCCTCCTGCTTGTCTTTATGTTTTGGAACTTTGTTTCTTTAAAGTGCATTTTATGAAATCCAAGCATGTTCTTTCTCCTTTCTCAATAGCTTTCTAGCATTTAAGCTAACAGGTTGTGTTTATTTTATTCTGCATGCTTACCAGTGGATCGTAAAGGTGGGAATGCTCATATGACTGCACCCTCTTCAGTTAATAGCCGAACCTTTAACGCTAGTCATGCCGGTATGTTAGGTCACGCATGTAAACATAAGAAGCCCTTATCAGCTGCAAAAGCCTGCATTACTGAAATCCTCCCTTCCAAATTCAAACCCAAACTAGCAGCTCCAGCTGCTCTTGTGCAGGACAAGAAGGGTATCTTGCTGTCTCATGAGAAAGCTCAAAGCTGCGAAAACCTTCGTAGCTCCATTGCCTTGTTCGATAATAAAAAAGCTTTCATGGTAGACATAGGGGAAAGCATAGAAAACATGTTGATGAAGTCAAAGCAGGAGTATGCCATCAAATCCGGCAGCACCATGAGCCTGCAGGAGTATGGCACCAACTCTAGGAAAGGCTACCTGTTCCCTGCCTCCAGGAAGAGTGGGATGGAGTTTACAATGCTGTATAAAGACATGCACCAGATCAACCGGTCCAGGATCCATTTGGGCACAGTCTCCTCATGCAGCGTGAGGGATATTGCATCTCAGTTTGAGAATGAAGCAAAGGACAGAATGGAGTACAGCCTTAGTCGAGAGGATTCAGAGCAGATCCCCAAACACACCGTTTCCTCCCGTATCAGTGCCTTTGAGCAGCTGATCCAGAGATCCCGATCAATGCCCTCGCTTGACTTTTCCACTGGACAAAACAAATTCACCGCTTCTCTCCAGTCTAAAGCTTGTCTGAGTTCTGCCTACTCTGCAGAGTTTCTTCTGGATTTGCCAAAAGCACACCAAGAAGAGAAGGATGCTGCCAGCTTGGCAGATAAATCCTCCCACTCCTGCAGCAACGTGGAGGACACGGCTTCAGATGTCAGTGATGCCATCCCTATGGACACACTTTCAGCTTGCACAGATGAGATAGATCTCCTCTCAAATGCATCCAATGACAGCGGCAGCAGCAGCAGCAACCTCAATGGGCCTCAGAAGCATAAAATCAACAGATGCAAAGGCGCATGCCCAGCTTCCTACACCAGGTTTACTACCATCCGAAGGCATGAGCAGCAGCAGGCCTGCAGGAGCCCTGATTCCAAAGGGGATGTCTATGGGGACAGACACATGCTCCCCAGAAATGTCTACCTAATGAGCCCGCTCCCCTTCCGATTGAAAAAGCCCTTCCAAAACAAATCCTGCAGGAGTCCACCCCCAGACTGCCTGGGAAGCCCGGCAGTGCCCAGCCCTGAGAACCCAGACGACCCCATACAGCTGCAGGGGAGCATAGGAGGCAAGAGTCATCACTCCCAGCACCAACTGTGCTCCAGAAGCAGGCCTCTAGCCCCCAGGCGCCTGTCTTCCTTTGACATTGTGGAGAGGCTTAGCTACTTCCCCACCATGGGATCTGGCCGAGATAGCTTCATGGGCCGGGCTGACACTCCTGACTCCTTAAACAATGGGAACCCTGTTCCATATGCCCTCTGTCACAGCCTGGACACAAACAACAACCCGCAAAGTGAACTTGGGACGTACCTAGGAGGTGGCTTTTTGTGTTCTTTACCAGTACCCCTTCATCTGTCGTCTTGCTTCCTTTCTCCTCCCCTTTTCTTCTACAACCCTTGCATTTTTACTCCCCGCCTTTGCATCCCATGACTCTCTCTGTTTTTTCCCCTAGTTTGTCTAACGTCCTTTGCGTGTCTTGCTGAGCATTTTTGTTCAGGACTTGTTAACAGCTGCTCTTCTGAGAAATGATTTCCGCTGCCTTTCTAATCACATCGGGTTCAGTTTGTCTCTCAAGCAGCTCCGGGGATGCAAGAATCTCAACATGAGATATTTCTAGTCCTATATCATTCGCACACATGGGAACATAAACCAAACCCACATGATTTGCTTTAAGGAGCAGTTTCTCAAGGTCTAGTTGTGTGTGTGCGCGCGCGCGCGTGTTAAATTTTTCTCAACAGTAAAATGCTAAATCATACTGTGATGGCAGCAAATCTTTTCTTCACAAAGTCCTTCTATGTCTTTACACTTTCCTGTACTGTTATTTTCTCCCTGTTTTTGGATTTTTGTTCTCAAATACAGCCCAAAAGGGAAAAAAATGAAAATGGATAAATTACTGATATCTGATTGGCAATTTGGTCAACAGCAACTGAAAATCCTTACTGTCATAATGGAAACCAATTGTTTAAAAATACCTATTTTTTTCCTTTCTGGTTATGCTAGATAAATCCATCTGTATTTTAACTTCCTTATGTTGTTTCGAAGTAGATTCAGAATCACCAAGGCATTTTGCACCAGTTGATTACATGGAAACTCCAGAAGAAATTATACGCAGACGGCATGACGATAAAGAGGTAATGCCCTCCTTTATGGCCTAATAACAGTTGTAGCAGCTCCACATACAAGAAATACAGCATTCAGCCTTATATAAGGACAGCTTGTATGTCCATGGCTACGTACATTGGAAGTTAGAGCAACAAGCTGGAACTAGTATGTTTTAATGCTACCTCTGCCACTGATTTAATGTACGATGTGTAGTCCAGTTTAGCTTTTGTTTAAAATGAACCTGATGGTTCTTATCAATTGCACAAAATGATATATGGGGGCTTTGAAGAATGTAAAAAGGTTGGAGATGTATGTGAGATGTGGTACAACACCCCAGTAATCACAGATAAAAATGAAATGGTTATTCTGTGAGTTAAGTTTTTATTGTTCTCCAAGCAAGCCACTTGAGTCAGTATTAATTGAACTGGTGAGAACAGTATTTTTCTTGTGGGGGTCTTCAGGTTTTGAAGAGAGAATGTACGATATTTTAAGCTATCAGAAAGCGTGAAGTTTCCCCCTAGTGCAAATTATAATTCTTTATGGTGTCTCAAGCTGTTGATGACAGAATGTAGCAGTCCTTTTTGGAATGGCTGGGCAACACTGGGACAAACCGAAATAATAGGAAAGCCACGTAGACTTTTCAGCACCAATGTATTCAAGCTGAGTTAAAGACGTTATAAAGTGATTGCTTTCCAGGAAGCTGGAATTAATTTTCACTGCCTGGGGAAAAAAAAAAAAAAAGTTTTTCTTTTTAGTGTTAACTTTCTGAGTTCAAATAATGTTTGTGTGCTTTGAAATATGGTAAAACCTGCTCTTAATTCCTATGTGAAAAATATATTTTTGCTGTCTTCTCCCGTGAAACAGTTAGTAACCCCTCCACTTCCAAAATCCAGCACTAAAACTTGTGTAAGAGCAAAACTCTGAATTCACTAAGACCTGCTGGCTTCAAATGAGTTAGCACAGGGCTGAACTCTTCAGCCTACAGTCAGCCCCAAAAGGTGGAAGAATCCTTCTGCCCAGGTAGTCAAGAATGCACATTTCCATTAGTGTGCCAGAGACTTCAGAAGCCCAAAATAATTCTTTGGGGTTTATTTATTTTATTTTACAAAGTGTATTACATGACCCCAAAGGAAGTATGGGAGAACCTGATACCTGAGGGTGGTTAGGCACTCTCCCAAGCTCCTTGCAAAGCTCAGGGGAGTCTGGTGCCTCAGAACTTAACTGTGGGGCTGATTCGGGTCTCTTGGAAGTCAATGAGAGAAACTCCTTATTGGTTGAAGGGGGTTTGGATCAGCCCTCTGCATTATCAGCAATCTTCTTAGAAGCTCCCAGGACCTGGCCAAAACTTAGAAAAACTCCTCGTTGACTTCCATCAGCTGTGGATCAGATCCTTTGTATGAGCTGGGTTCAGTTATGCCGTAATGGTGATGTACCTTCTGTGCTTGCAGAACAAAAGGGTATTGTGTAGTTAGTAGAAGCAGTATTTTATGTTGAACTGTAAAATCCCAGCTATTTGCTGGGACCTCAGAAATTTTATTTAAGTCACATTTATGGCAGCTTTTGAATGCCTTTAACTAGATGATTTACTGCCCATTTTATGCAATTTTATGGCAGAAACTTTTAGAGGACCAGAGACGACTTAAACGTGAGCAAGAAGAAGCTGATATTGCAGCTAGAAGGCACACAGGGGTTATTCCAACGCACCATCAGTTTATCACTAATGAGCGATTTGGGGACCTCCTAAATGTAGACGATACAGCAAAGAGGAAATCTGGGTCAGAGGTCTGTTTTAGTTACCTCAGTCTGCTGCTTGACCCAAAGCAATATTTGCCTCTCACAGTGTTGTGCTTTAGGCCGACATTAGCTCTTCAGAGAATGTTGTTTGTTTTTTTTCCACCTTCCCCTTTCCCATTCTGGCTTCATTTAGATCTGCTTTGACTCTTGTGCCTGGTAAATTAATTGATATCTCTACCAAGCTGCATACGTTAAAGCATGCCTGCTGAGAATTGCTGGTGCACACCTGTGATGCATGCCTTTAAATATCAGCTACTTTTAGTGAATCAAAGGCATTCTACATCTTTTGCATCATATTGCTACATTGTCTTCTTGTCTGTGCCTTATGCTAAGAAACTTTGTCTTGTTGATCCTGGCCATGTGACTGTCTCATTGTTTCTTTTAGAAGTAGATTGTTTCTTCTCTTGAAAGATGCTTAATGTCCTTTAGAAACAACTGGAAAAAGTCTCGGCATGTTTCACTGCGTATGACCTGGTCGGTCTTTCTGAAAGAGACAAAGGAGGAGGTAGATGGTTTTCCCATGAGCCCAAGGGCTGGATGCTAGTCCAGGTGTCCTGACCAAATGCCTTTTTCTGCCTTAAGGATTACTGCTGGGGCTCTTGACAGCAGCTCTGCTTCCCCAGAGGTGCTGCACTGTGGTGGTGGGTGAGGTGGTCACTGTGTGGATGGAGTACACTTGTCTGCCCTTTATGTAGTTTCAAATGCTCTGATGTTGCATGAATGAGACTACTTCTTATTTTATGCTCTATTACCAAAATGACTTTAAAATTGTCTGAATATTTTGTGGCCATTAGAAAATCAACCAAGTAAATCAAGCTTTAAAGCCTAGGTGTGCTGTCAATGTCCTCTTTGGCTTTATAGCCACTGAAGACTTTTTTTTTTTTTTTTTTTTAGATACATGCTTAATTTATTCGTATTTCCTCCTCACCTTTGTCTCTTTCCTGCCAATTTATACAGAGTACATGGGTCACATTGCAGGATTCAGCAGGGCCAGAAATAATCAATAAGAGCCACATCAAATAAAATTCTACTGTTTTTTTTCCCAGCTGGTAAATTTTGCTTTTACATTCACATCAAGGGCAATTTGCTCCTGGAGCCCCAGTAACAGTAGTTACTGGAGCAGCTTTCATTCAACAGGGTTTGTCACATTTAAAAGTTTACTGCTGTTAAATCCATTTCCTGTAGAGCTCTTACTTGCTGTTATACCAGAAGTTAGCACTTTTTGCCCTGGTGGGAGAGACCCATCCAGCATATTTGGACTGTAGTACCAGTTGCACACAAGATGTAGCCAAATATCTGCATTCAATTTCTTCCCCAGACTAATGTTGGCTGTAGAAGAGGGTTGAAAAACCTAATTATTATTTTAATGTGTTGATTTTTTTGCTCTCTAGATGAGACCTGCTAGAGCCAAGTTTGACTTTAAAGCACAGACGCTAAAGTGAGTACTGCTTGTTACTACTGCCCTGAGTGTTCTTCCTCTGCTTTTTGCCCTAGGATGCACCATTTATGAAGTGTCAGGCAATTGGATTCATGTTTTGGGAGTGTCTTTCCAGCAGCTCAAAGCAAAGGTGTCCATAGTAAGGCAGGGAAAAGTAGTATGAATCCTGCAGGTTGTAGCCTCTAAAGGACCTGTAGGAAAACGTCTTCTTTCTCTGGGCATCTGTATCCCATGTGATTTTTAGGGCAAACCTGCCTACTTTACTGGAACAAGTGTGTGCTGTGCTCTGAGGGTGGGTGGAGCCATGGCTCTCTGGGTGATGTTCTTCCTTGCACCTTGTAAGCAGGGTGGCTGGGTGAGACCTTTCGGCAGCAGCTCTGTCACTGCTCTTGTGCAGAAGACAGAAGTGATTCCCCTGCATGACATTGCTGGTTGTGCTCTGATTTAGGAGCTGGAAGAACTGTGTTAGTAGCTCACTGTGTAAATCTGCCATACAGGTGGTCAGAAGAACATAGATATGCAGAACAGCAGCATCCTTTTCACTGTGCTAAGCATAGCCCAAAGTCAGCAAGGGACTTAGATGCCTAGCTTTAAGCATGTAAATGGGCTCTTGACTGAGGATTTTCCTGATTCAGGACCTATAAGGGTACAGAGTGGTCACTGTTCCCCTGGCATCTGTGGATACAACAGTGGATGTTTCTGGTGGCACTGTTGTAGCTCCGAGCCCTGTTGTGGTCCCTTGGGTGAATCACACAGCACTATTCATTCTTTTTGGGGAACACTGCTGTGAAGAGAAGGCCTGGAAGGCCTTTCCCTCTGCGTGAGCCTGGAGAAGCTCTCATTTTAACATTGCTAGGGAGGGAAGGAAGAAGAAGAGAATTCAGTGAAGGACCTGCTGTTTTTCTTCTCAGATGCTAATGTCCTGGGAATATTTTGTTATATGTTCTATAGGTGATGATTTGTAATGATTTACAGAGCATCTCCCAGCACCTGTAATAAAACTGAGGCAGATGTAAGGTATAACTGTGATGTCCCTTGAGCAGAACGTAGCAGGGTGCCAGACAAAAGTAAAGGAGGGCTTGTGAAAATCATGTTAGGAAAGGCTGGGTTGTTTGTTCTCCTGTGGGGACCCAAGTAGTAGGTTTATGAGCCTAGTACAAGCTGCCCACAGTGGGAGTTCCTCAAGCTGCAGACATTCATAATTTTAGCACTGAAGACTATAGATTGAAATCCCAATCATTAGCCCAGGTGAAGTCAGTGGACCAGAAGTGTAATCATTGCAGGATCAACATTGGCATGTGGGGGGGGTTCATCTAACCAGCAAACTAGCTTCCATTAAAATCATGTGTCTCTTTGGAAGGCACTTGTGACATGACCTGTTTCAAAACAGGAATTGAGCACTGCTCCCCATATCCAACATAGAAGGCAGCCAGTGGCATCTTTTGCTTGAGCTTGATCCCATTGCCGCTGGAGGGTGTGTGGTTAGTAGGGCCCTCATAGACCAGCTTTTTTGACAAGATGCCCAAAGAGCAAGAGAGTCCCTGGACATCATGTTCTTAACATGTAGCTTTCACTTTGGGTGGAGCATGATTTGTATCAACAGGGCTGATGCAGACCTTGGTACCTAGGGATTGCTGGACAGGGAGAGAACATGTCTGTTCTCCAGTGAAGTTCTGATGGAGTGCTTGTGTTGTTAACAGGGAACTTCCTCTGCAGAAAGGAGATATTGTTTACATTTACAAGCAGATTGACCAGAACTGGTATGAAGGTGAACACCATGGCAGAGTTGGCATCTTCCCACGATCATACATAGAGGTAGCTGCTTTCCTTGCAGGTGTTCTCTTTGCCCACTCCCTTTCTGCCAGTGACCAGTTTGTGGGCTTTTTGTATGTGACTCATTTGATTCTGTTTGTGCATTCTAGCTCCTCCCACCAGCTGAGAAAGCTCAGCCCAAAAAGCCATCACCATTGCAAGTATTGGAATATGGAGATGCTATTGCTAAGTTCAACTTCAATGGGGATACCCAAGTGGAAATGTCCTTCAGAAAGGTAGGACTTTTGTTGTGATGATGAATTGAATCCAGACAAATGCTGAAGTTTTTTAACACTAGTAACTTGCAGTTTCCACATGAAAGCTCCAATAAGATGAACTCTGTATTCAGGAAGGATTCCTTCTCATCACCCATGTTTTTACTCCATAGTCATTATGTAGTGCATTGCAGTGAGAGTGTTGCAGGTAGGCTGAATCAAGAAATGCTAATTGCTTCCTTAGGGCTAGCTGAGAAGGTACTTCGAGGACAAGTGCTGGAAGCCTGGCTCTGCAAGGCAAATTTAGATATTTGGTGACATGTCTCTAGTCTGATCCTCTCCAGTGGAGATGCACACAGTCACATGAGAATGGCAATATAGAAAAGAAGGAAACAGGGTTCATGTTCCTTTGTAGTACAAGTCAAATCATTGAGCACAGGCAAGCAAGGCTCAGTGGTATTGAAGTGACTGGCTAGTGACTGCAGAGTGAAGGCATAGGAATGGGTTGTGTAATGGCTGTTCAGAGCAAAGTCACCCATATTTAGATTAAGTAGCAGTGTTTCTCCATCTTAACCAGCTTTCTGTTTTGATGCTCAGATTAGATCTTGTCTTTCGTCTCTCTTAATTATACATGAAGGTGGGGCTTGCAGTTTATATTAAGGATTTGGAAGTCACTTCATTTGTCAGCAAAACAGGAGACAGCACAGAGAGACCTAGTTTAAACTGCAGACCTTTGCATACTCCCTATACACCTCATAGCCCTGAGAGTCTCATGGTCATCCTGAAACTGCTGGTTTCCACTTTTTTAACTAGCTTTAGCAAGTAGGGTCTTGAAAATGTGAGCATAACTGAGTCTGCAGACAGCCCAAGGCAGCACCAGAATATCTATCTACCTGACTGAAGGGGGTTTGTAGTGAGGTGGGTGCTGGTCTTTTCTGTCAGGTGGCTGGAGATAGGACGAGAGGAAATGGCCTCAAGTTGAGGCAAGGGAGACTTAGGTTAGATATTAGGAAAAATTTTTTTACTGAGAGGCTTGTCAGACATTGGAATAGGCTGCCCAGGGAAGTGGTTGAGTCACCATCCCTGGAGGTATTCAAAAAGCAAGTAGATGGGGTACTTCAGGACATGTTTTAGTGGGTATGGTTGATGGTTGGACTCAATGATCTTGAAGGTCTTTTCCAACCTAAATGATTCTATGATTCTATGGTCTGCATTTCCTCCTTCTCTGAACTGAAAAATATTGTTCCCACCCAGAGGTTAGGGTTAGGACCACATAACTGGGAAATAGGGGAGGCTGAGAGCCTCTGATTGTTTTAAGTCAGCTGCAGCAAGATTAAAAATGTAATCTGCTTTGGAATGATGAGATACGTTGAAGTCTGGACTACATTACTGTTCCTTCCCATAGGGTGAAAGGATCACGTTGATTCGACGAGTGGATGAGAATTGGTATGAAGGAAAAATCTCTGGCACCAATCGCCAAGGCATCTTCCCTGTCACTTACGTGGAGGTGCTCAAACGGCCAGTGGTCAAGAATGCTGTTGACTATCCTGACCCACCAATGTCCCTCTCCCCTAACCGCAGCATGACAGCTTCACCACAGGTATTTGGACTAGGTGCAGCCAGTTACAGCACCTTGCAGAACAGAGGGATGTTGCCGTTGCTGTGCAAGAAGCAACAGCTGAAAAAAGCTGTAGCTAAGACTAATGTTTTGTGCAGTAAAAGCTATGTGCTCCCTGCAGTATGCTGCAACTGCAGGAAAAGGTGATGTTTCATTTACCAGAAAGGTTAATGAATGGGTCATTTGGGGATTTGGAGACTCAGCTTTTCATCTCTGATCTGTAGCTTGAATTCAGGCCAGGTTGAAAGGGCTGCAGTTCACAGCCATTTGAATAAATTTCACTGCCAGAGATGGAATGAATTGGTGATCCAGCTCCTCCTGAGTGTGTGTTTACACTTTACAGACCTCCACTGTGATGAGTGAATTTTTTATTATGACTATTAAAAGTGTGTCACAGGCTGTTACAGTCTGTAGCAGTCATTATGTTGATCCCAGTCAGCTTGAATCAAGCTGTATACTTCTAAATGTTCCAGCATACAACCAAGGTTTTGGGAGACAAGGTCAGGAGAGCAGCCTGTATTATTTGAAATTGGTGCTTAAATGAACTCAGGTCTTGAGAGCAGGCCAGTCTGGGATCTTCCATGAATATTAGATTCCCTATAAACCATACTGCAGTTCCAACCAGAAATCAAAATGGCAGCAGGTAATTGTATAGGGATCCCAGAATGTTTGCCATGGAAAACATATCAGGGAGGCAGTGAGTCTCTAAATCCCTTTGTTTTGTTCTCATCCTGCAAATACTCATGCTTTCGAAGGTCAGCATACGTGTTTGGGTCTCGGCCATGAGGTTCTGGTGCATCCCCCCTCTCACCCACAGGACCAAAGCAAGGTCATTCTGAGGTCAAGACTGCAAGGAACAAAAGTGGAGAATTAGGACTGGGAGGAAGGGATATATGATACAGGACGGATGGGAAAAGCTGCCATGGCTCATGCCTGGTGTCTGTCTGGATCTTCCCTAAAAGGAGTGTTTTTATTCTTAGCCACTGTGTAAAGAGGAAAGACTTGTTGCTTGTTTGGGGTTCCCTGTCAAAGTGGACCTCAGCTGAGCATTTCTGTTTGAGCTTGGCAGTCTCTCCATAACCGTGGCCTGTCTGCCACCAGCTCTCTGCAAGCTTGTCCCTTTGATGGAAGGGATCGTATCCACCCCTTTTTGGTTTCCTTTGCTATTGTTTTGATTCCTTCCCTAGTAAATCAATTATCTCCCTTACTTTTTGCCTAACTTGGCAGAGGACTGAGAAACACAGTGATCAGTGCTAATGTAGCTGATCTCATTGATGTCACTGGTGGTAATAGCTAAGGGCAGAACTCAGTTGTGTTCTGCCTTTATAAACATAGGACCTGCTTTAATCACCTAAAGACTAAATAGCCACAGCCAGCATTTTTGATCCCTTTCTCCTCCACAGCTTCAGCAATACAGGTTTCTTCAGGAGCAGGCATTGCTCATGCTAGAGTTGGATAAAGTCAAAATTCATTGCAGCAGTGAATTCTGACTGGGTCCACAGTGTGAGTTGCTGGAGCCCCAGGTATTACTGCCAGGCCAATCAAATGCTGCATGCTGCCATCATGCATGGTGGCTGCAACTGCTCCCACAGGGACTTAGGGCATATGGTATGAAGTCTAAGATCTTCCACAAGACTTTTTGTGTCTGGCATCCTGGTAGAGGCTGGAGAAGGGTATTAGCAGCACAGATACAGACTGGAGTCCGTGATTGGAGTAGCTGTGGACAGCACGTTCTCCAACATGGTGCAGCTGTCTGTGGAAAACTTATGCACCATGCTTGGTCACAGATCTGCTCCTCTCCACACTTGCTCTCTCTCCTTTTACTTTTGCTCGGTCGTTTTGTATTTTCCTTTATTATTTTTTGTTCATTTCTTTCTTTTTCTCTCCTGCTTTTGTCTCCTTCAAGTCTCCCAGCTCTGAGCTGCTCCATACACCAACTCCTCCGCCTTTGCCTTTCGCGCGCCGCGCCTTATCTCCAGAGGTGCAGGCGGTCACATCCGAGTGGATTGCTCTGACCGTGGGAGTGTCTCCTAGCACCACTCCTGCCATAACTCCTCCATTGCCTTCTCCGCCTGAAGCCTCTCTCTCTCACGCTGACTATCTCTCGCCTTCTGCTGCAGCCAGCCCTTCCCCCACGGTCAGCCTCCACCATTCTCATCTCTCTGGCTCCTCGACTCCCAGGTCCATTAAATCCCCCTTGCCCTCTTACTCATCCAGACCTCAGTCCTCCGCTCGCAGTTTCTATCAGGTCACTCCGCAAAGCGAAGAAAAGTTTGTTGGCTCCCTTTCTCCCAGCGTGAGCTACTCTAACTCCCCTCGCTGGGCAGTGGAGAGCCCCGAAAGCGTCCTTGCAGAGCAGCATCACATCACTGGCAGCCAAGCCTGGCTCCAAAAGACTAGAGAGAGCAGCAGCAACCCCGAGCAGGGTGCTCATGCTGTTTCCAAGATCTCTGTTGAGCGCTGCCTGAAACCATCCCAACTAGACATGCGTGTGAGCCCAGAAAAGAGACCTGTGAGTTCCTCTGAGGACAACCAGTTGTGTCAGGAGCTAATGGCTATTGTGCAGGGAGGTAAAACAGAGAAAAGAGGCATGAGGAAAGGTGATCTGGGAAAGTTTCAAAGCGGGGAAAAGAAGGTACTTCTCCTGCATGTGTGTGTGCTGCTCTGAATTGCTGATTTTAACTGGTGTGTTGAGGTTTGTGCTGCTCTGCTGGCCAGGCAGAGCCCATGGCTGCCATGTGTCATTTTGATGATCCTAAGACCTTCTTCCAGGGGTCACCAGTGGCATTCACTGGATAGCAGATCAAAAAGTTGTAGAAAAGGGCTCAGGAGCAGTGTAGTGAAAATTATTTTAGAATAGATAATAAGACAGGACTTCACTCAACTGGTCACGTCTAATGAGATGATTGTCCCAGATAGCGGCTATTACCAGATGTATCAGATGAAAGTATCACACAGGCCTCATGCCCATATACCTCACTGTGTAGAATACAGGCAATTCCTTGCTATTCAGAGATTTTCCAGTGTGCAATGGATCATCTTTGGTTATAAGATTTATTTGTTCCTCCTAAAGCCAAGGACTGAAAAGCCTTGTAAACATCAGCTTGGGTCCCAGAATCACACAAGCTGTCCCCTGTTGATCCTGGAGCCTGTGGTTTAGTGAACCTTAGCCTGGGATGTGCATGACTAAGTCAGGGAGACTTGACTGTTATCTATGGATGGAGTGGAATTTATTACCTTTGCATTTCCAAAATTATGTGAAAGGGTCTAGCCACAAATGAGAATTAGACCTAGTGATGCTTTTCCCCAAGAGTTTTTAGTTATATGTAGCTGTATGTTACAATGAGAGGGAACATGGGGAACCCTGCAGTAGCTTCTGCAATGTATCTTCTGCCCCCAGTCTTGGTATAGGAGATCTGCCTTACTTTGCAGCTCTCAGTTGACTTGGGGTCCATTGCAGGCTACAGCCAGCCCAAGTACATTACAGCACCCCCATGCTACCTTGTATAAGAGTGGAGGTTTGGGGAGCTCAAAATCATAGCCTTATAAATACTGTCTTGGATGCACTGCGATAGCCTCCATGATATACTCCATCTTAGCCAAGGTTAAATAATGAGGAACTAGGGTTTCTAAGATGACACATTTCGCACTGGGAAATCTTATGACAAATTGTTTGATTTCTGCTGGAATCATAACTAGATGTATATTGAAAGCTGTATGAAGACTGTGCTGTTTACCATCTGGATATATTTTTAGTAGCATTTTTTACAGGCATAACCTGCATGTTTAAAACAGAATGAGGTGGTCAGCTCCGACAAACCGACTGGAAACTGCACTTGCCCTTGCATGGAGTTACGTTTGCTGTGTGTGCATCAAATTTACTGGAGAGTAGATGCTCTTATCACTAGCAGTGATTGTGATAAGAGAGTGTGTGCCAATCTGACCAACTTTTCTTTTCTTCAAAAGACTGCAGACTCAAAAGCATTCTCTTCATCTGCTCCTCTCTCTTCCTCTGCCCTCTCTTCCTCTACTGTCACAACACAACCACCTCCCAGACTTACACGCAGAGTCAATAAGCCACAGGTAATCATCTTTGCTGATTACTCTTCCATTACTTAGAGTTGTTTCCATGCCATGCCATTGTTTTGTCAGACGCTTGTTTAGCCATTCATTGATTCCACAGGTGAGATATTTCTCCTGTCATTGAATTCAGAATTTTTATTTTTTTTTTAAATAATTTAAAATTACTTCCAGGCTGTGCAGAAGGGCAGGTATTGGCAAAATCTTCAGCTGGTGCAAATCCACATAGCTCAAGTCTGGGTTTCTGCCAGTTTGTACCAGCTGGGGATCTGATTTTCTGTTCCTCCAAAGGATTAACCCAGGGCTTATTTAGTTCTGACCTTAAGTTCCTGCAGCTTGATTGCGTTATAAGGCAGTATCAGTGGCCTTGTTAGCAGGAATGGTGTAGTGTGAGATACTCCGGTTCAGGTTTTGTTTAACCACCCGAGATCAGGATTCAGGGTTTGAGCGTCTCAGAGCTGGGGATAAGGCATATACAACTTGGTATCCACAATGTCAGGGACCTGTTCCAGCCTTCTCAGGTAGCATTCAGAGGTGCCCAGCTCTGTTGCTGAGAGCTACAAACGTCTTTAAGGAGGGATGCAGTAGGGTCTGTGCAGCATAACCAACTCAGCCTCAGCACTGTGTGGCTGGGATGTGCAGGGTCCGGGAATGAGCAGTGCTCCTAGCTGCTGGTGTCTCGTCAGTCCTTCCAGGCAGCTTCCACAAGATGGCAATATTTGAAACAGAAAGCTCACAGTTGGCAAAAACTGGACTGAGTTTGTAGGGATGGGTATTGGGGAAGCAATCTTCGGCTTGATCAGTGAACCAGGCAGACTGCTCAGGCAGGATGAGCGTGGGAAGTAGTTGCCAATGTTACTTATTTTCTTGATCAGTTTATGAGAGCGAGCTACAGCTTTAACCCTGAAATTTTCCTGTTACCTTTACTCACCTCATTTCCCTCTGATCGTGAGCTTGCACAACTTTTCACTGAACAACCACCTCCTGCTTCCCTTTCAGTTTCCATATCAGAGTCTAATAGGATACATATTCTGCTTTATGTTAAAAATCCATATATGTCTTCTGTGTTGGCCTTTCTCCTGACCTCTGATCTATTGGTCCTGCTGGTGCTTGTACTGGATGTATGTGACTCAAAAGAGCAGGAGTAGAGCCACCTTTAGGGAAAGATGTTTCTCCCGAGCGCTGACTAGCACACAGTTCTATTTTAGGTGTTGCACCTGATTGTAATAGGACCCTGTGGCCTTTCTTTGGAGGCAGAGTCAAGCCAAAATTTATGTTTTATATGCCTTGACAACCAGAGCATTGTCAGTGTCAAGTTAAAACTGGGCGTGACATTATCGGTAGTCTTGACCTCCTTTCTAGCTCTGGGTCTACAGTTGTTTAGGGAGCAGGAGTGGTATTTATATGTGCAAATGACTTCTCATTATCTGCATGACCCGTACAGAGGCCGATGGCTTCAGCAGAACTGCAGGTAATATCCTGGAGGCCTTTTCAAAAAATTTGTCATCTTTTAATTGATTTTAATCAAATGAGACAAGCACTTAGTAGACATGGGAAGTTTGCTGGTTTTTTCCATTATTGCCCATCCCTGCTGTTTGAGGTATTTTACCATTTTGAATTTTAGTTTTCTTTCTCATTATAGAGAACCTCCCCAGTTAAGAAATTCTGACCCAGGGTTTTTGCAGGTTTAAGACCTCTTTGGTGCAGGACTGGTGTAAGGACCGTGTTCTTGCCTGTTCCATTAAGTAACAATATAAAGTGCAACGGCTCTTTTAGCTATTCTGAAGTTATTCCCTTTTGTTTAGTTTCACAGTCCAAACTAAAAAGAAAAAAAGAACGACCCCACAGCATGTGGAAGGTATTTCAAGTATAACTTACAGATAATTTGTTTCAATATTCCAGTAGAACATGATATTAAGCAGTAATGTAATCTAGCAAATTAATTTATCTCAAGGGACCCTTGGGAATTTTCTAGTTTAATACGTGTTTTACTCTGAGGTCCTGTTAGCACAGTGTAACAGTCAGCAGCGGTGCTAGCAAGTGTGTGAGTAGTGCAGCAGCTTTGGCCGCAGGGCCAGACCGCGACTGTGGGCTGGGGAAGGCAGGAGTGGCTGGACGAGGGTCCCTGTATCGCCCGGCAGAGTGAGGGATGTCAGTGGGGGGCTCTCTGCTCCTTTCCACTTCTGCAAAACTACTCAGGCAGAGTGGTGAGTAATTTCACCCAGTTGTGCTGGTAGAGAGGGAGTGAGTATGAGGAGGATGCTCAGAGCCCATGTTCCCCAGCACAGACCAGCTACGCTGACTTAGCATGGTCATTACTTCACACCATCTCCCAAGGTAAGCTGTTATCCCCCCACAGTGGTTTTCTGCTGCCCCACAGGTTCAGCACGATGGCGTTTCTGCCCAGCGTGTTTACGTGTTTATTGTCCAAGCCGGAGCTGCACAGCCTGCGGCAGGTGTTGGTACCTGCTCCCCACGGGAGATGCGTTTTTTCTGCTGTAGACACAGCCTTCAAGTTTCTGATCCAGGGGCCAAGGAGTCTTTCCATTGACTTTGACGGCCTTTAGGTCAGGCCACTCCGCACTGCAGCCTTTTCAATGTCCTTTGTGAGATCTCTTTGGCCAGCTTTCCCCTTGCTTTCACCAGAGCTGGGGCTGGGTGTATGCAGAGGTTTTCCTTTTTTCTTTCGGCTAGGCTGGGGAGTCCTCCCTGCTCGTGGTTCTTCATTCATGTGTGGGAGCATCACTGCTGATGTGTGCCCTTCTCTGAGGGGATACCAATTTGTCTGTCTTGTCTGTCTATTAGTCTGTTCTGCTTAGCTTTCTCTTTGCTTATGTAGTCCTTTAACTCCCACCAGACAGGAATGGAAGAAGACATGTAAACAAGAGCTGCAATGGATAGACACACTGATGACACCTGACTTCGCTAAGAGCAGGGAGAGCACTATTGAGTAGCCCCAGCATCTTGCTTCCCAACAGTTAAAACCTTTTTCTGGTATTCTTACAAACCTGTGGTGCTCTTTAGATCCATCCTCAAACTCTGTATGAGGTGGAAACAGTGGCCAGCTGTGCTTCAGGACTGACTGTACTGTGTATTTGTAGAGTCTGTAGACATGGAGACATAGATACTTTAAGCACCTGCTTAAGTTTATTCACTTAGTCTTAACAAAGCATGTAGTGTGACTGAGAGGGTAGAAGTTAGGTTGTCTCCGTGGGTTGTGAATACTTGTTCACTTTTAGGGCCCTCAGTTTACCTCCAGTAGCAGCAGGGCTGGCTCAGTGTTTTGGGGGAACCTCTGTGTTTTATACTTTGGAGCTGTGCCTCACACTTGGTGATTCCTCAGCCACCTCTGGCACATGGAACCACCACTGTAGGTAGTACCTGGGCTTTCCGAACCCATCTTTGAAGAGCATTTGGACCTATAGCACCCTTTTTTTTTTTTTTTTTCCCTTTATTCTCTTCTCTCCCTGTAAGAATAATGTAGGGGGTTTTTTTGTTTGTTTGTTTTTTAAAAAAGCCATCTAGGCTGTGCTATCAAGGTCACCTGTTTGAAGCAGTGGTGTGGTACATTTACAGCCTACAATTATAGGATCTGATCTGGTCAGTTTTTCATCCTGTTTGGCTAATGCTGCATAGTTGCTGACTTTGGGGTGTTTCATCACTTCACTGTAGGGCTCTGCTGTAGCCCTGGGAGTTAGTGCAGAGACACCCACAGCTTTGGTAGGAGCTGCCTGGATCTCTGGAGCAGAGGCCAGAAGGGATCTGCTTGGTCGTGTGTCTTGTCAGGAACTGGGGGCTGCTGGGAGGACAGGGGGACTGCTTGGCCTCTGCCCCTGCCCAGCTGCCTCATGGAAGTCCCCGTGAGGATCCTGCCAGGAAAGGGAACGTGGCCAAGTTTCTGATGCTGGTAGGCTGCACCTCCTGGTATTACACATACATGTCTGCACTATGGAGCATTCAGAGGTAGTGTCAATTTTTTAGCTTTCAAATAACTAATTTAATTCATAGTTATTGATGCTTTTTGAAGGAAAAGCTGGTCAGGGAGGTCACAAGTAATCAATGAGAGATGGACCATGCGGTCTTAGGAGCTCATGGAGCAATTCCAGCAGTCGATTTATTAGTATGGAGCAGAGAAGCAATTTCGTGAATTAAAAAAAAAAAAAAAAAAATCATTCTTACAGCTGCCTCTCATCTCAGCCTGGAAATTGGTTTTCCCAGCTACTTGACCACCTGAGTTAGCTCTGATCTCATCAGATTTGATACACTACATCCAGTTGGTCTGCACAATATTAATTTTAAATTTCTAATTATTCTATTTGCCTTTCAGGGCTAATGATATACAGGCAGGAATGACTTCCAGAAATCCTGTGATGATTTCAAGCCCCACAGTAAATGCTTTGAATGTGAATTCCACTGCAATTAGCCTATCCAACTTACATTTAATTTTCTCTCTGTAGAAATATACATGGTAACAGAGCATTGTTTCTTAGGGCAGTGATCCCAGATTCCAGCCCCAGACAGTAGAGCTGACTACAAAGGGCTTGCTGTGGGGTTGGGTTGGCCCAGAGTGGGTCACAGTCCTCAAAAGAGACAGTTTGCTTTAATACAATGATAGGCACAGCTCCAGAGGTCCAAGATGTGGTTCAGAGAAGCTTTGAGAATGGGAATTAAACAGGGATGAGCTCATCACCCTGCACTTCTCCAAACTCTTTGAGCATGCTTGGGCTGAAGGTGTCACAAACCTCTTTATCCTCTGCTTCTGCTTTGTCTCGGGGTGCCATGAGAAAGCAAGCCTTTTACTGAAGGGAATTGTTGAAGTGAATAAAGAGGAGGAGGGAAAGCATAAAAATAGACGCCTTTGGAATTTGGGTTGAAAATTGTGTTGAATGATCACAGAGGATGACAATGCTCTGTATCTTATCCAATCCACTTTGCCAAGCAGTCCTGCAGGTAGTACAAATAACCCTACACTAGTTCAGACATCCCATTTGCTCACAGCATGCCCCTTGCTCTCAGTAGGTGTTTGATTATGCAAAAAGCGTGCAAAACCAGGCTCTGGATACCTGTGCGACTTTCTCAGTGACCTTCCCCTTCCCCATAAACCTCCAACCCCAAACACGCTGATTTTCCTTGCTGTGCCCTGGGACACGCGAGTCCCTGTGAAGAGTTGTGACTGAGGAGAGAGGCAGGGCAGAGTCCAGAAACTTCACAGGTGGTGGTGTTTGGACCTGGGTTTTCCAGTCAGGGCCTCCTCTGACCTGAAGCTCTGCCTTGTTGTGGGAATTAACAGAGCAGCTCAGATCCTCGCTTGGTACAAGCTAGAGTGATTTTGATGGGGCTACACAGCAGTGTGCCTTCCGAGGACCTGAGCTGGTCTTTTTTTAAGAAGCAAGTGGGTTACTGTTCTCTCCTGTGTCAAAGTCGTTGAGGACTTTTCTAAAAACAGCAGCAGATTCCTCTCAGCATGCTTTTGGCCTTTCAAGTTTGATGCTCTCAAGTATGTGCTTCTGTCCTTGGTTCCCCCCCCCGCAGGAATGCAGTATGACACTATATACCATTTCTGGTTGTAGCGGTGTCCATAACCCTCCTCTCTGATTCCCTGGTCTGAGCTTCTGTTTCTTTGTCACCTTTCTCTTTGCAGCATTATTCTGTGTGCTGCAGTGCAGTTGCATTACTGTACCCTTAATGTCTCTTGTGTAAATGAAAGACCTTGCTGTCCAAGAAACGTGGTGTTGGGGTGGGGAGGGGAAGAGTTGTTAATTTTCTTTTGTTGTCTGCACTCCATTTAAATTTTTTTAATTCTGCCCAGTGTAACATCTGCTAAAATATCTTCCTTATCATTTGCTTGGTGATCACACAGCCTTCCCACCATTCATTGAGAGCTGGACCAGATCTCACAGAGTCTGAAAAGAGCTATGTGGTAAGGCCACTGTTTAAATCAGATGTGTAGTCCTAGACTGTCTTCAGCCAGACAGTAACACCTCAGTAGAGATAAAATGCCAGCACTATTTTTAGCTGCAAAGTAGGTACATATTTATTGATTTGCATATATTGTTTTGTTTGCAACAGAAAAAGGGAATTTAGCCATTAGAAAAACTGTCATAGCCAATGCGAAGCTGGGCTAATTGTGCTGCCAGTCCCTGGGTATAAGTTAAACGAAGCAAAATGCATGAATGGAGCGGCCCGCCTTGCATTCTTGAACTGACTTCATAGCATTTGTAATGGTGCCACTGCATAACTAATTGCAATCTCTTATGCTGCTGCTGTTTTTAAAAATATATGTATATGTATTTGTTACAAATCTTCAAACTAAATGCCAAATTCTTCTGTATCTTGCCTGTTTTTCCATGCTTACACCTGGATCCCTTCTGCACTTCACTACCTGGATATTTACCTGGACCTACAACTCTCTTTTTTTTTTTTTTTTTTTTTTACTGGACTTTTGTGCTGCATCTGGAATGTCCCATCTCTTCTTGTCTATATTTTTCCCTCCCTCTCCCCTGTTGACTGTCCTTTGGGTATTCTTGGATGTCAATGCTGCCTACTACGCAGGAAGCTGTTTGCAATGAGATCATAAACATTGCAGAAAAGTCTGTTCATTACTGCAGTACTATTTCTCAGCCTCTTGACTCTCACCACAAGGTGACCTCTAATGACCATAAACCATCTCTCATCATTTCTCAGCAACCTCAAGCACAGCAGCAAGGAGCCAGCCCTGACAGAAGTCAAACACCACGAGACATGTAAGTCCTTTTGGCTCCCATCTCTTCCAGGGGCCTTGTCTCTGACTGGTGTTGAAGACGGGGAGGCGTGAAAGCTTCAGCGTTTCAGGAGTTAAATTAGAATTACAGGAAAATGTCAGCCACTTATCATCATGAGTAGTTTAAAACTGGGATCTTTGTGTCTGTATAGCACCTGAAACAATGATCTCATGATCCAGGACTGGGTCTCCTTTGGACCCTTGATTCATGCTGGTTATGGAGACTATCTCAATGTCTTGAAACCGGAGACAAATTAATATCCACTGGCTACACCTCACTCATATGGTGTGGGTCAATGTGTTCACCCCTGTTCTTAGCTTCTCACAGTACAGTGAGCAGTCCCAACACCGATGCCACTTGGTGTGTTGTTGGCCAGTTCCACAGGTGAATTGGTGGCTGAATGATCTGAGAAATGAAGGCTGAGATTTTCAAACCTGTCTGGTGGGTTTAAACCTGGAGCTGCCATTAAGCTTGGTGGGGCCTTTCACTGTTGGTTTTGAGAAGTAGCCCGCACTGCATGCTGGGGACTGAAGTTCCTTGGCAGTTGGCTCCTGAAAGGAGCCTTTGCTTTCCCCCTGCTCCTCCATGCAGAACGGAAAGTCTCACATCAGCTCTGTCTTCAGTCCCCACAGGCAGGGGATCCAAGCCTGCCCAAATTTGCCCAAAGATTGTTTCGATGCCGTAAGGTTCCTTTCTGATAAATACAGAGTGCCTCTGGTGTAAGTGGTATCTCAGGGCAGGATTCAACCTTAGATTTTGTTTGCGCTGTTGCTCCTCAGCTATGATTTATCCAGCAACCTTAGTGTGGTAGAGTAGGCACTCTCTTTTTCCTCCTGCCTTTTCCAAATGGCAGAGTCCTTCACTCTGCCATTTGGTCATTCATGGCCCTGCCTATGTGCCCGGACAAGGGAACAGATGTCTCATTTAGCCCAGCAATGAGTGTATCCAGGTTTTGGCTTGCATTCATTGGGACGTCTGCGCTCGTACACTCTCTAGGTGCTACACGTTAGGAAGACTCCAGTTGTTACAGTCTATGGAGACAACTACATGGCAAAAAGGAGACGGAAGCTCTCCGCATATCCCCTACACTGCAGGCGTGACGCTTTTTACTGCCGTGGCCTTGTGACAACAGCCAATTTAATGCCGTTGGCTTCCACCTCTCAAATGGAAAACACAGGTCCAGACTGCATTGAACAAAATATAATAGGAATTAGAAAGGGGAAGGGACACATCTCCTTCTGAATGGATGTCCAATGGCTAATGTGCAGTATCTTTCTGGTTTTAGAGTTAGCTACCAAGCCCTCTACAGCTATACTCCTCAGAACGATGATGAGCTGGAACTGAGGGACGGTGACATTGTCGATGTCATGGAGAAATGTGACGACGGCTGGTTTGTGGGTGAGTGTGACACTTGCCTTTCCTTTTTTCTCTTCTTAATTTCCTTGTTCCACTCTTCATCTTGATCTTTCTTGCTCACACGGATGGCAGAGCAACAGGGGGAACCAAGGAAAACTGGCTTTCTGTAGCTTTTCCAAAGCTGAGGGAGCCGTGGCAAGTAGGGGACAAAGGGAACACATGGATGGGAGTTGCAGTCCCTGAAAATCCAGCCTCATCTGTAGCTGTATGTTTAGCAAAATCTAGCTAAACTTTTGAAGCTTTACCTTCAAAGAATGCAAGTCTGAACAGTGTTCTCCACCTCAACACTGCAAATCTAGGCTTGTTATCTCTTCTTAAGGGAGATTAGCTCATTTACACCAATAGGAGTTTGGCTGCTAGCCTATAGGCCCAGGAGCTTTCACCAGCATCTTATTAATTGTTAAAAGGGAAGACCAAAGATGATTAGTAGCAGAACTAGTTGTGATGTCATCTATACCAAAAGGCTCTTTGACCAGGACTCCTGTTTAGTTTTAGAAAGCAATGCCTGCAAGCAGAAGAGGCTGCCACCTCTACCTTTTTAAACCCCTAAGCCTTCCTTGCATGGGTCCATCTTACTCTGGCTTCCTTGTGTTTTATTTTGCAACAGGTACGTCCAGGAGAACAAGGCAGTTCGGCACCTTCCCAGGCAACTATGTGAAGCTTCTGTACCTGTAAAATAACAGTGATTCCACTGTGACAGCGATGGGGTTGTTTTCCAGATGGTGTTTTTAAACAGTGAAGAAACAGACAATTTATGAATGTAATAGACAAGAGACAAGACGTGTTAGGAGGATGTGGTTATGTGGTACAGTACTGAGTTGAATGTGTAGCCCTGCTTCCACGGATTCAGGGTGTGATTTGTTTGCTGAAGAAGAGACAGTTTCTGGTTTACAGTGCTGCCTTTGTGTATTCCTCTCCCCTCCCCAGCAAGACTTCTGGTGATAATCTTAATTTGTATGGAGTACTTACCTCTGAGAAGGCTTCAGGGAAGCACACGGTATAGGTTTCGTTTGTGTGTTGAGGTAGGATAGTGCTTTGGGGCAGTGTGCAGTCTGCAGCTGCTCCCTTTCACTGGCGAGGTTCAGGGAGGCCAGGTTTTCTGCCTGGTTTCTGCCTCGCTGAAGACTCACTTTGCTCTGCCTTCCACTTCCATAGAAAATCCTTCCTTCATGTCATGCACCTTAAGACCCAGTAGAGGAAGAGGACAGCTGATACGCTTACACTGCAGAGCTCTGTGTGGAAAAGGAATTTGGGACTGGTGGTTTAATCCAGAGAGGTCAGCGAAAGCATAATGCAAATACACAAAAATCCCAAACCCTTTAACAACATATTACCTATCTCTGCAGGGTTTTTTTTTCTTTTGTGCAGGGGGTGTGTGTGTGTGTGTGAGTGTATTGTGTGCATCAAAACAAACCGAGTCCTCTTTTTTTTAAAGAGAAATCAGCCTGGCTTTGACATTTATCTGCACAAAGAATAGAACCAATAAACAGAACATCCGTGAGAGCAAATCCTGTTTATGAGTCCTACAGCCGTTCACTTTCTCTGCTTCTTCTGCCCTGTTGCTGGCTCTAAAGGATCACACACTGTTTGAAGCATACTCTTTGGGATGAAGACTTTGCTCCTTTCCCAGCATTAAATATTAGTGGCTCTGATAAATCTGAGCAACGTATCAATGTATCACTGAGGGTGCCTTTTTTTTTTTGGTTACAGCGTTCATAGGAGGTCTCAAATAAATACATGCATTTTGGCTGCCTCTTAGTCATACAAAAAAGTCTAATCAATTTGGAAAGCTGTTCCCAGCAGTTATTACCAGTTACATAGATTCGTATTTCCTCGAGGAACAAAAACATGGCTTGCCTGTATGCTTGCCTGTAAATCCACTACGAATACTCTTTTGATAGACATTTTGTTATTAAGAAAAAGCATAAACAAAACCGGTTCTATCAGACTCTGCTTCCTACAGTTACCATACAAATAGCAAAGGGTTAGATTGCTATTTTGTCATAAGCCGTATTTAATAATATAAAATGCCTATTTTTATGCTGATGCTTTTATACAGATTTACTAAGAATAACTTCAACTAACTGTTAGCACGACTTGCAACGTTTTGATAAACTAGCCATGCTCCTGGGTTTGAAATCAAGTAGGCTTGTCTTCCGCCTAGGTTAGCGGAAGAGAAGGCTCAGTGTCTCAGAAGTTTGACTGTAAATATGTATATTTAACTTTGTACAGACAATGTACTTACCTTGTATAGAAAAATAATTTAAACACATTGAGTGAAGGGAGGAAAAAAAAGGCAGTTGTGAAAGGTTGGGATTTTTTTCCACTTTTATTTAAATGATGGAATTCCATGTATGGTCACATAAAGAGTTTTAGCACAAAATATCCATTATGAAAGGGTTTCAGATATGACACAAAGCACCACTGTTTCTTTTCTGCAGGAGGTACCTTTAATCCTTCATGTTATTTATGGGTTTGTTTTTCTGCTTTGGGTTTGCCCTCCAGTTATTTGCAGCAATACTTAGGCCTGTTGCTAAGATTGGATAACACCAAATTAATCTATCCAGCAAAGTAACACGATCATACTGACTGTATATAACATACTCATTTGAAGGTTTATTTTTTGTTCTTGCTCTTGCCATTTTAAGTTACACACACACACAAACACATACACACCACAACTTATTTTTGTGTTGATTTTTTGTTTCTTATTGCAGTGGGTTACTATTTGACAATTAATAAATGGAATTATTGAATTACTATTGTGTTCCTTGTACAAATTATTAAATAAAGTCTATTCCCGCTGTTCTGTAGCAGTGCACTTTTGTAGTAGTGCCCCTCTGTGGCTGTCTCTGGCTGTGTCCATACTGAGCAGTAGCTGTCTGCCATGGGCTTCCCAAGTGTCCTGCACCTCAGGATCCTGCTTGTGACTTGGCCTGAGCTCACCGGTTCTCCCTCCTGAGCCATAGGCAGGCTGTGACTTTTTCTCGAAGAAACCAAGGTGTAGAAGCAGAGAAAAAGCTTGTTTACACCCAGATCTCACTGTAACATGGGGTCAGGGTGCAGCTGCTGTGGCATGCAAGCAGACCTGGGAGCTCAGGAGCACGCCCAAGTCCGCTGGTTTACAAAGGGTCTTTGTGACTCTCTCTCAGATGAAATGACCAAACAGGTTAGGTAGGACAAGAAACCCCAAATGCCAACCTCTGTGGGAAGGGACGTCAGCTGATGTTGGGTTTACATGTGCATTTTTAACCCTGACTTGGGTCAAAAGCTGTAAGACGCTGACTTCTGCCATAGCAGCACTCTGACTCAGCCGAAGTTGGGCAACACATTCAAGCTCTGTGGTGATGCGACTGGATAGCCAGGCAGAGAGACCCATGTGGTGGCTGTATTTGCCATGATTTTAGGAAGTCAAACTATAAACAAGCCTCAAGGCAAAAGCCTCAAGCTGTTTTATAGGTCCTTAGAAAGCACACAGACACAAGCCCATTTTTCTGTTTCACAGATTACCTTACATAAAAGTAAAAAGGCAGCCTGACCTCTGCTTTGCTGCAGTCACTAGTATTGCTAGCCCTTGCTTTACAGTGCTGTGGCCAAGGAGGGCAAAAAGACTCATCAACAGCTACTGAACCTCAATATTTACTGGTGTCACTCTCTGTCCTAGTATGTTTGGTAAGCAACAAGCTAGAGATGCTTTTGTGACTGCAGAAGCTGGGCATGCAGAGTGGGGAAGAGGACCCAGCAGTGTGTCACAGCCCTCCAGAAATGCCTCACACCTGGGGGGAAAGGAGCTCTCGGTGTCAGGTTCTTCACTGCCAGGAGACGTGTAATGATGCAGCGGTAGAACTACTGCTCTCTGATAGAGATGAGATTAATAGTACAGATGCATGTACCCTGGAAGGAAATAACCTACGAAAAGACCAGTTAATGCAGGAAAAAGGAGGAAGCCAAGAAAGGGGATTGCAGAGGCAAAGGGTGTGCCTTGTGATGGGATCGTTCATGGCCATGTCTTGTAGGGCTGGTATCTGAGTGACCCGCCTCATCCCCACTTGCTGACTGCTCCGCGCTCTCCGGCCATGGCCAAATCCCAGCTTCAGCAGCAGCCTTGTGCTGTGGCTCACTGATGAGCTGTATTCATTTACTACATCAGCAGCAACGCTTGCACTCAAGTTGTAAATGGCAGCACTGTTGTTACAACCAACCTCTCCCACCTGTCCACTGTCAGATCCGTGGGGGCTTAACATGCAACTGGAACAACTGTTTTTCCTGAATCACAGCTAAGGAGGTTGGCTGAAAAACCCGTATAGAAAAATTCCTTCTTTTGTTGGTGGTACCACCCCCTAAGGGGCTAGAGATAAACAAAACTGCCTAAAGCAGTGACAAATCAGAGCTAAATTAGGGGAAAGATAGTATTCTTCCCAGGCTCTGCCCTCACTCGTCAGGCCCCAGCTGAGAAACAGCACGCAACACCACTTATTGCCATTGCCTCCATTAGGTTTCAGAGTTAACGTGGGACCAGGCTGGAGCAGGCCGAGTCATATTTGCCTGGGAGATGCCGCACCGGGGCAGTCTCGTGTGGGGTTGCCCGCCACTGTCTTGCTCTGCAGCCGGTCATGCCTTCTGGTCGTGGTCATCTGCCCGGAGCGGGTAGGTAAGTCGGGGCGTGGGACGCTCTGAGTTTCCGAAGACTGAAATTCTCGCCGTCCGGCAGCGGCTCGGCCCCGCGACCCCCGCCCCGCCCCGGGAGGGCTTCCCCCGAGAGCGCCGGCGGGCCGGCTTTCTACTCGAGAAGGCGGCGGTGGCCCGGCCGTGCCCGGAGACCTCTGCCCGCCCCCCCCCGCCCCGGGGCGGGACAGCCACCCGGCGCCGGCGGCGGCACGGCCCGGGAGCCCCGGGGAGGGGCTGGCGGCGACGGGGCGGGCCGGGGGCGGGCCGGGGGCGGGCCGGGCCGGACTGGTGCAGGCGGCGGGGTTGCCGGGCGTCCCGCGAGGTGCAGCCGCGCACATGGGGACACACCGCATCGTGCTGTCGGGCCCCGGGCCCTGGGGCTTCCGCCTGGTGGGCGGCCGGGACTTCGAGCAGCCCCTCACCATCTCCCGGGTAGGGCGCGGCGGCGGCGGCGGCTCGGGGGGGGGGGGCGGGTCCGGCCGGGACGGGGTTGGGGCGGCGGCGGGTCCGGGGAGGCTGGGGCTGGCAGGTGGCTGGTGGTACAAAGGCAGGGTTGGTGACACAGTCGTGGTGGGGGGTTCTTTTCTTTTTCTTCCCTGTTTTTTGTTGTTTGGGGTTTTTTTAATGTTTGTGGAGAAATCCGTGGTGGCCTACGCAGCTCTTTCACCTGGCTTTGACCGGGGTCTTTGCGTCTTACCGACCCTCCCTCCTTAGTTTGTCCGTAGCAAACCCCTTACCGCAGGCAGAGGGAATCCCCTCTGCTCCCGCCAGCCCGTAATTTGGCTTTTGCAGCCCATCCTATGGGTAGCAGTCGCACTCAGGTGATGTTGAATGCTCGCCTGCTTTTGCTTGCCATGTATAGTTAGAAGAAAAGCCTTTGTTCACAGAAGCCACATTAACCTATGTTAAGTGCCTCTGCCTGTTTCTGTTGTAAGTCCTTCTTAACCCCACTTAAAGAAAAATTAGTTAGGAAATGACAGTTAAAGTTTTGCATCCAGTTTTAGTGGTGTAACTTAATTTGCCCTCCTCCGCTCCAGCGTTTGCCTGCAAAACATCGGGGTTCTGCTCAGACTACCTCGCTTCTCTGTCCATGTACCCACCTGCACCCAAGTGTCCCTGCATGCAGGTGCTCGTGCCCCGCTGCTGTCCGCGGCCTGCCCGGCTGCCCCTTGCGGGGAGCTGGGCCCTGCCCCGAGCTGCTTGCTGCAGACCAACAAAAAGCAAGGGCGCACGTGCCCGTCTCTTCCTGCGTGGGGGCAATAAACCCCAAACTCCCTGTCCCTTCGTGGCTTTGTGTGGGGTGTGCTGCTCGGCATCTTGTCGAGGCTGGCCGCTGGCCTCCCCCCGGGGGAGAAGGAATTGCTCAGATTTCCAGCAACCCCTCTGCAAACCAGAGGCATCCGATGAGCTGCTGGCAGCCCTGGGCTCTGGCCTTTTCGACATCTCTGCGCAGCTTTGAAGTCCCCGTGGGCCCCAGGTGAGGAAGGGCCGTGGGAAGTGGGACGTACAAGAACCTGAACTTCTGTGAACTGCACTTAAAGAAGACCAGGATGGTGAAACTTGTCAATTTTTCTAAATATGTCCTGCCCTGTGGTCTCCTGCCAAGGGGTCCTGCTGCCTGAAGGACCCCAGGTGCCAGAAGGGAGGCTGCCATCTCTGGGACCAGCAGAGCTGGCAAGTGCTGGCAAACCCACAGAGGGGGGGAAATTTATTAATTTTCTGTGTAATGTCTTTCAATTACAGTAATAACGCCTCATTCTTCTAAAGCATTTTTTGGACACGAAAGCAGCTTTAGCGTAGGGGAAGTGATATTTACTTCATTGTTGTTGTAATTGTTGCCATTTCCTTCCAGCGAAAGGCTCTCGGGCAGAAGTACGTCTGAAGTCCTACCTCGCTGCTTTTACCTCTTCTCCTTGGTCATGTTTGTCAGTACTTATGGGCACATACCAAGGGATGTAGATCAGCAGAGCAGCAAAAATAACCACCTCATGAGAAATTGTGACCCTGGAAACTAAAATGTAATAAAATAGCCTCTCTGGTGGTGGTGACGTAAATGCTGACAATTGGCAGCTCTTATCACTGCTTTCTCTTGTGGCCCCTCTGACATTTTTAATTTCCCCTCCAAGACTTCAAGCAATTAATCTTTCCTGTGGTTTGCTCCTAAGGCTCCTGGGCTCGTCCCCTTGGCTCAGGAACAAAGCTCTCGGCAAGTCCCCCCTTCACCATGTAAAAAAAGATCTGGTCCCGTTTTGCCCTGTTTTAAAGAGTCTGATCCTTGTGTGATGACTTTATGGGGCTATAACTTCATTTTTCTTCTTGTTTATTGCATTTGGTACCTGTGCTCTGACCAGAGAGCTTTCTGGGCATGATGGAGCCTTCCTCTCCTCACAGGATGGGGCAAGCTCTGTCACTGAGCTCTGGCTGTAGGACCGGCATCTGCCAAGGGTTTTGAAGGCCTTGGTACCACCAAGGTGTGTGATGGGGGGGGGGGGGCCGCTACCTGAGAGGAATGAGAGGGTGGGGAGGCCATAGCTGTGATGAGAGCATCGCACTGGGAGCAGGGGAGGACACAGCCATCTCTCCCCAGCATGGTTATGTGTTTGCTTTGTGCTGCAGCGTGTAGGTTGTAGGTCCGTGGCACAAATGTGCTCATGGGGAGTGCTGTTAGCAGTGGTGCACAGGGCTGGGCTGCCTGCCCCAAGCCAGGCATGCATCCTTGATTGCACCGGGGAGCAGCATCATCCTGCCGCTGCCAGCGTGGCAATTTGGGTGTGCTGTGTGGGGGACAGGTCCCTTCCCATGTGGCCAGTGGAGCTTGGCTCTGCCTCATCCAGGGATGCCTGTCCCATTGATGCACTAATGGGGTCACCATGCTGCTCCAGGTGTGTGCTGTCATGGTAGGATGCCGGGAGAGAGACATCCTTCCAGTCATGGGCCTGAACTGGGTGTCTTGCAGCTCTCTTTGAATGAAGGTGCCTAAATTCAGCCTGCACTGCCTGCCAGGAGCTCAGATTTGGCTTCTGGCAGTGTTGTCCTCATGGTGGGCTCTTGAGCTTGTCTTGGTATTTATGGCCCTCATCACCATTGTACCTCAGATCCTTACTAGTGGCTTTTGGCTTCTTGAGCCCCTCTCTGACACAGGGAGGATTTATCCTGGTCGTGCTGGTGGGAGGCAGCACCATTTGAGTTGCCAAGGCAGCTCATTCCCCAATGGGAGTCATTGGAGTTTGGCACTGCAGTCCCGGGTCCAAGAAGGATGAGGAGCACTGGTGCTGTAAGCATGGGAGCCAGCTCTGGCTGGCTGCAGCTGTATGGCACCAATGGCCAGTTGTGCCTTACGAGAGCAGCAGATGAAAGATTATGGTATTTCCCTAGCTGCTCTTATCTTGTCTTTTCTCGCTGCCCTACCCCCCTTTCCACTTGAACTGTGTGTTCAAAACTCCTTCAGGCTCAAACACATCATGAGCATCTTCTTGTGTGAACGCTTCTGGTTTCTTGGTTATGTTGGACCAGTCGTCCCAGTGAGAGCTGAGCGTGGGGATTTCGCAAGCGCTGCGCGTGAGGCTTTATTGTGGAGCCTCCTGTCTCTTTTAGAGGGTTGCTTCACAGATGTTTCTGGTTTATGTTTCTTTTTAAAACTGTAGGGTTATGGTGGACACTTTATTACAGTCTTTGTTCAGAAAAAAACTTGTGTTGATCCGTGTAATGAACCCTAGACCAAAGCCTGCTGGATTGCCTTACAGGAGTAGGAAAGACCCTTGTCTTTATCGCTCTTTGGATGATACCATGCAGTGAGTCAATGGGGTAGAATTTGAGAAAAGCTCTTTCTGAGCTGTGGATGGACATGCTGCGGGATAATAGTGTCCGTAGAGCTGGCCTGTGCACAGGGTAGTTCCTGGTTAGGTCCCAGTGGGATTGGTGGAGGAAGCAAGCAACATGTTGCATGAGGAGAGATGCCAATGAAGTGGAGCTGGCTATAAAGCAGCACAGTTGATGGGCCCCATCCTTCTCCATCCCTCAGGTAAGGTGAGCCGTTTCCTGTTTGGTTGCATTTGATTTTGATAAACATTGGCGATTTCTGTTTCCAGTTGAATATATAGATGGAACTGTGATAAACCTTGTTCTTGAGATGATTTTTGTGGTTTGTGGTAGTGACATGTTGATCTTGAACATCTGATCCAAAATATGGGCAGAGGGGAGTTTTGCTCTATGTTTTGTCACATCAAAAACCTCCCAGCCCTGTTAAGGAGGGATGTCTGTCAGAGTCTGTGAAACTGGACATTTTGTTATGAAAATGAGCGTTTTCCCAATGAAAAAGCAGTTTCAAGACAGCCCAGTTCTGCAAATATATTGAAAAGATGAAATCTCAACATTATGCTTGTTGCTGATTTCAACCACAGTAACATGAATTCATCCCTGTTTAGTCTGTTTTATCTATTCATAGTATTTTAAAAGCTCAGGATTTATAGTAAGTACAGAATTGGAAGGTAATTGGGTATTTCTTGGGTGTTTGGGTTTTTTGTAAGCATGGCTCTTTGAACCAGCTCTATAAACTTAAAACTTGATTTAGTGATAAAACTGGAGTTGATGATCTGAAATCAAGCATGGGACTGAATCCCATGGTGTGAAAAGACATCAGGTTTGACTTTGATACTGGCTGACATCCTCACCCCACTCTCAGCCGGTCGCCCTGTTAGGAAGCAGCTGAGCAAAGGCATCCCAGAGCCACGAGTGAAAGAAAGCCACAGTGGTACGGGACGCCCTGCTAACGGGCATCTCTTGCAGGGGCTGAGGGGCTCATCAGGATGACCATGTCAGCAGATGGGTCAAGACTGCCCTCCCTCTGGAGCATGCCAGGGCTCAGCTGTGTGGCACAAGTGTCTGCCTCGGGAGGTGGGCTGCAGCCTCTTCCCCAGGTGGAAAGAAAGAAAAATAACCTGCGGCCATGGTCTGAGACGTGGGGAGAGCCAGGGCTGGGCGAGGAGTCCTCCGCACCCAGAAGGGAGCTGGAATGCTTCCCCCTCTGCCAAAGGAAACATGGGGTGCGGTGGTTGTGATAGGATTTAGGGTTGGGCTGGCTTTCCTCCTCGGCCCAGGGAGCCTCAGCTGGTCCCCGCTGCGCACACCTATGGCTGCAGTTCCTCTGCTGCCCAGCCCAGCTTTTGTGCCCATAACTGCAAATACCGGCGTTACTCTTGGCTCTTGTTCTGATGCTGGCTGGGCAGAGGGAGCCAGCTGGGGAAAGCTGCTGGGGTTTATAGGAAGGTGAACGTGGCTTTACGTTTCCTGCACTGATGTTTTCTCTTGCACTGCCGCTCCTGACTGCTGGGCTGGATGGGAGCTGCGGCAGCACCAGCTGTGCTGTGCCGCCCAGGGTGCCTGGCAGAGCTGCTCCCTAACTAGACAGCTGATGAGCACCTGTGGGACACTGGTCATTAGGGTCACCTGCCAAGAGCTTCTGGCCCTCCAGAAGTAGCTGGAGTTGATGTTTAGGGGATGGCATGATGCCGTGTGCCTTTGCTGCTGGAGGGAGTCCTGTCTGGTCTGTCTGAGCGTGTGGGGTATGGAGAGCAGAGGTTCACATCCCTAGTAATGCCCCTACAGACTTTGAAGTCAGCATGAACCCTGGCAGCTTCCTGGGCAGCTGCTGGGGCTGGACAAGCCTGTGCTTCAAAGATACAAATGGCTGCGGAGGAAAGGAAAGGACTCTGCTGATCTCCCTGACTGCTGGGGTTTGGATGAGAAGAAATCATCCTTATATGTAGCAAGTGGAAAGCAGCAGAATTTTTTCGCAGTGAAGACAGAACGCTTTGGGGCACAGGACAGGCTTGATCTTTTCTAGCCCTGTTTCCTGGGTCTGGGGGACAGTTTTATCTTTAGAAAAACATTTAAAAGAATTAGGATACTAATCAAACACCTTCTGCCAGAGTTACATGCAGGAGCACTACCATTGCCTCTCCTAGGAGCCAGAGTTGTACTTTCTGCAGTTCACCTTTTCAGACTAGTTTGCCATGGGTTATGCAGCAGCTTTATATCGCCAAACTTTGGAGTACCCTTTTCTCTGTACCTCTTCTTCGAGTCCAGCATCATTTCCTTTGGCAACCTGACCCACCTTGCTCTTGATGAGTTCTCCAGAGGACCTAAAGAGACAACTCCATGTTGGGAGGGTATGTACCAGCCCTAATCTTATGTGAGACCTTTAAGCCCCAGAACTTAAGTTGACAAAGGTAAATGTTGGACTTCTTGGAAGAGAGTGAGTCCTTTTTGTTCCCTGATCTGCTTGTTCCCAGATGTCAAGTTATGTATGGTTGCAAGCTTCTTGGTACCTTTCACCCTCAAACATCACTTTGTCCATCAAGAGATGTATTTGGCTTGTAAAATGCTTTGGGTTTGAAGGGTGCAACATCAAAATAACAGCATCAAATGGATTGGGGTTTTTTTTCAGTGTGAACAGGGAAATTAAAGGAGGCCTTAACTGCATAAACAATTGATGTTGTTCTGGACAGTGACACAGTATCTTAGATGGTTGCTGATTACTGGACATGTTTTATTTAGAGGATGAGATAAACCATGAGGAAAGCCTCAGCTGATAAGCAGCTCTATGTAATGTCTTTGAGGTCTTGTAAGACGTGGGCATGTCCACCTTCCCCTTCTCTCCCAGTGATGGTGTGGTCTGGGCCAGCACAGAGCAGCCAGTGAGCTTTGGGCTGCAGCAGTGTTGGACTGTAATGGTGCAGAGAAAGGGAGCAGCTTGGGAGGAAAATCTCCCGGAGCCGGTTGTAAGGAACTGGCCTGTTGTTCCCCCTCCCCTAAAGAGAAGGGGTGGGGAGCGTGCTTGCCTGAATTTTCTCATAGCCTCTGATCTCTGCTGACCCAGCTGCGTGCTTTTGCTGGGAGAAACTGTGGCTGCTTAGCATAATACACCAGTGCCGAGGACATTACTCATGGTAAAAGAGCAGTTTGTGTGGGTGGGGAGGATTAAACTGAATGTCAGAGATGTCTAGTTGTTGCTGGTGGCCTTAGAAGTATGTTGCTGCATGTCTGTTCTGTCCAGCAAAGACACAGCTGGGTTTTCCTCTCAAGCTCAGATAGGTACTGTTTATCCAGATCTTTTTCTTGGCTGATGTTAATTTTCTTGTTTCTTATCTCTTCATCACTTCTTGCGATGTGTGTCTAGGTGTGGAGCGATGGGTGGTGCCGGAGGCTGTAGGGTCTGTGAGAAACTGTGGAGGGCTGATGGAGCGAGCAAGTAGTGTGCCTGAATGGATAGGGGGAGAAGGCCAGAAAGAATTGAATGAATTTGAGACCCACCCATCTATCCTGACTCACATGGAGCTGCTTTATGCTGCTTTTCACAGAAATGCTTCCCACCCTTCCTCCTTCTCATTTGCTGTGGGCAGCAGCTTCCCTTAATATACCCACTGCTGCCTCTTGGATCCTTGCCTGCAGAAGGAAAAAAGGCACCATATATCCCTGTCCAGGGACTGCAAAGCTTGTTAAGTAGTGTGTGTGGAGGTAATTGCATCAAATTTAAAATGTGGCTATGTTTGGCTAGCTCTGGGACAGACAGAAGTCTTATAAAGAGGGCCTGGGAGCTGGGTAAGCAGCCAAATATGCCTCATTCCCTCTGCTAAATAGAAGTGTTTTCTTTTCTGTTGTAAATGCACTTGCCCAAAGACTAGCTAAAGACTTGACATGTCATGGCTGAGTCCTTCATTTGTTGCCCAGCCACCGGTGCAAGGGGACGGCAGCAGGCAAACCACCTGGGAGAGAGAAATCTGAACTTTGCAAAGTCCTGGTGGTGTTGGCAAGGTGGAGCCCAAAGTGTGCGTGCAGGGAAGGTGAGGGAGGCAGATAATTTTTCTACCCTCTTCATGATTGCAGAGCTTTATAGATATGTGTGTGCACACACATGCATATGTACATGAAGTTTCACTTTGTAGTATAAGAAAATAATGTATGTTTTTCTTCTCTCCATACCAACCCTGAATCTGTGGGACCTCTTTAAAAAGAGGGGTCTGAGCCTGTAACTGGTCTAAACCGTTATCTACTACACTGAGCTTTGCATGAGTAAAGAGTACACGATCAAGCCCATGTATTATGGGGATTATTTGTTTCTTCCATATGCTGGCAAATGTCTCTGAGCTGGTATCAGGGACCTAGTTTGATGTGTCTGGTTATAAGTACCTAGATTATTTCTGTAGTAGCCCAGATTTCTTAACAGAGATGCCGGCCAAACAGAGCATCACCATAGGCACACTCTGGTGAGCTTTGGGACCTATTTCGGGTATGGTATGAAGCAGTGCTGCTCAGCCTACCTCATCATTGTCTGTTCAACAGTGAAATGACCTAAGGGCAAAGTGTTACACGATTGCCTGGGAGCAATCACCACAAGGTAGGGCATGGCTCTTTTCCAAAGGAAGCCCTTGGGCATGATGTTACAGGGTGTGCAGAACTTTATTAGCCTGACAATAGTGTCCCTGGAGTTGGGGGGCTCCTGGGGCCCTGTGATGCTGCCTATGTCCCCTCTGCCAGAGGCTGCTTGACCCCAGTGGGGGAAGTCCAAGCCAGTCAGGGAGCTCTTTTGAAGGAGAAAAGAGGCTATGCCTTTGCACGAGATGTAACTTGTGCAAAGTTGCGTTTGTAGGTTTTGTTTCTTGCAGTGTCTTTCAGCCCTCTTCACCCTCCCATGCAGAAGTGCAGCTCTATCTGGGGGTCACCAGCCTGTGCAAGGTGTGCAAGGCAGTGCCTGCCATCCCCTTGGTTCCTGCAGATGTCTGCTCCATGCAAAGCTTTAAGACATCTGAGAGGAGAGCAGGAGCAAAGCAGTTTCAGGCAGTGCAACATTTACAAGATGCCTGTGAGCCTGAAAGCTTTTGTGCACTTTTGGTGTCCTTTTGGTTGGGTTGTGTAAGCTGGCTGGCAGCTGTCTGTGCTCTGAGCGCCTCTGCCTGCCCCCCTCCCCAGCCATATGCTGCCCTTGCTGCTCCCCATGGACCAGGGAGGGATGTGATAAAAATAAAAGCAGGAAAAGGTCTTCCCAGTGGCAGCTCTCTGCTCCTCACTTAACAGAAACGCTTTTGCTTTCCTGACTTAACTGGTAGATGAGCAAATCTCAAAAGCAGCGTTGACAGCACTGAGATAAACCCAGACTTTACTGTGAGGGGGGAAGGGAATGTTATTAGAAGCTATTAATCATCCTAAAAGGATGGGGGATGGGTTCCCTGCAGTACCATGCCCTTGTGCAGACATGTTTGCTATGAGCAATCCTGGGAGGGAGTATGAGATGGATGTTGTAGGGGAGCAGTTTGTGGAAGGTTGCATTTCAGGGCAAGTTATTTCCAGAACTGAAGAAACTGGATTTTAAAACATGTTTCCCTCTGGCAAATTCACTTATCTTTTTTATTACTGTGCATCATTGTAGCTTCCCCTTAGGGGAGAGGTTTGTATGGTACCTGAGTGGATGTAATAGCCCTTGTGCTACCAGTGGCTCTTATCTGATGGAGAAGAGCACTCACATTTCAAATTCCTCTGAAGTGGACACAGAAGGGGAACATGACACCACAAGCGCTGACAAAGCATTGAGATGTTACTGTGAATACCACTCACTCATCCCGGTGGCTCTTGGGGTTTCTTCAGGAGGCTTCAGTACTTCAGTGTCCCTGGCTACTCTGGCTCAGCTGCTCCTTGTGGTACAGGATCATTTCTAGCAGCCTGCCACATGTAGTGTAGATTATCAGTCTTTAAATGCAAGCTGTACGGCTGAGCCTCTGGCAGCGTTCCAGCGGCAGTGTTAATCCACTGTTATTCTTGACCCCTTGGCAGTCTTGTCTGATCGAAAATGAATCACGGTAATAGTGTGCTGAACTCGGCGCTCCTCACAGGGCAGAGGAAATAAAGGCACCGAGAAACCAAGAGACTTGGTTAAGGCTTAGTGACCAGGGGCAGACCTGCAACGTATGCCCTGCACGCTCCCTCCGGTGTAACGATGTCTTTAGGGATCTGTCTCATGGTTTCTAAAATGACAGCTCCCATATCTGGTAGGACTATGGGTGACTTTCAGTGCTCAAGATTTCTTTGTGGCTGCTAGGTGACCTTGTCATAAGGTTTACATGAAGGTACGCTCAAGGCAGTGGATCCAGTGAAGCGGCAGCAGGCTGCACTCAGTGGTCTTAGTAGGCCACCAGTCAGCTGCAGGCTGCAGCTTGGGAGGCAATGATCTTCACATTTAAAGCAGATCTTCTATATCCATCTGGTGGCTTGTCTGGTCTTTTCATTAGCACTTCCTCTGTCAGTTTGTAGTCTGCTTGCAGCATTAAAAGTGGTGAGCAGGTAGACAGGCACTATTTGGTTGACCCATCTGAAGGTCTTTGGCTTAATGTTGAGCACCTTGGCCAACCTTGGACATCTGTGATACACATCTGTGTCCTTCCCTTTTCCATGAAATGCTATCCTAGTGGAGGGGTGAAAAAAGAAAAGCATCTTGTGATCTTCCTTCTGATTAGGGAAAATACCATGCTACATCTGTGAGGAGGTGTGCTGAACAGCCTTGTTTTTGGCCCAGGGAAAGCAGTGATTGTAGCTAATGTGTGACACCTCTAGGAGGTGAATGTTTCTCTAGGGGGAATGATTTGCCATCCAATTCTACATTAGGAGGACTCGCTAAATCTTGTGAACAGTGTTTGTTTATGTCTGACAGCTCTGCTCAGTTTGCTCAGCTGCTTTCCAGCATGCTGAAACCTAGCATGAATGTGTAGAATGAATACCAGTTGCAACGGACTCATAAACGAGGTATGTCTTAGCTGCAAGGCATGTTTTAATCTGTACTCATGTCTGGGAGCAGTCCACCCTTCTCATTTCCTCTGCCTATTAAATAATTGATGAAAGCGCACAGTAATCATTATGCTCCTTCTACAAAGTCATTAAACTGCACAAAATCTTATGTAGTGTTTGCAAAGCCACAAACAAATGTGACATTCTTCACCCTCCACTGAGGCAATAATTTTGGCCCAGAGACATCTCGGTTGATAAGAGGATAGGGATCCCTCGTTAGCAGGGAAAAATGAATGAGCCAGTTAGTTGATTTGCTTGAAAATGCCAAGTTTTAGCTGGAACCTTCTTTTTCATGAGGAGTATTGTACTGATGGCGTTGCTGCATAGTGTCTTCTGTCTGTCTGGGATCTCAGTGAGATTACCCTGAGCTCCTTCCCATCAGTCATTTCTCAGGCAGCGCACAGCACCTCTTTAGCAGCGCTGTGGTATATCTGGGAAGCAAAGCACCACACGTGGAGAGGAAAGGGAGATTGTAATATGGCAGAATGCATCAAGGTGAGCTGTGGTCATGCTGGCAGGCTGGGGATGATGCTTCTACTTTTTCAGAAAGTATTGTCAGATTGTGGTTTAAAGATGAAGTTTCTGATGTCTTTCTCCTTTCCAATCTGCTTGTTCGATCAAGCACTGCTTTGGGATTGGTCTTGCTGAAGTCAGTGAGTGTCTGTTGCAGCTGTTCCCGGGCAAAACCAGTTTACTACAACTAAAGAAGCAATCCAAAATCTTGACCCCAAACATTCCTTCCAAGGAAGGAAGCAAATGAGATCGTGATGCAGATGAAGGTGTTTATGATTGGTGTTGACTGTGTTGCAATGACTCTGATACTCTTCTGTCACCTCCATTCTTAGAGGTCTGGACTTCCTGGCTGTCCTTAGCACCTTCTGTTTTGGAGAGCACTTCTCTGTCCAGCGAAGAACAGAGTTGCTTTCTGTGTGTTCTTGCTCTCTAGCACAAAGCCAATTGCCTTGAGTGAAAATACAATTTTTATTATTTACCGGCTGTCCCCTCCCTGAATTTCTATCTGTGGGTCCCAAAATAGAATTCAGCCCCTAACTAATACTGAGGAGCATCTAAGAGACCCAGATAGATTTCTGCTGAGAATTTACTTTCATTAGTTTTCACCTCTTTGCTTCCAGGTACCAGTGAGAGAAGCCCTGAGTGCTCTAACTGTTTTTCAAACGTTGCTGTGGAAACCTCCTCCCTAGAAAGTCCATTCACTCTTTTTGTTTTCCCTTAGGTGACTCCAGGTAGCAAAGCTGCAATAGCCAACTTGTGTATAGGAGACCAGATCATAGCTATTGATGGAGTAAACACAGATAACATGACGCACCTTGAGGCGCAGAACAAAATCAAGGGTTGCACAGATGAATTAACTCTGACGGTCAGCAGGTACGTTGCTGAGTGAGACTGGGGATGGGGAGAGGGAGGGATGTGGGGTGGGCAGTAGCTATGTTTTGGTTTGACAGCAGACCTCTCTGGCTGGTTTGTTTAATTTGACCTCTTAGTGCTTTGGCCAGGCGCTGGATAGCAAGAGGGAACTGCATTTCAGCCTTTAATCCTAATGCTGCTTGCATTTGCTGCACTTTGACCTTATGAAAACAATTTTCCCAGTGAGAAATTGGCTGATAATTTGTGGCAGAGTCTGTCAGCCTATTCTGTGGCTCCTGACAGCAAGAAATCAAAGACAGGTCTCATGAAAACTTCACTCATGGCAGAGGAGGTACAACCAGAGAAGACCTTTCTTCCTGTTGCACTAATTTAGCAGTTAAAATATATGGTTGTGTGTTGTCCAAGCTGTTAATTGCCTAGTTTTTGCCATGCACAGACTCGGAAAGGTTGCACATTTTGGAGCCTCTTGGTCAAACACCACCGACAGTGCTAAACAGTAATGACCCAGGGTGCATCAAGGTACCTGTCAGGCATCAGTCTCTCCAAATCCTGAAAAACTAAAGGAAGGTGACAGCTGAGCCACGGTCTTTGTCACCAGTGTAGAGCACAGGCTAGCTTCAGCCTTCCTACTGTCTTGAGCTGCAGAGCAATGGACAGCTTCATTCCCTTCCCCAGCCGTGCTTTGTTCTTGGGCCATCTTTGTACGGAGAAGAAATGGAGACTGGGAAGGCAGAGGTCTGCTTTGCATTGACCCATTGCTTCTTAAAAGAACTGAAGCCTGTTTTTTTTTCAAGGGTGCTGGGGATTTATCCTTCCTCTTGGTTTGAATTGCAGCCATGGGTACCAGCACTTCTCGAAGTCAGATGGCAGATGCAGTGTGGCATTTCTAGTCTCTGGAGTGAGCTTTTCCTGTGGCTGTCTTCCCACAAAGCAATTGTCCATCAGCTTCATGGCAGATGCAGGGGAAGTGCTTTTAGAAGGAGTGCAAAAGCATGCCTTAAATGACACAGTAGTTCAGTTGTTCAGGGCTTTTCTGTGATAAACAGAAATCTTTTACCATAGCTTGGACAATGCCAGGAGTTCAGCAGGCATTTCCCAGTTCAGGAAGAAGCGATGGGTCTTGGCCAAAAAAAGCCTGACAATTCATTGAGGGAGTTCACAGAGGGAAGAACGGAGCACAGTGCAGGCAGTGTGAATGGGTGGTGAGCATTGCAGCAGCCTGTTAGCCTCAGAGTTTCTCATACTGGCCTCTAACTTGGCAGCCTGTAATCTTCCTGCAAAGGAGTGCTCCTTTTCCTCTCTGAAATACGCGGTTGCTTGACTTAGCAAACCAGTGCCATGTGGTTCTGGCTGGGAGAGAGGAGGGGAGGCAAGGGCTCTTTCAGCCTGCAGGCAAGCTCACTCTTACAGATCATTGAGTCTGTAAAATGTGTTTCCTAATGTTAATTACAAAGTTGTTAACTTTATAGCTACCCCATGCATGTTTCATCGGCCTTGGGTGTGGAAGCTGCCCAGGGAGAGATTTCTAGCTGGATGTGCAGCTGTGTAAAACCATGCAGGGGCTTTGAGTTAGCACAGCCCAACTCTTTTTCAAGACCCCCTTTCAGTGAGGTAGCATGAATGTGTGCTGGACGCTTCTGCTGCTGTAGTGATTGAGGAGTACTGCTGACAAAATGGCCAAGGAGAGTGTCAAGACCACAAGGACATGAAAGCAGTGATCTCACTACTTATCCACTTTAGGATTTGATATTACTACCCAATACTCTATGTAAAATCCATTTTAGATGATTCTAGGGAACTTCACGTCTTTGGTCCTCCTTCTTCTTTGGGAGTAAAGTTCTGCTTAGGGAGGAATTGCTTACTTGTTTGGAGACTTGATAGCCACTAGAGATGTGTTTGTATTGGGGAATACGATATTGCAGGAGGCTTTCTCAGAGAAGAAAGCTCTTTAATGCCAAAAGACAAGTAGTGTGCATCATGTGGTCGTTCCTGGTTGTACTCTATTGAGACTATTTTACCCCTATCACCCAGCTGTCTCCTTCTGGGCCCCTGTAACTGTGTTGTCCCAAATGCAGCTGGACTCAGTGGTCAGAAATGCGATGTAGTCTTGGTTGCTGAGGTTAGAGCTCTTCTTTACTTTGCAGTCTAAGGCCAAGACCTTAAAATGGAAGATCTTGAGAGGAGGACTAGAGGGGTGACAGAGAAGGCATTTTAAAGCAGTTGGAGCCCATACTTCATCTTCCTGTTCAACTTAGGGTAGAGGAAATGGGTGAGGAAAGCAGACTATGGGTCAGTGGTCAGCCCTCCTCTATAAAGAGGGGAAGACCATCACTACAGAGGTGGAGAGGGTGGAAGGCACTTGGGAAAATGAGTGCCACCTGGCCAACTGGTATGGCTTGGGCTTCCTGAACCTTGGCCAAACTCTGACAGTAAGACTTGACCATATAGTGAGGAAGGCTGACAATACAATCAGGTCAGAGCTGGAAGTTTTTTCTCTGTTGAAGTAGCTCTGTAAGTAGTTGGCTGAGTATGACAAGGAAAGCATATCATTTGCACTTCAACACCACCAACTCTTGGGTCTGGTCTCCATGCTCTGCAGTTGTAGCTCATTAGCTGAATCAGTTGTACCAAGTAGCCATGATGGCAAAGACCACTGGTCGGACAGGGCAGCAGCTCCATGGGCTGGAGCATCACACACAGCTGGTGCTGAGAATGTGCCCAGCTGTGCCAGGTTTTCCAGAGTGAGAAGTCTTCCAGTCCTTTTCTGCTCACTATTGTAGAGGTGTCGTGCGAAAGCATAAATCCTTAGTGATTTTTAATTTCATATCTGATGAATTTTAAACGATTGCTCATTTAAATGATTACCTGTGCAAAATGCTTTCTGACCTGCATTCAGGGTGGCAGCAAGGTCGTGCCAGCAGGGATTTTGGACATGGGTCTGAGCTCACATCAGGTGTTTCGGTTCCACCAGCGGGTCAACACTGTCGTGCTAGTGGAGACTTCATTTGTGACTGTGCTGTGAATTCTGAAAGTGCACGTGAGTTCAAAAGGAGACTGGGTGAATTAATGGAAGGCAAAACTATAAAGGATATTATATACCCTGGCAGTATCTCTGCTGCAGAAAGCCCTTAAGCTGCAAGTAGCTGGAGGCTGGGAGAGTGTTGTGCTATGCTTGTTGTCATCTTGTGCTCTTCTGTGGACCGAAACAAAATTTGTATGTGTATGTTCTGCAAATATGCAACCCTCTTCTATTTTAATGGTAGCCAAACGGTTAAGATGTCTTCATGTTTGGCTGTACTAATGGTTATTTAAGAGAAATGTAAATGTAGAGAATTGAAAGCACTTAAACCCTTCTGGTAAAGGAAATGCTGTTTGCACTGTGTACTTGATTGTGAATATCAACAGCATTCCAATGTTTCCTGTTTCAGTATTTTCCTTAATGATGGTAACAGTCCAAAAATACTTCAGATCAGATTGTAAGCAGGAAATCTAGTCTAACACATGTCACCATTAAAAATGGATCAAATTACTAGCTGAAGAAAACATGCCTGGTCTGCTTTTTCACCAAAAGGTGCAAATCTGTTAATTTCCTAGGATTTAAAACCCAGCCACACACTGCTTTCTCTGAATATGCTTTTCTAAGCAGCCCTGCCAGGTGCTTTGCTGTTTGCTGTGTGAACAGAGTTGGAAAGGTCTATTTTCTGCCTTGAATGTGAGTGTTCAACAATGTTGGCGCATACACCAAATTCCTGCTGAACTTAGTGTGTCTAGCAGCTCCCTGCTCTTTTCCGAGCCTGTGTTGTTCATTCATTTTGCTTTTTGTTTCAGGCTAGAGAGGGGTTTTAGAAATGTAGTTCCCAAGAAACCAAGTAAAGGTTCCATTATTGTCTTCAGCGGTGTAAAATCAAGCTCAGCACTGTGGTTTTGTATGGTGCATGCAGAAAGACTGAGCTACATCAGTGTGCTTCAGTCAACTCAAAACCACCCAGTTGCTAAATGGAAAAATTTCATGGACAGATTTTTGAGCCTCTCCCATTTGTAGGAAAAAATGAAGTTTTGGATCTTGAGTCTTTGAGAAGAGCTGCTCCTTTTTTTTTTTTCTTTTGTTTTTTTTTTTTTCTATTAGGGTGCATACATTGTTGCACTGACATTTTGGTGTCTAGCAAAGCCTCCCCTCAGGCTGCACCCCGTCCAAGCACACCTCTGATTTTCCTTTAACGGGGGTAAGCAGCAAGACATGTCCAACAGACTGGAGAAAGCTATCAACTTCCTTTGGAAACTCAGTGTATTTTGGGAAAGATGGTTGCCCTGACAAAGAGCACTCAAAGAAGGGAAGGCTCAGGAGGAACTAATTCTCATGATGACTTTGACACACAGCTCCGTGTAGCTGTAGCTGCAGATCTACAAAAGCAGACAAATGTTCATTGCAGCACAGGTGAAAATTTATTTCTAAAACAAATGGCTCTTTGCCTGTGGCTTTAGTCACCAAATGGGTGGTGGAACTGTGTTCGTATGCAGCTCTGAGCAACTGAAAGATAAAGTGTGTATTTATATGCTTTTTTTTCAACAAAAAAGAAGTGTTCCCACAGTGAGTCTGCCCTTCCCTCTATGTCCAGAGGCAGGTTGGGGGTGGTAATGAGAGAAGAATATTTGTGAAAAGGGTTTGCAAACATGTAGTCTCTTGTTCTGCTCCTACTGTCCTTCAAATTTCAAGCTGCTTTTCTGCAGCTCTGCTGCCAGCATATAATATATTAATGCACCTTTTTTGTTTGCAAAACAGTCTGTTTGCTGAAAGTGATGCCAAGGAATGAAGCTATGTATTTGTTCTTTGAAAAGTGCTAGGATCAGGGAAGTCAGATCTGCTACCAGCGCATTCATTGCGTTGTCAGAAAGGATCATGTGTAGATGCTTATGAAAAAGAGAGAATGTGTGTGATGTTATCTGCATTTTATTCGGTAGGTTCAGTTGCACTCTTGCTTGCTCCATGTGTTCCCAGGTCTCAGCTGTGAGGACTAGTTGCACAAAGCCACAATAGGCTCGAATTTGTGTTCTAGGAAGTCAGTGGAATCCGTTGACTCATTTAGGTTTGCTTCTTGCTTCCCTGCCAAGAAGAGTTTTCCAGCTCTGTCATCTTACTAATAATTCTTTTGGCTCTGGGAAAAGCCTGATGCTCTTCATGCAGCTATATAAGGGCATGCAGATTGCCTGACCCTCCGTGGCAGCTCACAACCTCTCCATGGCTGGTGTGGTGCTCCCAGCACTCCTGGGTGATTGCCCACAGTTTTTACTAATGATTGGCATGTTCAAAGTCATTTTGGCAAGTCAAGCTTGGCATTTGTTGTATTTCTACAGCTTCTTTGGTGAGGCAAAAGTAGTTAACTCTGTAGCTGGCTGGTGGAAGAACAGTGTAAGTCTGAGCAGTCAGGCATGTTTTATCCTTCATAACTGTAATGAAACCGCTTGTGATAAACTTTTGTTGCTTCTTCTGCACAGCTGGAGTTGCCCTTTTGTATTCTATGGTTGCATGAAGAGACACCTGAAATGCCAGGAGCAGAGGGCCATGCGTGAAGAAATTCATCTGGGGCCTTTTGTCTCTAGCAAGTTGTGCCTAGCGTTGCTGTTTGAATTGGCAGTAGGCTGCATGCAGCCGAAGTACAGTTTTGCTTGCCAAAGTGAATATGTCCACTAACGGATGGTTGCTAAAAGTGACTGCTTGTGTTTAAATCCAAAGGCATGTACTTTGCAGCTGTTGTAGCTAAAAGGCTGATTAAAAGACACCTTCCTGGTAGCCTGAAAGCTCTTGTAGTTAGTCTCTAAACATTATTAAAATGCCTGTCTAAAACTCTTGGGGAGGGTTGAAAGAGGAATTCTTTAGATCTTTCCTCATTTTTCAGCTAGCAAACTGTGTTGCACAAGGACCTTCTCTATCTTTATGGGTTTAGTTGCTACTTTGGTTATCTTAGTTGTTTCCATCCTGGTGATTGAAAAGGGAGTGTAAATGTGCCTCACACCTTTACACAAGTTATTTACGCAGTTCCTGGCGCACAGAATTAGAGCCTCGTTTTCCAGCTCTGAATTTTCCCTTGAAGCTATGGCCCAGCTCTGCACGCAAAGCATTGATAGCAAAATCTAGGCTCTTGCAATGTTTATATTATACCATGTTCAAGCCAAGCTTCTTGAAAAATGTTGTATTTTGTAAATAACTCTCCAGATTCTTGCCTTGACTCGCATGCGGTTTCCTTCCTCCCCTTCTTACCAGTTCCTCCCCATCCAAACTAGTATCAGAGAAGTTTCTTGGTTTCTGCCTGGATGAAACGGCATATGCATGGCTCATTCCCTGGCCCTGTCTTCATTGTGTTCTCTCCTGTAGTAAGGAAACAGTGTGGAAATGTAAACTGCAAACATGACGAAGCTTGTCTATCCACGTGCATGCAATTAATTTGACTGGCACTTGTTCCCAGGCTTGTTTGAGTATCATGGGTTTGTCTTCTCTTTCTGCACTATTTGAGCGTTGCGCTCATCTGGAATCTCTTTTGAAAGAATATGCATTAGAAACCATGTTCTAAAATAACTATTCATCAATTTAAGCAGGAGTCTGTGAGATCCTATGGGCATGCTGAAGCCTGCTGGCTTTCCCTGAAGACAGGGTGTGATTCCTCAGCAGGTTGTTGGACATCCAGCCCCACCACTGGTGGGGAGGCAGCCCTGCTAGAGTGGCCACGCTCTGTGGCAGGGGTACTGCCTCATCAGGGGGAGTGTGGAGGCAGTTTTGTGGCTGAGGGGTCCTCCTCTCCAGATCTGAAGAAAATCTTCCAGAAAGCCACTACAGTCCTACTAGTAATAGCCTGCTGTGAACTCAGGGCACTGCACTGAGGCTGGGTTTGAACTGTCTGCTCTGACGCCTGTTCCCTTCTTCGTAGAAATAAGATGTGAACACATATAGATAAGATACAAACATGATGAGTCTAACCAATCCACCCTATCATCTGTGCCTTGTGTCCACACTTCCCAGCCTTTCAGAAAATAAGTCCTGGGCCAGCAGTGGGACATAAGGTGAACTTTTAGGTGCTGTTTTTCTTTCTCCTGCCACACTTGAGTAAAAGTGCAGGCAGTGACACCAGGAGCAGAGCCAGGAAACCCTTGCTGAAAGCTGGGACCATAGCAGTCCCACTGATGACCTGCAGACTGTGGGCTCTGGTGTGGTGGGATGGGGCACTCACCTTGAAAGCCCCACTAGGCAAAGCCAGTGAGAGGAAAGCTGTCTCCTCTTTGCAGCTTTGCTGGGGCCATAAATGGGCTGTTGAGAGTGGCTGAAGGGCTCTGCTGCAGCTGTTGTGAAGACAAAGGCAAGCTTTATCCTCCCAGCCTTAGAGGAACAACCATGCGGGCTATTTAACCTTTCTGTTTGGATAACTTTTAAACTGGATTGAAAGTGAAGCCTGGAGTGACCTTGCTGCTTCCATTTATATCCAGTGACAGATCAGAATGGCAGCAGGCTGGGAAACAAACTTGTGCTTTTTGCCTTGCTAATAAATAAGGGAGGAGAAAACCCACTGGCTGCAGTAGTTGGCCATAGCTGCCTCCCCTATGCTGGAGACAAAGGTGCTGTGTCACCTCAAATGCATTGAGTGAAGGGCAGTGGGAGGAAAGCAAGTGTCCTGGTTCCTGAGGGGAGGTTTCTGTTCTGTATTTGTATATTGGTCTGCTCCAAGCTTAAATTTTCAGCCTGAATAAGGCCTTTTGGTGCTTCTGGAATCTGATAATATTAAGCTGCTACAAAATAAAATGCTACCTCAAAAGTACTTAGATCACTGTGAGTGAGAACTGGCACAGGGATGCCTCATGCTAGAAATCAGCTGAAGTGTTTAATGCTCTCTGATCTGCTCTTTCATCTCCAGCCAATGTCCACTTGCTTACAGCCTGACTTGCAGGGTATTTGATTCCCATATACTTTGCTGTGGCCCCTGTTGTTCCAGAGGAGGTGAAACTTGGTTGCACGTGATCTCCAAACAGTTTCAAGGAATAATGCTTTGCATTGGTCAGTGGGCTGCTCCCCTCTGCAAACACAGTCTTCAAGTGCAAAATACAGCCATCCTATAGATGGCTGTGACTTTGTCAGGCTTGATAGCCATAATCTGGTTAAAATCTCTGGTTCCTCAGGCACCTTAAAGCACTTGTTGCCAGAAGCAAGGAGGGAATGGCTGTTTTATACTCACCTGGGGTATGTTTGCATCCAGTAATGGCAGCTGTTGAGACAAGATAATGATCAGATTGGCATGGATCTGATCCCATGCAGCTGTTACATTCATATTTGTTAGTCTGTGTGTGCCCCAGCGTGCCAGATGCCAGGATTTGGGGGATGTAGGTTGTTGGGTATCAGCACTGCAGTTGAGCCTGCAGGGTGCGATAGTCTGGAGTCAAAGGTTTGCTGTGCCTGAATGCTTGTAAAGGATGATATCTGGTGTGACCTGTGTCTTTGTACTTGCCTGTGAAAGGAGGTACAGCACAGCAGATTTCATTCAGGCTTCTTCCGTGTAAAGTCTAGAGTGCAGTAGATGCAATAGCAGGTCAATAAAACTTCTCCTCTTCCCTGAGTGAGAATGCTGCCTCCTGTCTCCTCCCACTGAGCTACCTTTTGGATGTCAGTATTAAAATACTATTTATGCAGCAAGTGTCTGGGGTATGCATGTACATCACAGTTAAGTTTGGGCTGTTTAAAAAAATGTCCTGACATTGGAGGGCTTTTAGAGGAATAGTGTAGACCAGATTGAATTTATCGTGGGTAGCTCTATACCCTGTTTCTCCATCCTTGTCAGTTTTATAAGCCTTTTCTGTTTAAAGTCTCTTTCCAGTTATCTAGTGAATTCTCAGTAGAAGCATTCCTGGTTTACTAACTAAGTACTTAAATCGTAACTGGCCCTGGACCCACAAATATCTGGGAAGTACATCTATCTGCACTTGCAGATTCTATAAAGGGCTCCTGTCAAAACAGGACATGGTTTTCAAAACTCATCCTAAGAGTTTATCAGCCATCTGGTTGCCACATGATGCAATGTTTAGCATTGAACAGTGGTTTTCATTCAGCAATACTGCAGCTACTCGTTCCCTACTATTAAAAAGTTGGGGGAAAATGGCACTGTTTAGTCCATCTGAGATGCTAACTGCTGTCTGTACTTCTGAGAAAAGTAGGTAGCATATGTTTCCCACAAAGTATCTCAAGCAAATCTAAGCACTCTGCTTCTTCCTCACCACTTGTTTGTCTGTTGTTCTTTGGGACATAGCAAAACTCCAGAATGATGATGGTAAAAGCAGTTGGTTTTGGTCACAGCTCTTGACTTGTGTTTCAGGCTGCTGTGAGTAATAGGGTCAGACCACAGACCAGTAAAGGTTATGTAGACTCTCTCTGACACATTATGTCACCTCACTGCTTAGTCCCATTGCGGACTTGGACCCATTTTCTTTTTTATAATTCCCAAAAGCCTCTGTTTGTGCAGCATGGGTACCACTGTATAAATAAGAAGAAAATTCCTGAGGCCCAAATCAAAAAATATTTTTAGCTTATCCGAGGCAGCCCAACTTCAAGAACGAAATGTTCTCTGTATAGTCAATACAGGCAAGAATAATTCCTCTTTGCGGCTACCTATAAAAGCTGAAACACACTGTAATATGAATTGTCCCACTTAATTAAAGGATCTGCATCTAAGGGATATCTCCAGCTTCTGCTGTTGGGTGACTCCCAACTCTACTGCCTGGGTTGGAGCCTGAGCTGGATGTGTTGCCAGTGGAGTCCCAAAGGATAAGCCAGGATAGTCAATGCTGAGATCCTGTCTTTCTCTAAGGACCTCATACAACATAGCTAATTCATCCAAGTTATGTGCCTAAAATGAGGCTGTCCAGATTCCTCCTGATGTGGATAGTGCTGTATACAAAAGACTGGGGAAATGTTTGGGAAATTGATGAACTTCAAGTCTTTTAATAACAGTAATGATGATCAATGATGAAAACAGATTAACTATTAAAAATTTGTGTGTTGCAGAACGGAGTCAAAAGTCTGGTCACCACTTGTAAATGAGGAGGGAAAGACGCATCCTTATAAGATGAATCTGGCCTCTCAGCCGCAGGTAAGTAATGGAGTATCTGCATGCTCTTGTACCTGTTTACTCCTGTCTGACTTCGGAGCAGTTTCTGGCCTGATCCTCCAAGGAGCTGAGTGTGTGTCACTCCGTTGGTCACATTGGGGATAGTGCTGTGCCCCATAGCTCCTAGAAATTACATGACCCTTGGAAACCTTCAGAGATGGACTCCCTCCATTGTGGTCAGAAGCCTGCTGCTGTGGAGAGCTAGTTGGATACCTTGCCAAGGGTAAGCTGCTTGGATCAGAGGCATTGTCTCCTGCCATCTGTGTTCTCACACCTACCATAGGGCACAGAAGGCACTGTAGAGGTGTGGCTCAATAAATCATTGCTACTGTTGCTAGGCCTGTTGATTTTCATAGATAAGAAAGGTCTTGAGAGAGGAGGAAAATTATTCACTCTTAGTGTTTTCTGTTGGGGTTTTTTTGTTGTTTTGTTTTTTCCTCTTACTACTGGGTTCTTACTAGCAGTCTAGCAGTGAATAAAGTGGAAGAGAAACGCCGGCCTTTTATATTTTTATCTGTGGAGCAGATCTTGCGATCTGTCTAGGAAGTCGGTTTTGTAACCTTTTGGTAGCCTTGCTTCACCAGTCTGCTGCCTCTGTCAAGTAAAGGTAGTTTAACAGTGACCTGTGCAAGGGCATTGCCTGGGCTAGGTTTAGAGGATTTCACTGCATAGATCTACAATAACTGCACTAAAATCAACAGCATTTCTCTGGATTTTCACCAGGGCCGTGATGTGGATTCTGGCCCTAGCACGCATCCCGTGTGAGTCTTTCTAGCAAAATAAGTAGAGATAAAACTAGCTTGCCTCTGCAATTAATTAAGTACTAATATGTCTGTTTGGGTTGGAAAGGACCTGAACCTAAGTAGCACATGTGCAGCAACACTGTGCCCAGACCTTGGCCTGGGATCTGTCCGTGCTCCCTCTAATGCCAAGCTGCCGTGTGTTTCTTGGCTCAAGAGCGTGGTGTGGCATTTTTCAGGTATTCATAACTCAGCCAAGGCACAGTGTGAGGCTGAGCCTTGTGGACTTAGGTTGGGCTGGGGCTGTGCAGTGACACCTGCCTGTGACACTGAGCTGAGATCCGGTCTGTGTCTTCTGCTGCCCAAGCTCTGGAGATTTTCTGCTGCGAACCTTGAGACTTAGGGGCTAGGAGTGGGGCAGAGTCTGCACTGAGGCTTTGCTGCAAGGCTGCAGAGGGCTATTGTTTAATTCAGCAGGAGACCCAATCCTGGAGACCAAGTCCCTAACCCAGCCATTAACCAGAATTTAACTAAATGCCCCAGAATTAAACATAGGGCACTACACCTGCCAGGCAGGAGTTTAACATAGCTCACTAAGCTTAAACTGCAGCAAGAAACCTGCTGCTGCAGCCCCCTGTCACTAGCTGCACCACCACCACACTTTCTCCTCCAGTCCAGCCTGGGTCACTGGATAGACATCCACTGCTGGTCAAGTACTAAACACAGGCTCTTTTAATTAACTGATGCCACCTCTTACTTAAACTCATTTGCTATGGCAGTTTTAACCCTAATCAATGGCTCTCCTTTAGTCAGCTGCCCTCTGGGTGGAGTGTTTGTATGTGAGTCAGCCCTGGACTGTTTCAGGGAGCCTACTGCAACTCGGGAAGAAACATGGGTGAGAGGGACTAACCTTAATTCTAGCCTTTAACTTACAAGTCATGCCCTGCTTTCTAAAATGCAAGTAAAGGGCATCACGAAGGTCAGACTGTGCAGGACTTGGCAATAATCCTGGTGGTGGAGCACATCCCTTCCTAAACCCTAACCTTAGTCCTAATCCTGGTTCTGACTTCGGCCATTATATTGATACCCCGATGCTGTCAGTTCATAAGTGTGGCACAACTGAATTTATTGATACCAATCTGTAACTGACCTCAGCAGGAGAATTTGGTGAGAAACTGACTGCAGAAAGATTCCTGTTACAAACCTTATCTCTGAGCAGTGACCCTTGTCTTAATCTTGGACTGGGAACCAACTGTTGCCTGAAGATTAGGCTTTGACCCTTGTGATGGCTGATACTAGAAGAATTTTATTTCCTGGTGTAGAAGGAACATTCGAGCTCTTGCAGAAGTCTTGCCTTCCTTCTTCCCTTCCTTAAAATGAAGCCAGTTAAGTCATTTGGAGTGGCCTACGTGAGTGGTGCTTGCTGTTTTTCAGAGCATGGGGCTTTCTTTTAAAGGGCTTTGCCTGCTGCATATTCAGGCAGAGGAAATTTAGCAGTGTGAGGGAAGAGGTATGTCTCGTGTTTCCAAACCACAAGGTCCCATTTACCCTTCCTGCTTAACAGTGCCTCAACATCCTAGTCCACTGTGCCAAGGAAAAGTATCATGAACACCATCAAGTTTTAAGGGGTTTTTGTTTAGGGTTTGTTTTTTTTTTTTTTTTTAATACACACCTGTTTCCTTTTTCAGTAGCTGACTGCAGCAAGTGAGGCTTGTGGTGAGGTCGGTGTGCTTGGAGTGTGATGTCAGCAGAGCATGCCGACTCCTACCAGAGCTGTGGCAAGCATTGGCCGAGTCACTCTGGGGCTGTGTCTTTGCAGCATCACCAGAGGTTTTGGCCAGGCCTGCTGCAAATCATCATCAGCAGAGTGCAGAAGATGCTGTGCATACATATATTAGTATTGCAAACCACTATGAATTTTACCACAAAGATGCTGATCTCATTTTTCCAACAGGATTGGTAGAAGTCGTGAGTAGAGCCCAATCTTCGAAGGCAGCGCTGAGCTGTTCAGGTTTTTTTAACTTGCTCGCCAGTGAAAACAATATATTTGCTTTCCTTGGCAGCAGTCTCGTGCAGAACACTTATTAATTCACTTACCAAAGAAAACAGGACATACTGAGTCCAAGTGGTTCATTTAAGTCCTTATCCAGGGTCTTCTGAAGATGTTTCTCACTAGTTTTGTGCACAGCTTTTTGAATGCAGAAATATAATTGTACATGTGAATAGACTTACGTCAGGCTCAAGAAAAAAAAAGCTTTAAAACCTTTGCTGTAGAAATTGGACTGCAATTATTCAAATCAGTTTCTACCTTTCTTAAAATTAGGCAGTTTGATGTTGCCTCTGCTACCTTCAGTATCTTAACTGAAATTTCTCACAACACTTGTCCACCTTCTTTTCCTCTTCCTATTTTATTGGTGCGGTTAAATAACTAGATCTTTGCAAAAGATCTTGCAAGAGAAATTAATTTTCAGTTTGTCTCAAGAACTCTATGACTGGCTGCATATTTTAAGATCACTGCTTACACATTTTTTACCCCATTTGAAATAGACTTTTTGTTTCCTTCTGTAATCCTTTTGGAGGCTGATACTCGGTGAAATGCTGCATCGTCCTGTGGAAGTATTTTCCCTTACTTGGAATGCAAGTTCAAGATATTTGGAAAATAAAAAGGCATTCCACAACCTCCCATGCATTCCCTGAAGTCTTGAATCTCAAGACCGACGTCACTGTCTAAGCTGACTTTTGCCCATGAAAGAGCCACAACCTTATTATTTCATTACCATTATCTTTATCCTTCTAAATTAATTTAAACTGAGGCAAGAGTGATGATAAAATCACATTTCATCAAAAGGTGCAGCAGCTTGTCAGTGGTGATGTCTCAGTGGCTGAGCTAGCTTTGTTTTGGGTGTGACCATGGCAACATCAGGGGAAGGAAATGACAGTCGTCTTAGTGTATTTACTCAATTATTTCACTTGCACTTCTCACCCGCATCCTAAGGGCAATTGCTCAGTGTCATTTTCCCATCAAGAGCTTTTCCTCACCGCAGTGGGAAAGATTAAAATAACATGTCTGCCTCTCCCTTCTGCTTAATAAGAGAGAACGAGTTACTTGGCGACTACGGTAATTTTAATGCTGATGACACTCACCAGAGACCTGCATAACTTTCAGACTTTGCCATGCTCTCTGGTGACCCTGGGCCAGGCATTAAGCTCTGGACCCATGTGCTGGTGTGTGTGGCTGTATTGCCACTTGGTAAAATGAACAATAAAACTCTTTATCCCTCAGACTGTGCCATGTCTTGTCAGACCTGGGCTCTGTGAGAGAAGGTTTGTCTTTTTTTTTTCCCCTCCGTTTGTAGGACACTGGGGTCAGTGGGGCCTAGGTCTCTGTTTGAGGTGACTGAGCTCATGTAGGGAACGAGCTGAGAGACCAGCTTTGAGGGCGGTCAACACCAGGACTGTCTCCAAAAAAGCTTGTCCAGCTCCCTGAAGGCCACATACCCCATTTGCGGTCAGGCACAAGTATTAATGTCACCCCTCAAGAATGTCAATGAAAACTCTTGGTTTGAGACAGATAGATCAGCTCTTCTTAACCACAGAAGATACGGGCTTTCAAATGTGAGGATGTTTTGGGTTCTCTTAAATGAGAAATAACCTCCAGACATGCAGCCCTGGAGGGTGTTTGTGGGATGAGAGAGACAGACAGTCACTTCTGTCTTTCCAAGGCTTCTTGAGAGTGCCTGTCCTGTCCTCATCCTGTCATCCTTGTCCTTGCAGTGTGATGTCATTGTTTCTGTCTTGTGTATTTTATCTCCTTGGTTACGGAGAAGGCAGGGGCTATAGAAACGGGGTGTGTGGTTGGCTTGGCCTTTGATAAGGCCGTGCATGTGTGGGCAATGCATGAAGCAATAGGTATATAAAGTAACAACCTTGCGTTTCAGATGAGGGAACTGTACTGGCATATCGTGACCTGCTGTTTTTGGTTAAAAGGCGTTACTGCATGGATGTGGAATGTGTCGAGGATGTGGGAAGCCAGCCTTGTTGTTTTACCCCCCTGCAATAACAAAACCCCAAACCCTTCCTAATTTCTAATCGGATTTCAAAGCATTGCAAAAGATCTTTCCATAGCTGAAAAACCCCAAACAATAACAGAAGGAGAGGTGAAAGTAAAGGCACTTCTTAATAGTTGTGATTGCAGCTGATGAAACATAGCGTGGGGCAGAGTTTGCCACAAAGACGTCCTCTTCTGAGCTCTTGCTGCACGTTTGGCCCAAGCAGCCTCCCCCCCCCCAGCATGCCGGCTGGGCACGAGCACAGCCTTTGCTCCCCAGGGTGGCTTCGCAAGGGCAAGGATGAGGCCGGGGGGTTTGGCTGCTGGCCTTTGCTCTCCTTCCCCGCCTGCGGGACCAGAGTGCTCTCGTTTGCTGAGGTTTGGTCAGGGGCCAGTTTTCTTAGAGCTGAGTAAACGTTTATACTGAGAAATGTTTAATCTTGTTTCCTCTTGGCATGGCTCTCGAGGTGTGCAATCCAGGATCACCCACCCCAAGCCTTCGGGCTCTGACTTGGGACGCGAAAACATCCCACGTTTCTGGGGCCCAATGGGGCAGCAGGTTTTGCTTGCTCACTCAGATGCTTCAGGGGCCTGTGGGGCCGTGGGGGCTTTCACTTCTCCCTGCAACTGCAGAGCCTGGGTGCTAATTTTTTTTTAATTTGTAATGTGAGGTCAGAGTGAATCCCCTGACTCCGAGAGCTGGAGCTTCAGGAAATAACTGCGCTAGCCACTCTCTAAATCGTGACTCCACCCCTGAAGCTAGTTTTTGGTGGCTTCAAGCATCCCCCGGCTCTGTACTCAACCTGTCTTTCCTCCAGGGGCTGTGGGGAGGTGGCCTGGGAAGGGGCAGGGGAGCGGGGCTGCTGTGGGTGCAGTGGCAGTGGGGCAGTAGCCAGCACTTCTGAGGCCCCAGCCCTGCCAGCTGCCTTCAGGCCACGCTGTGGGGAGAGGAGAACCCCGCTTAAGGGAGAGGCTGCCCGACGCCTCATATTGCGGTTTAGTTTATTTAGTGAGTACAAAAAGCCTCTGGGTTTTTCCTGTTTCTGGTGGTCAGTGCAGCCAGGATGGCCTCGGCCACGTCACCGCATGGCGGATGGGACCCAAGAGCCCACCTTCACCCCAGACTGCCCCCAACCTGCCAGAGGGCACATGGGGCCATGGAGGTGTCCAGGTGGCTTTATGCCCCTGCTTCATGGGATGTGCCCCGGCTGAGCTGGTGGAGGTGGCTCATCCTGGGCTGTCTGTCCATCTGTCTGCCTCGCTGACAGCTAGGAATTTCCCCGGAGTCCCATGCCCCGATTCCCGAGATGAGCGGCTCCCATGGTGGTAGCCATGTCCATCTCTGGTGCGTGGTGAGGAGGAAGCAGCTGCCCATGCTGAGAGCCGCTGGCTGGCCCCGTGCATGGAGGTGACGGCTGATGTAGCAGTGGGGATTTCACAGGCTGGGTGTCAGCATCACTGAGCATAGCCTGGCGTGAGCAGGACGAGAGGGAGGAAGGGGCCATTGTTTTCCCAGATAATTCCCCATGACGCAGCCTGCAGCCAGTGCAGTAGGAAATGTTGATCTGCTTCCTGCCCCGGCGCAGGGACATTTTCCCTGTCCCCGCAGCCTGGCACCACGTCTGGTGGCTCCCTGCCGTGCCGGGAGGGCGGGGGTGGCAGGGGAAGCCCCTTGGCACCCAGCTGGAAGAGCCACGGTGCAGCGCCTGACAGTGTCCCCATCTGCTCCCGAAGGGGGCTGCTGCCTCTAACAGCCAGGACCCAGAAGACTCATCTGGCAGGAGACCTGCGTATTTGACCTGAAGCTGCGGTCCTACAAACCTTGTTTGTCCTTGGGATTGGGAAATAGCTTTTCCTCTGGGATGGAGGAATTTGTACTGGTGTCTGAAGGACTTGGGAGCACATGGGATTGTGCTCCAAAGCCACTTGGAGCTTGTTCATATAGCAGAGGTAGTTTCAGGTAGGGAGGGGGCTGTTGGAGGAATGGCTTCATTTTGAAAGTAAAGCAAGATGAGACCTCTCTGAGTTCAGAAGCAGCACCCTGGCAGAGAAGTTTGTGCAGTTGCTAATCCATTTTAGCTTGGGCTAGCCACTCTGCCAGCCCCTCTGGAGACATATGTCTGCAAAGGAAGGAGGGAAGCAAAGCTGGTATCTGTGCAGACAAAGCGATTTAACTATCACGGGATCAGTTTATAGTGGTAAAATATTGCTCTTGAATATCCTACCTGGAGGCTTGGGAGCTTCCATACCCTGGCTTCAGACCAAAATAACTGCTGCTGGTACCCCTGCTCGCTGCTGACTGCAGCCCACTGCAGACAGGGCTGGCGTTGGGGGACTGAGGCAGCACCATGGCTTGCAGGAAGGGTGAGGCAAGTGGTTCCAGATCTGCCTGCAGATGCCAGCCGAAGATGTCTCTGTAAAGATCTAATATTAGTCACACTCCTCTGTACTACTGACAAGGAAAGAGCGAGTCATGCTCTGACTGGGTAAGAGCATGTCCTTGTGTCTGACCGACCGCTGGTTCTTCCTTTGCAAACAGCCCACTGCTTGCTGCTCTTGCTGTCTGTGCCCCAGCCAGAAGGCTGTTTAATGCTGCTTGCCCCCTTTTCCTTGTGTTGGTCCTGGGAACACCACATCCTTAGAGATGCTGCAAACCCCAGGCATATCAACTGCATAAACCAGGTGCTGCCCCCACACATGTACACAGTATAGCGGTGTTTTTCTACTAACATTTCTCATGTGGCTGCTGGTGGACAGGTTTTGGGGAGTGTCATATTTCTGATTTTTTTTTTCCAGTGTTAAGTCAGAGACTCTCACATAAGCACATGATTCCAGGAGCTGGGGCTTTAACAAAACTGCTGCATAGCACAGGGCCTGTTTGGGAGTTCTGGCAAATCCCTAGGTAAATACATTTGACAGTGAGAACATGTTATCTTTTGATCTTGGGTTCATGAAAGCACTTGTTCTTTGCAAATTCCTTCCACAGCTCGAGCAGAAAGAGCAGCATGGCGTGACAGGAAGTGCTGGAGAATTTGGATTATCCAAATGCCCTTTATAATGTTACTGCTCTTGTAATACTTGTCTGTAGCCTGTCGGGTTATACACCTTCTATGCTGTTCTCCAGATGGGATTTTGCTAATCTAATCTTCAGACACCACCTTCTCCACTGATATCTCTATTTAACCTGTTATAAACTCCCTTATAGTCTGTGGACTTTATCCACATGAGAGCTACTACAGATGACCTGACACTTTTGAAAGCTTCATTTATGGTCTTGGATGTTATTACACACCAGAAAACCTACCTGGTGGCCAAAAGTAGGCCAAAATCTCCTGTGTGGATTCTGGGCCTGAGCACGTGTTGCAGTTCTTCTTGGAGTCAAGGCATTAATGTGATTTCAGTCTCTCCTCCATCTGGCTGTCTATTTTCTCAACACTTGTAGAAACTTAAATATCCTTGAGGCTTCCATCACTGTCAAAGTGACTTGGACTTGGCTAACAGATTCAAAGGTCCTTGGTGAGGGTGGGAACGTGCCCATGTGCATGTGGAGTATGTAATTGAGATGCCTTACTTCCTTAGGAAGCCAGAATTAAAAAAAAAAATACTCTAAATTACTTCCCTTTCTCTAATTATTGGTTAATACTTAAACGTTTCCACAATACAGGTTGTGACATGATTTCAACTTTGAGCCTATTTGACCTAAGAGTATAACCCCTTTAGCCTAAAACTTCTGCCTCTCTCTCTCATTAAATCAACTATTTATGTGCACATCTGAAACCCTCTCCTACTTGTAGCCTCCAAATGGTGGGCTAGCATGTGTATTTAATGCCAATATAAGATCACTGATACTTTTCCCCACGGTGTGATATACAGGCTGAAGTAATATTTTTTTTTTGCTAAAATCCACAGTTTCTGCCATGGGAAAGACTATTTTTATAAGCGCTATTATGTGCTTTGAATGAGATTGCAACAAAGGGAGATTAGCTAATTACTCCAGGGTCTTTCTTCCTTTGGTGTGTGGGAAAGCTTCATGGCTGACGTCCATGCACATCGGCCAGAAAGTCGTGGGAGAGCAGTCCCGCCACCCCACACCTGAACATCTTGAGCTACCCCACTGATTTCAAATGACTTGTAACTCATGAGTGCATTTGGATCCATGCCGTTCTTCTCTGAGAGAACCTATGCTGTGCTTGATGCCATAAATAGCATTTGAGTGCCATGAAGTGAGAGGACTCCCATCTGTCAGTCTGGGAGTGCTAGCCAGCTGCCTAAGGAAATCTGGGGACATAAAAGTGATTTAAAGAAAAATCTGTAGGGGAGTTTAGTCATACTTGCTTCTAGTGAGTGATTATCCTGTAACTATAGCTCTATCAAACACATGCCGTGAGATGTTCAAAGGGCGGTGAAGGCTCACTTCATTGCTGTAGAAGTCAGCGCCTGTATGGAGTGGGAGAGGGAACTGGTTCTGTTAATTAGAGCTGGGAACCATGGGCCCAGCATGTTAAGAAGGGCCCTGTTTCATCCTGTGCCATTGGTCATTAGCCCTGCATTGAAGCCATGCCCAATCTCTACAGCTGGCTGAAACATTTCAAAATGCACGTTTTGGTGCCATCTTTTAGCCCTGAATATTTCAGCCGCCTCTGTGAATGTTAGTCCTTTCTTATGCCTGCTCTAGTGAGGCCCTATTGTACTTTCTCCTTGCTTTGGTCAAGCATCTTCTCTGGGGAGAAATAAGCCCCGGATGTTGTTATCTCTACCCCAAGGCTGCTAATTCCCAGCCTGCTGAACTGATGGGGCTTAGAAATCTCCCCATTTTTGTTAGCGCTGCCTGTGATTCAGAAGAGTCTTACCTCATGTCTTATTTAACCTGGATTTGGCCCCTTTCTTACTAAATTGTAACCAGTGTTTCTAAGCATCCACTAATACCGCTGGAAGCCTCCAGTTTGCAGCAAACCCAGAACATCTGGGTGATATCTCATACTTGTGACACTGAAGAAGTTTCTGGCAGTTAGCTGTCACTGCCTCTGGACAGTCTTTTGTATTAACAATGGTCATCTTCCCGCCTTTATTGTGGGAATTTCTTGTCCAGAAAGTCCAAAGTTGTTCATCAGAGACAGCTGCGAACCCCAGTCTCAGCTGAAGGAGCAGACATGCTCCAGAGCTCTTGTAGTAATGACAAATGCCTTCTTTTTGGGTTGCCGTTATCTAAGGAAAGCCAGACTTTCAGATATCATTGAAGAGTGCTCCTCTTTCTGCTCTTCATCTTCACTTTCCCATAGAAATCAGCCCTGCTTTCAGGAATTGCAAGGAATGCTTAAAATCTGTAGTCTTGCATGAGAAGGTAGGTCCTGTGGCTTACCATAGGCTTGCAGGAGCTCCCAGGTGAGTGGCACCTTGAGCTAATAGCTCTGGCAGTGTTTCTGAGCTCTCGTGTTCCTGGCATGTCAACTCTGAAATGTCCTGAAGGTCAGCCTGAAGCCATCCAGGATGGTGCCAGGGATCCTCGTGATGTGTGGGAGGACGCTCACCTGCTTTGGTGGTCGTGGTCGTGTGCTCCTCAGCTGACACCACACGCAAAGGCCACCTTTGCAGTGGCTACTCGCTCCGGGCTGCCCCGTCACACCCCACCTGCATGCCTGAGCACCTCTGATTTTTGCCTCTGCTCCTTTGCATGCAGGAAATAAGGCACATAGGAAGTGCACACAACCGGAGCGCGGTGCCCTTCACTGCTGCCACAGCTTCTGCCCCCAGAGTGATCACTGCTCAGTACAACAGCCCAGCAGGCCTCTACTCCTCAGAGAACATCCAGACCTTCAACAGTGCTGTGGAGTCAAAGACATCACCTGGGGCCCTGGAGCCTACCAAGCCGTAAGTATCTTCCTTGCCTCCCCTTCGTGCCCAGGCCCCCAGGGGAAGGCTCCAGAAGATGTGAGTTCGCTGTGAGGGTACCAATTTCTTCATCCAGAAAAGCTCTCTTTCAGGACAAGGGAAGGAGCAGAGGCACAAGCATGGATGTCGTTCCTGGGGCGGGGCTCGGAGGAGCGGGGAACATTTCACGAGATGCAGAAATTAAATTAATGCTGTTGTGTTTCTTTGTTTAGCAGAGACCGATGCAGTTTCCACGTGCGTTCAGCATGACATACCAGCCTGCTGGTCTGAACAGGTGCCTGATAGCTTGTTACAAGCACTTTGTAAAGTTAGCGTTTTGTGCTGGCTGTGGGGGCAATGCTGGGCAGGAAGGGTACCAGCTAGCACAGGAAGCACACACGTCCCCGTTCCTGGCTGGCCTGGGATTCCTAGACAGGCTCTGCCAAAGTTTGGATCTCTCTATTTTTTTATTATTGAACTTTGTTTTTCACAGGAGTGTTAAAAGTAGATGAAACATTCATACCTGTGTGAGCAATTTTATATATGGGATTGGAAAGGGTCCCAACCTATAAGGGCCTATTGATTTTTGCGGCTGCATCTGAGCTTCACCAAAGACATTACATTATCCCAGGAGTCCAAAGTTCCTCTTTTTTCATTGGGAGCAATTACCAAGGAGCTATCTGAAATCTTTCTGGATGCGTTGGTCAGGTTGCTTAACTGCCCTAAGTCTCTGCATAGCAGTACCAAACTGCCTGGAAGACTTTGGCCACTTTTACAACAAAAGCTGCAAGACCAGTGCTTTAGGTGATACTCGACTAAGTTCCTGACTTGTGAATGGGCAGACAAAAGTAACGTCAGCCTCTGCTTTTGCAGGGCACAAAGACCTGAGATTGTGGCTTAACACAAGCCTGAAAACTTGCCCCTGACTGAAACAGGCTTCTTGCACTGGCAGCCCTGTCTGCAGCATGGGCCCTTCTAGGCAGAGTTATGGTGCTGCAGCTGGCAGACGAGGTGACAGATGTTTGTTCCTCATTTGTTTCTGGTAGACTGCAGCAGCCTCATTCAGGGGCTGAGCAAAGGCAGAGCAAGGACAAAGGAAATCTGACTTTGCGTTAATGTGATGGGACCATTTGGCAGTCAAATACCACCTCTGGTCTAGTCTGGAGTCCCCTCCAGGTGAGAGCAGTCTCTGGAAGCCAGGTATATTTTGCTGGAAACTTGTGGGTGATCCCTTTTTCTTGCAGGGATCAGCAAAGAGGTGGGTTTCTTCAAATGCTGTGGCTCACTGTGCTCTTCCTAGCACAATGGAAGGTCCATTGCCAGCCCTCCTGCGTGTGGGGTACATGACATCTCTTTCATCTTTCCCTTGCTGAAACACAGCAAATTGCAGAGGAATGCTGGGGCGACTGTGGATGAGACCTTTGATGCTAATACACTTCTGTTTACAGAGTCATCAAAAGCAAATGAATTGCTGCTGGTTTTCAGTGAGAGCCAGGGGCCTCACCCTGCCATTAGAAACCCACTGTGGTCTCCCTAGTGCACAAGCGCAGGATATGTAGGTTCTCCCTTCGCACAGCGTTCCATCTGGCTTTAAATTCCTGCCCGTCTGTTTTGTAGAGTTGTTTGTACATGGCCAACCTTGCTCTGGGTTTACCTGGCATTTATCTGCTTCCCCATCCTGCACCCAGCAGACACACAGCCTATCTGAACCTGGCAGCCTGATCCTGCCACTGCACATGGTGAAGTGACACGGGAACCTGGTCCATGGTCCATCCTTAGAGGGTGTGTGATATAAATGTAGGACTGTTGTACAGACAGAAACAGCAGCAAACATCTCCGCTGGATTTGGTGTCGCAAAACAGGTGGGGAAGGCAGGGAGAAGCCCCCCTGCTGAGCACATCTGTTTTGGGATCGGAGGTGAGATTGCCCCTTGGTAGGGCGCCCAGGCTAGCTTTGGGAAGGGCAGCAGTGAAGGTGGCATTCCTTGGCTGGACAGGGGGACCATGAGTGTGTGCTCAGGTAGCTGGTTCATAGTGAAACCCCCGCTGCCATGTCTTCATTGCTTTTACAACCCTTGCATTTGCTCATCAGTAGAGTGAATGCATTTTAGTTTTTGTGTGGACACACCTGGAGTGCGAGACCATAGCCACAGCATTAGCCAGAACCCTTAATATGAAGTCATGTATTCAGTGGTGTGTCCCTCAGACAGTATTCTGCAACTGCTTGTATTGCTTGGAGTATTTGGTTTAGTCCTTCATTAATTTCTTCCTTCTTTCCTTTCTTCCTCCTCTGCATTTTTCCCTCAATTCCACAATGTAAAACCCAAATGAACCCCCAAACAAACACAACTCAAACTGCCTGGTGTGAACACGTGGGGCTATAGCCACCCATCGCCGATGAGCGCAATGCAGGCTCCCTTCGCCTCTGTCTATAACCCCCTGCAGGCGCAGACCTCCGAGCCACCGCAGCGGAGGCACAGCACCTCCTCCATCCCCAGCCAAGTCCGAGTGGGGCCCGAGCAGCTGAAACGCGTGGCCCAGGTCTGCCCCAACAGCCCCGTGGAAGTGGAAGTGCCAGGACTCAAAGTGCTGCATGTGCAGTTCAATTCTCCCCTGCAGCTCTATTCGCAGAGCAACATCATGGATTCCCTGCAGGGGCAGATCTCTTCTGTTAGCCCCGACTTCCCCAGGTAACCTGCCTGCTGCCTCTGCGGCCAGCTCGGCGCATCCGTTCATCTGCATCTCGATGTCCACGAGTGCCTCGTCCCTGTCTGTGGCTCACAGCGTTGGCCGGTCACAAGAAAACGTCATTTACATTTCACCTTCCTGACATTAGCGCATGACTCTTCACAGGAGCTTTCTCTGCATTGTGTCTATGTCCAACACCGCAGGAAGCACCAAAACATGATTTCAGCCTGTCAGTGTGTCCATTGCCCCCTGCCCACCCATACAGCAGGGCCTCAACAGCAGCTGGTGGCTTTCCTGGAGGAGCCACCGGCAACGGATGGATTTGCTGGAGGCAGGAGAGTGCTTTATCCTGAAAGCTGGTGTTTCTCCTTCACTGAAACGACTGTTGTTGTTTGCAACTGCCGCACCTGTCCTGCTTTTATTTTGCTGGCTGTGGTCTGGGCCATGGGTGTGCGCTGGGCATGTTTCATTTCATTTCAGGCTGAAGCAGGTCCCTATGGGTCTTCATCTTTGGCTGATAACACTCATGAGTTTGGAGCAGCCCGGGCAGGCACCAGGCACATGGAGGTCCCAGTCTGTCCCCCCACCCCTGCCTGCTTGTTTGCACAGGTTGCTGCTCTTAGGGCTGCCTCTGCCCGTAGGAGTGGAGGATGATCAACATGCTCTGAGGTCTGCAGGACCTGTGGAGAGCCTCAGCATCCAAGGCCTGGGTGCTCTTTGGTGTTTGCTTTGTGGCAGTTGGGAACCAGCTGGCCTGTGCCTCTAAATGACAGCCCACAGGGTTTTATAGGGAGGACTTTGGTATTGAGACGGGTGAAGCAGAAAGCACATTTAGCCATCTCGCAGGAGGACTCCAATCTAGGCTGAATTGTTTCAGAAGATGTGAACCTTCAGCAGAGTTATCCCGCTATGTGACCAAGCAGCTTGTAGCTGTGTAACATGTGGTCCAGGGAGGTGGTCAGTCCCATAGCCTCTGTGGGACAGAGCAAAAGGGCACAGCCAGATCCATAGTTCCTCGGCTGCTCACAGTACCCCCCTGGGCTGAGCACCACATGCTTCAAAGTAGAAAAGCTGGCACACTCACCCATGAACCCACATGGCCGAGCTTTGCCATGTGGCAGCAGCCAAGAGATAATAGGAGGCTGTGGATTTACTCCTGCCTTGTTACTCAGTCCAGTTACTTGCTGTAAGTCACTGCTCTGGCTTGTAGTTGATACCACACATGCCAGGAGCGGTCACACTCTGCTGGCTGGCTGTGCTGGTCTGGACAGCTGATAACACTCACAAAGGAGCCCCAAGTATCAGCAATTGTTTCATTGCAAAAGCGAGTGCTCCAAGTACTGGGCCTTCCTGTAGCCCAGCTTTGAGATCCTTGTAAAGTTTACAAAATGTGCTAGCATAAAATAGTAAAATGGCATTAGTAAAGAATAAGCTGTGCTTTTCTGAAGATGCTGTGCAACACTGTGTCTTTATGGTTTTTATTACCATCTTCTTGCCAATTTTCAAAGCTCAGTGATCCAGTGTTATTCAATCAGCATTGCAGGTTGTCCATGGTAGAAGCAGTGAGATCCAGTAACAGTTGCGTGAGTCTGAAATCCAGTAAAGGTTGTTGGGGTTGTCCTCTACAAAGTTTCTGTGTCAGGGAACTCCTGCACATGGAAAAGGACACCACTTGCTGGTGATTGCTGTAGGTAAAGTACCTATGTAACAGGAGGTGCCATAAATCAGCTGACATACAGAGACTCATTATCCTGCAGGCACAATTCATGTGCCTGTGGCCTTGCCCATTCAAAAGATGCATGTGCTCTTTGGTGGTTTTTTTTTTTTCCTTTAAGCAGCATAGCCTTCTGCCCTGACAGGTTGAGGTATTTCACTCTGCTGGTACAAATTCTAGGATTTGGGGTTTTTTTATAGTTTTTCAGAAGTCTTATATATGCAAGTATATCTATATGGTGCATACCTGGGAGAGCTGATCTGTATGTTTTGCACACTGTCACAATGCATGGTTGAAGTGTGATGGCTTTGGTTGACTCTAGTGCTCTTGAAGATGATTTAGTCTTTGCTTTTTGAATGCATGTTAGTGAAACATTCTTAGTATGCAAACTGCAATGAAAGGCTTCTTGCCTAATGTTTTTATGAGTGGATAGAGTGGTGGGAGTATATGAGTTTACATAAGATGAATGTAATGTAGAGTATGGATTCATTTGGGATAGCCTAGGACATTTTCTGTGTAATAGAAGGTACATCATTATTTTATTTTGGGTGACAGGCTTCGGTAAATCAGATGCAGGCTTCAAGGGTTCAACTGCTTGCAAGTCTAATGTGCTTCCCACTCCACTGAAAATTACTAAGGATGGAAACATCTTATGAAATTCTTTTTATGGAAGTAGCATTTTATAACATGTGCGATGATTTTACCTCTGATGCTTGAACAGTTTATTATGTAGAGTAAATCCCAGATGACTCAGTTGCACATTGGCATGGAAAGTATGCAGTTGCCTCCTCAAGAAAAAGATTTCCCTTTGCAATTTAGTCTGAACTTCAGGATGTTTATGTACTTTTCAAGCAATCACAGGGTGCAGGAGTGGTGAAACCTAATAGACCATTTACATTTATAAGGCTGCATTATGTAATTGAGCTTTCAGAGGAGACTTGTCAGTTGTCTCAGTTTTCCAGAGGCACTTGAGCCACAAAATGTAAGGCAGACAGGTACTTCCCGTGTCCTTTAGTCCATCCCCTAGCCCAGCGTTTGGTCAATTTAAACCATTGATTTAAATCATTCCCAGCAGCTATTTGTCCAGACTCTTAAAATCCTTTAGTATGGAGGTTGCTCACCTGTCCATGGCAATCTCCTCTGGTATTTCAGTATCTGTCTGTTGGAAAGCTTTTCCCAAGGGGTATTCTGAATATCCTCCTGCAGTTTTAAGCCTGTAGTTTATCCCGTATCCACTGGATGTGGAGAACATCCTAGCTACTGCCTCCAGCCTCTTTTCTTTTTTTCCCCTAAAGATCCTTCCAGTGGCACAACGACCACGCTTTCAGCCACCCTGCACTGTGAAAGGCTGCCCCTGAAGCACCTTGGGCTCTAGGCTGAGGGTGCAAGTCCCTCGTGACATGAGTGGCAGCAGCAGCACCTCAGGAGACAGCTGAAAGGAGGAGAGCTTAGTCTTAGCAGGCATAAATCTCCTCTGCCCTTGACCTCCTTGTTAACCTTATTTAAATGCTGTAAATGGGCTGTGGCTCAGAGTCTCCACCTATAAAATGGAAATAATAACACTCACTTGAAAACCAAATTAAATTATTGCTAATGGGGATCTTTTAGTTAGATCCTACAGCTGTTACTTTGTGAAGGTGGCCTTTAGGACCGATTCATAGTGTACTTGCAAAGATTTCTTTTTAATGTAATAAATTTAATTTGAGATTCACAGTGGTGTAAGGTAGCAGGCTAAGGTGGTTTATGCATGCAAGGAACATGCATAGATGGCACAGCTACCACGTGCGATTCCCATCCCAGCACATGAATTCTTTATTTTCCTGTTAACAGAGCAGTGATTTCCTGGGCAGAAAGTTTTCATTTCTGGAGTATATAGTAATTGCAAAGCAGGGAGGACACTTGAGGAATGGCTGTGGGCGGTCGGCGAGAATCCGTTTACAGTAGTGTATGCGGATAGCCCAGCGTGCCGATCCCACCCGGGCTGCAGCTGTCTTGTGCGAGCACATCCAGCACTTCCATGTTTTATGGCATCCTGTTGTGCGTTTGTTTTGCACGTTCATTCTTCAGTCATATGATGCATTGTGAAAATTTTGCTAGAGGGACTGGCTTTAGTTTTCAGCTGTTTAACAAGGGTGTTCTCTGTTCCTTCCTCAGTTTAGATCAGCATAACCAGCCCCCAGGCGGCATTGTCATAGACAGAGAATCTGAGGTTTACAAGATGCTCCAGGAGAATCAAGAGTCAAATGAGCCACCCAGACAGTCTGCTTCGTTCCTTGTGTTGCAAGAGATCTTGGAGTCAGAAGAGAAAGGTGAGCACTTACTGCACACCTCATCTGAGTGTGCTCTTCCCTTTTGCCATTCCTTGGGCTGTGTACAGTGTTTAAAGGTAACATCTAAAACTTTATTTTCCTTTCTTAGCTGTTGATTGTTCAAGGTAGTGTGTGTAGGTGGTTTCTACAGAAACCTACAGACCCTTTCGCTAACTTTACTCCTAAATGTTCTCTCATTGATCAGTTTCAGTGTCTATGGGCCCATACTCATTGAGTGCTCAAGAAATAAACCCCTACAACATTTAGTTATCAAGAAGGAAACTAAAAAGTTGCAAAAACCTCTTCTATACTTTCTAAAGTTCCCCTTTAAGATAATATTCAATGATTAAAGACCATCTTGGATTCAAGACTTTGAAAAGTACCACAAGATAGTGCTCTTCAGTGAGTTCTAAAGCTTCTGATCTCCATTCAGCTACACAAGAAAAATGATCCACTTCTGCAGCTGAATGTAAAAATATGGAAGCTAGGTTACAGCAAGCAGTTCATAGCTTTCAACCTCTGAAACTGCTCTGCTTGGCGTTCTTGATCTGACATCTGGACTTGTGCAGTTCAGGGCTATAGACTTTAAGATAAAAAAGCCCGTTAACTTAGGTGGGGGCCAAATTGTACCCTCTTCTCCCCTTAAATAAAATAAAATAAACAAATAAATAGGAAAAGAATTCCAAGAATGACTTCTTTTTCCTTAGGCCAGTTGAGACTGTCTTTTGTGTTACTAGCTTGGCAGTGGTACACTCAATTTCATCCAACAAAAGCCTGGTGCTGAGATATTTGCCACAAAGGGAAACAGATCAGCCAAGTGTGGTAGGTCTGAGGGATCTGTAAGGAAACAGCAAACCAAAGGAGATAAGGAAACAATAGCAAGAAAGAAACCAGGATCTTGGAGTCTTTAATATGTTGCTGAAATACCTACCTGAAAGCATCTTTTAAATATTGAGTGTTTGCAACTTGCCCTCAGGGTTCAGCTCCTGCATGGAAGGGACTGGAGTAGCCAAGACTTCTCAGGCAGCCATGGTCCTCTCCCATGTTTAGTAGCCTTGAAGAAGATAAGAAGCAAAAGCCTTTCTGTTTTATCTTTCTTTGAAGATTTGCAGCATTATTGGGATTCTCTGGCACAAGGTTTGCCTGCCCCATCATGGGCTAGGATAGGCTTTGGCATTACTCCCGTGAGCTGATAATCACCCATGCGAAGTGGGGCTGGGGGGTTACGAAGCCTCAGAGGAATGTGTGTCCCTGAGGAGGCAGTGCCCCTGCCTGCCAGCCGCTCAGCCAGGCTGAAACACTGCTGCTGCTGAGTCAGATCATGTCTGCGGCGATAAATAGCACATCGGTTGGCTGCTTCTCCCAGCCTGTCTTGTGAGTAGTAGCAGGGAGTTATCTCCCCAGCTGGGACAAGTCCCTTGGGGCATCACTGACTGTATGGGCTGCACTGACTTACACCAGCTGAGAGCCTGGCCCCGGACGTGGGGGCTGTGTGTGGGCACTGGTGTGTGGAAGCACCACAGCTGGTCTGTGTTTAGACCTGACCCTGCACTCATAGGTGGAGGGCGTTTCACAGGGCGGAACAAGTTATGTTTCCTGTGGGTATTTGATTAAGTTGATCTTTTAGAGAGCTTTAAAAACGTGCTGTCAATGTTGTTGATATTAGCAAACTGCTGTTTGAGGCAGAGGGAGTGAGCAGAGGTGATAGGGAAAAGCCTGAGATTGTGGTTGCTGCTGCTTCCTTCCCAGCAAGGGTCACTGGCAGTAACTCTGTCACAGGCCAGGTGCTTCCTGCTGTGTTTGCAGGGTACATGGGCTGTAGCCCCCATTAGGGAGCTTGCACCTCTGGACCAGCATCTCTGCATGGAGGTGGGTGCAAACCTCTGAGCTGAAGGCTGCCCCAGAGGCAAAGCAGCGCAGCATCACCTGCCCCATGGGTGAGCAGTGGTGACAGGGAGGTGTGGTGGGCATTTCCCCCCTTTTTCCTTCAGCTGTTCTGTCAGTGACGCTGCCTTGGGCTGTGACATGTCCCTGACCTTGCTGGTCTCCAGGGTGTGCCTTTGGAAGGTTTTTCCTCCCCTTACACCAGGAACAACCATTGCAGTGTGCTCTTGGTTTGACACTAGTCAGAAGGGTTTTATCAGTGTCCGTCCCAGAGGTGCCCATCGACCTCTCTGTTTCTGGTGAGACATCGTGGGAGTCTCTGCAGCCCTCCTTCCCTTGTTGCTTGGTGTTCAACCTCTTGCAGAAGTCATATAGATAAGACAAGACTAGTCACATCAGTGGTGTCATTTTGTAAGAGGCTCCTTTTTCACTGCAGATATTTAAAGGCTTGCCTCGTATCCTTAATCTAGGCATTGTAGGCATCCAGGTCAGCAGATGTCTCCTGCGAAGGACCTGCAGGACATCCCTGCCCCAGAGAGGTTGCACTAGGGAGATACCTGGAGCATGCTCCAGAGCAGCAGGAGAGCGTGAGGTTATCCCCAGTGTCCCAGGGCCCTGCAAGAACAAGGAGTTTGTTAACCAAATTTTCAGGAGTCCTGGGGGAGCCAGCCCCACCATACACCAGTCAGCAGACTGGAAAAGGACTTTGACAGTCCTCCCTAGTCTGCCAGCATACCCACCTTCTCTTTCTGAGCCCAAATCTGGCAATCAGCTTGACCCTGTGTTTGTGATCAAGACACAGCAGGCAGACTCCGGTGCTGCCAAGGCTGGGGCTGGGGCTGAGGCTTCGCTTTGCTTTGTGCATGTGAGACACATCAGCTGAAGTCTGATGGGCTTTTAAGATGAGAAGAGACTCTCCTCTGACTGCCCACAATCTCAGGCCTTCGAATTTCCAGGGCCAGGTTCAGCTGTGTCCCTTTTCTCCCTCCTCCCCACACACCTCTAAATCCCTGCCTGCTTTCTGTGCATGAATCCCTGCCTCAGAGCTGGGGTTAAAGAACATCACTTGTCCCTAGCAGAGCATCTGCTTGGGAGGAATAGCCTAGAGCCACACATCTCACATGCTCTGAAGCACTCTCCTTCCACCCCCAGGAGACCCTACCAAACCATCTGGATTTAGGAGCGTCAAAGCCCCCACCACAAAGGTGGCCTCATCGATTGGGAATGCCCAGAAGCTGCCCATGTGCGAGAAGTGTGGATCTGGCATTGTGTAAGTAAGCCTGTCCCTGGGGTTGCAGGCTGAGCATCCCATGCCTGTGTGAGGGGCTGAGGTGCTGCACCCGAAACACTTGACCTATCCACATCCAGTGCATCCAGGAGCTGGCTCAAGGCACATTTATTCTTACCAGCTTTGATAGCGCTAACTTTGCAGTTCCCCGCAGTGAGGCACGAGTTGGGTTTCCCTCTACAGATCCACATCAATGGAAACCAAAGCAAGTCCCTATGAGACAAATCTCAAGACAGTTGTTGCTGCAGTGTTTTGCTTCCTACCTGAAATCTGTTTACAGCACCCAGAAACAAAATGACCTTTCCATTCAGGGCCTATGTATTTAATGCTTTTCATGTCGTGGCGCTCCCAGCCATGGAGTGGTGACTTGCCTTGGTGGTCAGAGGCAATGTGGACCAGGAGAGCTGCATTCTGCTCCCTGCTGTGCTGTAGGACTGCACACCTCCTCTGTGTCTACGCAGACATTTTTGTTGTCTGTATGTGGGTATGTCCAACTTCCAGCACAGCAGGGGCATGGGTTCAATACAGAGCTGCTGTACCATAACTGTGACAACACGGAGGACCCAACCCGTGTGTTCAATTCGCCATTCAGTTTCTTAACCACAAATTCTTCCCTACAACACCCTTAGCTTAACAGTTGACTCCAGCAGTCGAGTGCTGGTAGACCACCTGCATTGTCATGCAATAATTCACATTTCGCCCATGCTGCCCACCACAAGGTATCAGATTGTTGCTGAGGCCCACTACACTGTGATTGCATGGTCCTGGCATGCCTGGAGCACCAAGGACTGGCAGAGTCATTACAGAGGCAATCTATAGCCTGTAAAATATGAATTGTAGACAAACCCTACAATTATTCTACCAGCTGGGTAGATCTGGGGAGAAAGCACAAGACTATGAATAGCACTAAAAACTAATGAATTATGGAAAATATAGATGGCTGCTGGAATGAAATTGTACTCCTGGCAAATTGTTGTGTTGCTGCTGGTGGTAGTTAACGAGTTGCTATGTAGTTTTCCTCATCATCTGCTGGGTTAAGCTGTGAAGTTTTCCATTAAGAGCTGGCCCACATTTGGCTGGGGCCATTCACTGCAGCTCCTGAGCAGCAGTGTGTGAGATCAGAGCCAGGATCTGGTCTCTGTGCTTCTCCTGTATATACCTGGCATGTCCATCACTAGCAAAAGGGCAGCAGCTGGCTGTGCAGCCTTCATCCCCCTTGGTTGGCGGTGGCAGTCATTTCTGGATTTGTTCTGCAATCTGGTTGGTTTGGAGTCCCCCAGCTGGTCAAGCTGATGCCTGTCATTTGATCCTGGGCATTTGAAGGCTGTTGCGCTGTCTCCAGCCATCAGCTAAAGATGCCATCACAGTGATTCTTGCCACCACAGGTGATAGGACTGTCCCTGTGAAACTTAGGCAGGCCGGTGCTAGGAAACACTTTCCAGAGGAAGGCTCCCATGCTGGCACATGTTGGGCTCTAAAAGTGCTGTTAACATCTGCCTGACTAGCGGTAGGGCCTATACTTCAACTTGTCGGAAGCAGGAGGAGATTGTCCACCTTCAGCACTGGTGTGGGTCTGGGCTGGGTGGGAGGTGGCTGGGAAGGAGGGAGGCGGTGGTGGGCGCCTGGCACTGAGAGGTGCTGGTGGTTCCTTCCCCAGAGGGGTGTTTGTGAAGATCCGGGACAAGCAGCGTCACCCCGAGTGCTACGTGTGCAGTGACTGCGGCACCAACCTCAAGCAGAAAGGACACTTCTTCGTGGAAGACCAAATCTACTGTGAGAAGCATGCCCGGGAGCGGGTGATTCCCCCAGAGGGCTACGAGGTGGTCACAGTCTTCCCAAAGTAAACCGTGCTGCTCACAAAGCCAGTGTGGATGGTTTCTCTGCTGCTTTTCCTTGGAAAGCATCGTCCCTGCCCCCCTGCCAAATCTTGTTTGCAATAAGGAATGCTAGGCATGGCTTTGAATTTCCTTGCCATTATTAATCCTCCATCTGTTCACATGAGATGTCACTACGTTCTTTTTGTCTCCTCTTTCACTGTTTGTTTGGGTTTTTTTAATACACAGAATTTTTTTTTTTCCTCCTTTGTGCTGTCAATCGCACAGGAAGATCAGAGGCCAAAGTCTCTCTGTGTTCCAGTTATTTGCCTTCTGTTTGCATTCAATAAACAGGGTGAATCCACAAGGCAGATGTGTCTGCTTTCTCCTGGTATCCCTCTGCACTGGACCGGGGTTCCTGGGGCAGCAGAAGTGGTGCCCAGTGCATGGCTGTGTTTACCCTGGAGAACAGTGGGAGGGAATTACAAAGTTGAGTCACACTGGTCTCATGCGCTGCCCAGCTGCTGTTAGCAGCTGCCTGCTGGCACCCAGCAAGGGCCAGGTGGGCACAGCCAAGCCACAGACCATAGCTGGCACTGGTGGCCTGTCCCCAGTGCAAGGCAGCCGAGAGCTACCACCTCTGCGTCCAGCATCGCTTCATGATGATGGGACTGGGCACGTCAATGCTTCCTGTTACCGTATCACCCAGGTGCCCTTCTGTTCTCCACGGTCACAAACTGAGCTCTATGGAAAAAAATGTCCACTTGATGTTTGCTGGAAACCAGGGAGTCCTGGAACAAAGAGGGGAAAGTTTGAGTGGCCGTAGTCCCTGTCCCTGTTCCGTCTGGCGCTGTCCATTCTGTGCCAGCTCCCCCCTCCCCCGCCATCGCAGGCTCAGGACTGGGCGCAGGCTGGTGAGGGTGGGTCTTGCCACCACACATCCCCTTGTCCAACCCAGGACAGACCCCATGGCTGTGGTTGTTTCTGTCTGCAGACATGTGAGACAGTCCCCTCTGCAAGGCCCTGTGTGGCTGTCAAGAGGCATCGCTGCCAGCCATGCATGGCTACTGGAGGGTGCCTTGGGGCTGATGGGGGCATGGGGGGGCACATGCCCCATGTGCACTGGATGAGGGCTGATGGTGTCTGAGCAGCAGTGCCACCACCCATGTATAGCAAAGAGACAGTCTGCGGTGAAGTTATTTCTCGGCTCCTACCTCTGAATGAGCTGCTGGCTGTTCTTTCGGTGTAAAAATAAATGGTTTCTAAGACATAGTGTCATCTTTGCTTTAAAAAAAATTGCCAGAGGTTGAAAACAGAAGGGTTTGTAGCTGCATACAGGCCCTCTCTGGCAGGCAGAGGGCCACCTCCAGCCCTGGGGTTAGTGGGTGCATCTGCAACAGCTACGGACAGGGTCATGTGCCTGTACTGGAAAGTCCTGACCGGCTTCAGCAATGCTTTACTGCTGTGCCCTGTATTTCCTCTCCTTCATGATGAATCACATCACAGCACAGCTGCCTTGCAAAAAAAACCCACCCCAAACCAAAGCACAATCCTTATCTGAGGTAAGGCTTATCTGTCACCAAGATTATAAGCCTCCCACCGTCCAGAACTGTACAGCTTTTTGGCAGGTTGGGGAGGCAACTAATTCACCAACCCAGCTAAATTTAGCTCATCCCCTCAGGCTCCTTCTATGGGCAGCAGCAAGCAAGGCAGAATGGCATAGCTCAGCCAGCAAACTCCTCGGCCACCTCATCCCTGGGAAAAGCCTGGCTTCTCCATGCCACCGGCACATGCCTACATACACCTGCACAAACCCCAGATAGTAACAGAAGCAGCTTTATTTTTCAAAGTGAGAGTGGGGGTTATTTTGGCCTGCTGAGGTGACATTGCCCTTCCCTGCTGCTAACGGGGGTTCTTTCCTCTCTGCAGCGCATTTCCCCAGGGAGAGGCTCTCAGTGCAGCACTGGCAGGTGCAGGCAGGCTGGACTGGACAAAAAGCCAGTGCAGCAGAGACCACAGACCTGCCAGGCTGAAGGAGTAAACCTATAGGAACAAATTGCTCTGGCTGCATCTCAGATCAGTGCGCAGGCCCTGCCGTGGCATGGGACTGTGGCTGCTCCCAGCACTGCACACCTTTGCTGCCAACTTCCTCGGCAGGCTGGGGGCTTCTGGCTGCCCGCCACGCATGGCTGTGTTCTTGCCTTGCAGGAGGAAAATTCTGGCCATCGGTGCCTTCTGGTGTGCTGTATCCCAATGCCAGCGCATGGGCTGAGCCCTCCAGCGTGTGCAAAGGTCACTAAATGTTTTCATACTGTACAAATGTCCATCAGCAAAACAGAGCTCGTTCCAGATATAACCTCATAAGCTTGCTCTTGCATCAGGGGGTCAGGATGGAAGAGCCTGAACCATGCCTGGCATTTCCCCTGCCCTCCCCACCCCAGCCCTGGGCTGCAAACGGACAACAAGCCCCGCTTTGTCTAGGGCCGCCTGCTTTATCACCCCAGCCGAGCTCCTGCAGCGAAGGCTGGCAGCGCTGCTGGGAAAACACTGATTGTGCAGGGCTTGACGCAGGAGTCGGGAACTACAAAAGGCTTGTGGGGTAGCTCTGGAGGTGTAGGTTTCTAATGCAGCTACCAGTCTTGATCCAATTTATTACCATGGGAACAGGCTAGCCAAGGCAACTCATGTTCATTACTTGGGGGGGACTTTGATCACTCTCTGCTGTAGCTCGCTGAGAAGAGGAATGTATTTATTTTTTATGATGCAGGACAAAATATTTGGCAACTCCAGTGTTCACTGTAGTCTGACTTTTTCCAAATTCCTCTGGACTTTTAACAGTTGGCATCTGGAATTTGTCAACAATAACAATAGGTTAAATTGGGTCATGCCTGCAACCACGCTGAGCCACCTGCTCCAGAAGTTAACAATAATGTAAGAAATACATAAAAGGTTCATATCTGGAGTGTCAGGCAGTTTATAAATGAGCTAGCGTCCTGCCACAGAGGGGCTCCAGACCTATGTGAGACAGCACAGCACAAAGCACAATCTGTCATTTTTAACACAGATTATTTGGGTTCTGCTTGCGGCCTCTCCCTGCCTCCTGCTGCATCTCCCATTTCTCCTTATGCAGCAGACAGCAGTTGTGCGCTGCTGCTCCCCGTTGGCTTGCAGGAGGCCCCCCTCCACATGGCACAGGGTGCCAAGCTCAGGCGCAGCATGGAAAGCCGCAAGCACAGCATGAGCTGTGGGCCGTGGCGGGCTGGAGAAGAGAGCTTGCTTGGGACGATGTAGCACATCTCTCTTCCAAGCTGAGAACTCAAATCACTTTTCTTTTTTAAAATTGTTTACACAGTTAAAAAGATCCCGCTGCTGGTCCCCAGGATAAAGCAGATGATAGATAGAAAAGGATTAAAAAACAAAACCAAAAAACCCCTAACAGCATAATCAGACCTCTCATTGTCTCCTCCTCACACCCCACACCATCAGCACCACCCTCCACCCAGCAAAACAGCGCTGAGCAGCATGGCGGTTGCTCCAGCTTGTACGTTTAAGTTTCATTCACTAAGGGTAACTCTCTGAGCTCAGATTGTCAAGGTAGGGTCTTAGCAGCTCAAACATCATCTTTGCTAGGCAGGTAAGTAAAAATACCCAAATGATGGTATGTGCAGAGTGCATTTGAGTGCTGGTGAAATGCCATTAAACAGATTCTAATGTATGAGATAAGTTAACCACACATTTTCTTGTCATGACCTGGAAAAACCATCAGCAGCCTCTCCCCACCCAAGAATATGACCTACTCACCAGATTAAAAAAAAAAAAAAAAAAAAAAAAAAGACAAACCTGCTAACAGACACACCGTAGCAACACAAGAGCAAGCTGAGACGCCATCTTTCTGTTCATGTATTTGGTCTCAACAACTCAAACATCCACAGACATCCCCAACAGGAGCAACAAAAGCTGAGTATATCAGGGTGCATTTGTCTTGTATCAGCTGAAATATTTTTTCCCTCTAATGGACAATCAAGGGGAGATTATTTCACTGTGAGAGACTGAAGGAGTTAATGTCTCAAAACATTGTAGTGGGGCAAGTTCTGCTTAACGACTAACTCTGCATAACAAGCAACCATGCCTAGCAAGGAACCCCAGGTGAAAAGAAGCCCATCAGCAAGAGAAGGGGGAGGGCATGCTGGAGGGTGCACAGCTCCCTGTCCTGGTGTGCTGAGCAGGGCAGCTCACCATGGATGGCGAAAGATCACGTCTGCAGGGAAGGGGAAGCTACTCCCCAAACGGCCCCCCCAAGCCCACGGCCCAAAGGCTATCTAATTAGCCTAATGAGTTCGAGTGCCTGCCCGAAGGAGGGGCAAGGATGATAAAAGGGCACAAACTGAAGCCCCATGTGCACAAGCCCCCCGGAACCGGACCCCTCGGCTGACTGAACCAACACTGGACCCAGGACTGGTGAAATCTTTCTCTTCTCTTCCTCTCTGTCTTGTTTCTCTTTTTCCTCTTCTGTAATCCCTACACCTCATCCCTTTAGACATAAACCGTTGACCAAGTCTGGGACTAGGGGCAGATCCAGCCGCCCCTGGGCTCCTCGCTGAGGATTCTAGAAAGCAAGGGGGTCTGCTCTGAACCTCCTGACTCAACGGGAGGGCTCCCCTGATTCCCAGATCAGCAAGGCCTGTAGAATATGTTTGGTGATGTACAGTTAGCACGTTACACAGTTTACTGACATAGTTTCATGCCAATTTTCGTTGTAAGCATACCAGTTTTGGTGGTGAGCATGCCAATTCTTGTTGTGAGCAAATAAAAATTTGAGTTTTGTGAGTTAAAGGATCCCTGGTGGTGTTTCACCTTAATCCTGACCTGGGAATCAGCAAACCTGAGTCATCGTCCTGAGAAATTGGGACATGACATTCACCCAGAACAATTTAAAACTGTTAGCACCAGTCACATCCCCCCCAACCCAGGCATCCTCACTTTGTCATAACTGCATTTACTTGTGGATCTCCCCCCACTGGTACAAAGGAAATCTGCTTTCTTAAACACCAGCAGCCCTCATTGCATGGCCCAGACTTTGCCTGTAGGCATTAAGTACACAAATGCTGGACTGCCCTTTCATAGCTTGGGTGGATAGCAAGTGTGAACATTACTCTTGACTGTAGGAATAAGAAAGGGAAGGTCATGCCAAGAAGGCACTGTGCTTGCTTTGATCAATGCCATTCACAGTACTTTGGGAGCCAAAAAAAAGGGGACAGAGAGATTGGCTCCTCTATAGCAGCAAGCAAAAAATATGCATTGCTTTCGCTTTTTGAAGGTGGGCTAGAAAAGCAGCCACAGCTCTGCAGAGTAAGTCTCTCCAAATAACATCAAGCTCCACACATGGCTAAACAGTGACTACATTTCACTAATGCTACCACTAGCATTAACACTTGTTTATGCGTTTTTAGGAAGGCAGCAATTATTATTAAATCCTAGCTGTGCTAGCTATTGGATAGAAACTCTTGTTCATTTTTGTTTTCCACCATATTGGCCTGCAGTGACATTCAGGTAGCTGTGCAGGTTGAGCAGGGTAAATCAGTCTTAAAAAGTGAGGTAAGCCTGTGTGGAAGCAGTTATGTCAGTTATTATTAAAACTTTTACAATTATTCCATTAGATACTATTGTAGATACATACTATGTTATCTATCATACATAGATACAAACCGTTAAATCTTGTAGTAGGTCTTCACTAGCATAAAACAATGCATAAAGGAGACTAGCAAAGTAGCTCAGCAAATGTAAGTAACAGAGACAGCACATGTTGGACTTAGCCTGAATAATGCAAATAAGTAACTGAACAGTAAACTCGGAAACTTTTGTCTGTAACAATTAGAAACAAGACACAGCTTTCAATAGGTCAAAGGTCAAAGCCAGCCTACTCATTAACTTAACATTTATTTGTTCCCTTACAGAAGTAAGGATAAACATCTCTCACTAATATAAAGTAACTTTCTCTAAATCAGGCTAACAGATGGAGAGTAAGAACAATCAAAGTGACTGGAAACTAGTTTCTGAAGTCTGATAGGTTAGGTAGGATTTTATTTTATTCCATGTTACCTATGCCTTGGCATGACTAGCACAACTGCAACTCTGACAGCTCCAGATGCAATTCCATGACTGCAGCTTCTAACTACACCTAGATGACATTTTCACAAACCAGAATTAAAAGTTTGAAAGCCACCTGATGCCCAAGTTGAAAACCATTGCTTACAGCTGGCTCTTAGAGGCTACATATGCAAGTAATATCCTTCACCTGTCTTTTCTGCCCCACTGTAGTCTCAAACCCTCCCTTCCCAGAAAGTACTCCTCAGTCATGCACACACCCCCAGAGTCATTCTGCACTCTCCCCTTCCAGTACCCTTAGCTCCCTCCACATGCTTCAAACAGGCACCTTAGGTGTGCAGGCTGATGCGCCAGTCAATACAGAAATAATGCTCGCACCAGAAAAATTTAGGGTTTTTTTGACTCATCTTTTGTTGTGGGTTTTTTTGGTTGGTTTTCATTTTGTTTTTTTTTAAATGTGTGAGATTGGCTAATGTGCTAAATGAGTAGGGAAAGAGTGAATTAATGGACACAACATAAATAAGCAAAGCTTAAGAAGCTATGCTAAAACCCCTACACCTTTAGGACAAACAAGATGTTTATTTAATCAAAATAATTTGCAGAAGTTAAAAACAGAAGCTACACAATTGGTTGTAACAAAGGTACATGTTCTCTCACTTCCAAATAAAACCATAATTGACACCATATAAAAAAACAAACCTGTTTTAGGACTTCCACAGGAAGATTTTTTTTTTTTTTAAACACAAATCTGCCAGTTTTTACCACTGATCACAAGACCTAGCTGCTAATGTGAAACATGCTTATTTTCTTAATTTTTTATGACAGCCTACCAAAGCTACAACGTGAAACTATCACCTGCATTATACTGTAGAACATGTTAAAATTCAGTGAAAGAACACAGGGGATTTGAACAAGGAAAGAAAGTCAGCATAAAGGATCAGTATGTCTAAGTGATGTCTCTGGAAGATCTGATGTCAGTCATATGTTTGTCCTGTAAGACTACAGGCCACATTTGCACATTAAAACACACACTCTGCATTGGAATCTGATGATTCTTCTAGGACCTTGAAGACACCCATTTTTTCCTTTTTCATTTTTTCAGAGGTCTTCATTTGATCTAGGATTAAAACAAAACAAAGATCAACAATAATAGGTGAAGTGGGTGCAACCATACTATTGCAGACATAGAAGTTGTATGTATTTTTGTTTGGATTTGGAAAGCAAGTTGATAAAATAATTTTGCTCCTTCATCAACAGTTTGCTACTAAAAGTTTGTGCTTGAAAATATTTTTCAGTTGTGTACTTTAAGAAAAAAAAAATTCCAACACCTCTGGCTAAATATGAATGGAGATAAGCAGTTTTAAAATCTGCCTGGACTAGTCTTGTTTTCCTGAGAAGAAAACGGAATGCAGTAAACCTATTTAGTGAAGTTACTAGGAGAAACACAGAAAGTTACAGCTTTGCTAAACAATATTCTTTTCTAAAGTTCAAAGACCTACATCTTGTTTTCCTAGCACTTGCAATCACTAAGTTGCCCTTCCAGTGAATATAAAGCTAATGAAAGAGTATTGTCTTTGTATCAAATTCAGTAATTATGGCTTACAGGGGTTGGAGGTGGCAGTTCAGTTTCTAAAGCATTAATTGCAGTTAGCTGTAGTAAATATTCAGTACATAATGCTAGACTAATATCTTTGTATAAACATTTTTCTGACAAATTTAATATACTAATTTTGCTTAGTATAGCCAACAAAAAACCCAAAGAATAAGCAACCATTATAAATATGCACACTAATAACACAAAATAAATGGCACCTTCTCCAACTTGAAAGGAGAAATCAGATTGTTTCACAGCCTGAACTTGTAAAGATATAGACATATTATCAGCATATCATGAATAATTTTCTATATTAGCAGGCAGTTAAGTGAAATAAGCAGTTTTATAAAACAATTTCTTTAGATAATCTAGGGAAAAAATTTAAGTATAGCCAACAGTTCTCCTAAGGCAAAGTTATTTTACTCAGACTATACATATCACACTTATTTAAGGCTAGCTATCATTTTTACTTCTAAATTCTGTAATGACTGCTTTTTTCTGTATCTATGCTTTGAGGCTTATCTCTCCTAAAGATGCTGAAGGTAACAAAGCATACTGAATCTACTGTTTAGACAAATTCAACAATAATTTTTTCCTTTCTCAGAAAAGTTAAGGTTCTTTTATAATATCTTGGCTGATCAAGCGCTAGAATTTGCAGACAACCTCACAAATTTTATTTTTTAAAACATTTGATCCTCTGACAAGCCATGGTAACTCTGAAAAGCTCGATCCCCCCTCCCCAATGTTAGACTACATTTTGAATCGTGATAGTATCAAAATAGGTTTTTAAACAAGTTTGCCAAAATAAGTATTTTCTGAGAATAATTTCTATTTTGATCAATTACAGCAACTTACAGGGAAAGTTGCTTTGCAGAACACCTCCTAATCTATGCTTTTTGTTCACAGTATGCTCAGGGCACACTATGCGTGAATGTGGTTTTCTAGAATACTTTTGTTTAAATTCTGTTATTTCTTCTTTGGCAAATCCTGTTGGAAATGTCAGCAAAGAGACCAAAAGGTCCTTCTTCAGAGGTACAACACAGCTGTAGGAAAGTGAAGCTATGGCAGCTTTCTACATGTAAAGACTCATACAAAACATGAATTTACTGTTGAAGAGAAAAAAAAAACAAACCCCAGATAAAACTCTGACTTACCAATAAGATCACTTCTGTCCAAGAGTAACTCTAGATCTTTATCACTGATTACTTTTTCTTTAGATCCTTTAACCTCCCTGTTGAGGAAGAAATAATCTCTCAATACAGATAAAAGCACGTTACAGTTAGTATTGCATAGAAGTCAGTTTTCCCACACAGCAGAATCCCTAGGACATTCTTTCCACTATGAAGATCCACATACCACTTCATAAGACAAGAGAGCTACCGACAGCTGCTTGCAAGCTGCAAGTTACAAACTCACGGCCCAAGAAAAATATGAAACCTGCATACCTCTCATAGTCTCTGGATTTCAGTAATTCTATTAATTCCTGAGGGTCCAGGCAGCTCTTTGACTGTGCTAGACCAGATTTGCCACCTTTAAACTGATCTGTAGAAAGGAGAAGTTTTAAGAAAGTACACAGAGACAGGAACAATTTCTGCAAATTGTTAAATCAATGCTGGATGCACATATCAAACAAATTACTCTTGCATATCAAAACTAATGGCTATGTTTCATTGTCTTAGCCCTCAGGTAAACACACCTTATGCTAATAGCCTAACTGGTGAAAAAAGTCAGAGGTACATTAAGAGTTTACATGCAGGCCTTTCACCTTCTAGCTGTAGTATGCAGAAGAACTGATTGAAACACCAATTCAACATGCACACACGCACACACAGAGCAGAAAAGCCATTAGTTCTACTTACAGTAAAAACATTGTAAATAAAGTTAGATGGTGGATGCTGAAGTTTGTTCCCTTTGTATTGTAAGCTGGTTGAAACAAAGTAAGCAGTATTAACCACAAGATAGGAAATACAGGAAAGATGTGTCGTTTGCAGAGAGAACATCTCCCAGTTTAAGGGACTAGGCAGACATGACAAAAGTAATATATCTGACACAGGTTGGTTTCTTGAAAAGACTATGCTAACGCCTATCTACACACAAATCTGGATGTCAGCCCAAATATCCAAAAAAACCTCTACAGGATTATTACTTAACTAAAGCCGAGGATGGATGAAGTCAAGCTCAGCCTTGCACGTTTCAATGAGACAGCCAAGGCTTACTGCTCTGTGCCAAGTTTCTTCAGTTTTTATCAACACATGTACCCATTTTATTAATGAGTCTTCATTGATCCCTTTCATCACACTCACTGCTGTTCTTTCCTACATCTTGGTTTCAGAAATCCTCCCCACACCTTTTCCCATCTCCCTCCAATGACTGGCTGTTCATCTGTGAACTGCAAATCAGATGCAAGTTCCAGAGGAGTTTGAGCTATAGGATTCTTCCCCTCCGCCCCCCTCCGTTAACATCTCCTGCTGTAGACACACAGGATCCAGGTCCTGTCGTGCATTATTAGTGATGCAGTCTCTCCATTTTAGTTTTCAGTTTCACAAACTATATGGCATTGAATTAGTGCTATACAGGTCTTGGGTTGCAATAATAGTGACACAGAGAAAAATACAGAAGACCCTATCAAGCACTAAACATTTTAAATAGAAGTTTATGTCTATCACTTCCTCTTAGTCTGACATCTACCAATTTAACTAAAATCATGCTGGTTCTCATAGAGTTTCCTAGGCAACTTTCTTCAATAAAACAGAAGCACAAGATGGAAAGAGTAACCTGGTGCTGAGGCCAAAAAAGCATTCTGTTTTGCAACAAATTTCAGTTCTTAAGCTCCAGTACTTGTACTGTACACGCCCTACATGGTTAGACACCTGAAAGGCCTGACTTAAGTAAGCTTTGTGATATCCCTTCCTCATTTACTCCTCCAAAGTTCCAACACTTTTTAGATATTAAAAATAACAGGATCTGTTACATCACTTTTACATTTACACAGTGGATCCAAAGGCTCCTGGAGGGGATACCCCTACCTAAGCTGCAAAGATTTTGATATGATTCACCAATAGTTACCAAGATGAATACTCAACTTATTGCATGACCCAACGTGACACTTAGCTTCCTTCCAGTATAACTAGTCCCAGTTCCCATTGCTACTTTAGTATATGGCAGTCATCCACTATTAGAGCCCATTCTGTTTTGTGCGCTTATTTTGCCACTTTGGTTTTAACTTCAGGTTGGACCACAATCAAATCATTAAAAAACAAATTTTTCTTACTTAAATTGGTCACTAACATGCCTACAAAGAGTCAGACAGCAGTCACACCAAGACAGTGGTTGCAATCAAATTACAAAGAAAAGGCCTAAAGCTAGGATAAAGGAAGCATCTAACAAAGATTAGCTAAGATCATCCAAAACCAGAGGCATACCACAGCTTAGGCTTGACAAGCAGTGCACTGTGCAATAGACAGTTACAGGTATGGTCTTTCTGCTCCTTTATGCCTTCAGGAAAATGTTTTGGGTTCCCTCCCCGCCCCCCCTTAATATACTATGAGAAGTTCCCAACCTCCTTTAAAGTTTAATATAAGGCTAATTATTGTCAGAAGCCCATATGAAGTTACAAGAATTGTATTTTTCAAGTGAGCTTAGTGTTTGGAAAATGCAATAGGGAGCTACTGTCCAAATATCACAAACAGAATAAGCTACAGAAGCAAACCAGGATTCCCATAGGACCCAAACAAGAAAAATTTACCCCCAAAAGAGACACTTCAGCCCAGTCACTTTCTAAAGACTTTTGAGTATGACCAGCTATATAATCAAGAACACAACAAGAATCACCACTGTTCTGCACATAAAAATCAAAGACTATTGTTCCATTCAGCACTGGTTAATTGTTCAAACAGGACTATTCTACTATGGTTATAACATACTGTTCTTAAATTCAGAAGGACAGATGCAAACAGGATGCTGAAATTTTTTACAGTGATATTACAGCTGTAGGATTTGCAATCTCAACCAAGTTTAGTAGGAATCCCACAGAAACCAACTTTCTGTGGTCTCTACCCATTTTACCAATTTTAATAGGAATGCTCCCTACTCAAGCAAGTTTGCCACTGCAACTGGAAAAAAAAAAAATCTATTGCTAAACCTCACATCATATAACACTGCTCTAGATGTCATTAAGTAGGCATATTGTTCCAAATCATTATAAATTAATTATCAAGAATTGTTATAAATTAAACTGCAACCAGTAAGAATTTTTTTAATCTGCTTTTCCATTTATATTCTGGTTCATTTAATTTGATTTTAAAAAGATAATCAACTCAGACTTGTCATCTACCCCCAGCATTTTCAATGCTAAAAGTTCAAAAACATTTGGGTCAGACAAACTATAATCTTGCTGACAAGCTGCCAACAAGCCCAGAGCTCTACTCCCTTATTGCCTGGTTTTACCTGTATTTCTTCCATATACACTCAGTGTCCCATCACCTGTCTTTTTTTCCTTACCTACTAGTAAAGCAGTCGTCATAACATGGTGATTCCAGAAATACTAGAAGCGCTTTCCTTTAATTTGCTGCAGAAGTTATCTACAATGTGTCTAACAATACATTTTGAAAAGTAATACTATATAGGCACTTGTTGAGAGGATGAAGCTTTTTGCATTTAAGAAAAAATACTAAGCAGTCACAAAATAGAGCAGTAAGAGTTCTCTTGAGATTTAAAGAAGTAACACATGCTTACAGGAAGTCATAAGAGAAAGATACTAACTTTTGTGGATAATCAGCTTCTCCAGCTTCCTCTTGGCAGCAGCTCTCTCCACAATCTTCTGGTCAATAGTATTTGCTGTCACAAGACGATAAACAACCACCGGCTTTGTCTGGCCAATTCTGTGACACCTGTCTTGGGCCTGCAAGTCCGACTGGGGGTTCTGAGCAGAAAAAGAAACAAGTTGGCTACACCATTAACCATTTTTTAAGACACACACCACAGGCAGCGTTTTCAATAGTGAGCTCTGAGAGTCAGAGTGGCAGCAGTAAGCAAGGCACCCATGGTATAATAGAACTCTACATCTCTTGCCAGAGCAACCCAACTAGCTCAGACTGCTTCTGCACTGTGTGCTGCAGTTTTCAACAGATGGACATGTTTTGTATCACAAATTTATCTGAGGGTGTTGGTTGTAGGTTTGTGGGTTTTTTTTGTTGGAAGATAAGAAAAAGGATTAACAAAGTTTTCAGCCATTTCTGAAGCTGCTTTAGCTCTCCTGAAGCTGAATAGTCATGCAAACACCAGAGGTGTCCCTTAAAATAAAGTGAAGATGCAGAGGTCTTCAGTCATTTCCTTCCATACCTCTCTTCTTCCCAGCCTCCAGATTCACAGGAGCAGCGGAATCCTAGCTAGCTAAAACACATATGGCAAGTCACAGGAGATTCAAGGGGCTGGTACTAACATGGCAGCTGTTGGAAACAGGGAACCTGTAGAAGGTCTGGCTACATCAAAGTTAAATAATAAACTGGGAGAAGGAAATGTATCTTCAACAGGAACAGAAAAACCCTGCTGCTTTTGGTGTAACTCAGGGGCAAATAGGCTAGTTTTGGAAATCAACTTTAATGTTGTATTCAATAAGCTAGGACTTTTCAAATGAGGCTGCATACTTCATATATAACATGTTTGCATACACTGCTTGATATTATCTTCATGTAACACCCCATTAAAGTTACAGAAACTGTCTATACCATAATGGGTTAGTAAGTTATTAATCACAGCAGCAATAGAGAAAGCATTTTAGGACACATATCACTAGGTTAACAGTCTGTCAACATACCCAGTCACTATCGTATATGATAACTGTGTCTGCCGCAGTTAAGTTAATGCCCAAGCCACCAGCTCTTGTACTCACTAAGAACAGGAAGACTTCAGGGTCAGTATTGAATTGATGCATCTGGAAAAGAATTCATCTATTAAAAAACAGCAGATGGATCAAACACAACGTAGCTAATGTTTTATTTTGACAGACCTGTATTTAAAAAGATGAACACAGAAAATACACCACATGCTGTCAGAGGCCAAACTAAGGCTTTAAGAAACACTGCATGCATTTGGGACAGGACAAGACCAAGAAGTGAAGCAACTGTATTTTCTTATCTGATGATTCCAGTCAATGAATTGCCTAACACACAAAGTGGAGGCGACTATAGTGAGGTATGGTCCAAATCACATTCACCTCCACATAACCTACCATCCAGTGATGAACAAGGTGAGCACAGTCCAAGCTGGCAGAGCCTAAAAACATACCTACTTCTTGACACAAGCAACAATCTAAAATATTGATGCCAACTTGACTGTAACTTCCAGCCACCCTGTATATCTCCTCCTCTTGCTTCAAAATTAAGAGTAACTTTCTGGCCTCCTACTCAGCATCTAGCCCATTTTCACTGCAAAATGTTTCCAAGTGTCAGCACAGCTCCTACTAGGTCTGCAACACCGGTCAAAACCTAGTCTACTTAGTCTGACCACCCACATGCTGGTAGAAAACTGGAAGTGTAACTTTCAGGACTTTGATCACAGCAAAGAAAAACAAACCATCACCCCACTGCCAGGTGGAAGCAGCTAACCAAGCTCTCTAAAAGCCCCATATCCTCTGGGGTCTCCTGGACATCAGCATCTGCAGCACCTGCAGCAAATCATGGAGCTGGGAAGAGCCTTGCTGGACTTAGACTGGTGACCTGGAAGATTTCTCTTATCTGCACCCATACCACACTGTAGTAGGCACACAATCAACTCTTTAAAATCCCCACAAGCCAGCAGTACAAAATTTTACCAGCTTAATAAAAGTCACTATAGCTTGCTGACATATTGCTAATTAGCCTTTCCTCTTTAAGAATCAGCTCTAACAGTAGCAACCTAAGTGTTCAGGGGTTTGGTTTTCCTCAGCCACACTGTGGCACAGGAAAAAAAATGGGGCAAAGGGAAGTGCAGTTTGAGCTCGATGATCTGTCATCTGCCACTGTTTTTCTGTATCTTCATAAACACCAGTGCATACTTTGGAGACCAGATGGCAATTGCAGCATACCCCCTAGATACATCCTGTGTGTACTTCTTCCATATATGCATTGCTCTTGTTCATCCCTGCAAACCCTCAGAGGTGGTTTTCCAGAACCACCCTGCATGGCTGCGCTTAATGATAAATACGTGCCTCAGTAGTAAGGCATTCTGTGGTTATTTGAAACCACTACAAGTATGCAAGAACAAAGGATTGCACTGGAACAAATCCACGTGCAATTTCAGGCTGTAGTTACAGGTGTCCCACTAGGTACAAAACCTCATTTCCTGGAAATCTACTTTATTTGGCATTAGACTTGCAGCAGGCTCCCATAGATGCTGGCATCACATCCTGGATGCTAGGAAACAATATGTGCAGGGGTAAAACTGAGATTAGCATCTGCCACAATATAGATATGTTACATACTTCACATTTGGGCAACAAAGTACATAAACACCCATTCCAGGCATACCCCAAGATAATGGTTAGTAACACATTTCATTGCTTCAGTATTTCCGAGCTGCAGATATTAAAAGCAGCAGCAAGGATGTCAGTTTTCAACATAGATGTCTTTTCCCTATTAAAGGCTAAATGCTGTGTGAAATCATATTCCAGTGTCACAGGAACAAGAAGAATTTGCTAACAGGCTCAAAGGGCATGTACATCTACTTACATTTTCTTCTCTGTCTGAGTAGGACATAGAGCCATCCAATCGACTAAATTTGAAGTCTCTCAGATAGCAGTAATCCATCAAAATGTCAAGCATCATAGTCATTTGCGAGAACAACAAGACCTACAAAACGAGGAAGATTCCTTAATACCATTTTTTGGTCATAAGGAGACAACTATGCGCCCCCACCCCCCACCCCCAAATCTTTAGCTTTACCTTATGCCCTCTCTTTTTCAGTTCCGGAAGCATTCTGTCCAAGAGTAGAAACTTGCCTGAATTCTTTACTAGATCTTCATCAACCTTGGAAGAGGGGAAAGGGGATCATACATTAGGAGGGAAGGATACCAAAGGTTTCCCTGATTCAGAAGCACCAACAAAAGCTGTCTGAAAGCTTCTCACAGAAACAAGCTTGCACCATCTTTTTAACTAAAAGCTATAAGATTGGAAGCAACGCGAATTTTAGCAAACTACACTGAACCAGCTAAATCACGATTAAACTAAATCAAACCCCACGATTTCATATGCCCAAATAATTTTTACAAAAACTAATTAGTTTTCATCCCATTTCTGGAAGGAGAAACCCTGATGATTTTAATTTTTCCACATGGAAAAGCACTGTTGTTTCTTTCCCAGCTTGTAATTAATGCACAAGGCTTCCACCTACTGGATATAAGGAAGCACTGCTGAACATGTTACTACACATCAGCCAAGTGACAAAGGTTCACAGAACAAGTTTTCACACTGCTACCTTAGACCCCTGTTTTGCTCAAGAGAGTTTGTTAGATCTAATTCTTGCTATGGGCTAAGAGCAGGGATATAGAAGCTTCTCAGGTCTGAGCCATACAGCAGCCACCTTGATAATTTCTAATCTATTTTCCTGAGCAGGTACTAGCTCCTGCAAGTGGTGTCAACTGTCAGTCTGCATTTTCTACACATTAACTAATTTTCCCTCATCACCCAGACTGGGCTATCTGCTTTTTATGCACTGACCTTACATTGATAAACTTCAACAGCTTGCTCCTGACTGCAGCTGAATCTGTTATCACTCATTGAACAGGAAACATGACTACACATGCCCTCAAACCTACATTTAGAATGTGCAAGCAACTTCCAGTTGTTCAAGATTCTTTCAATTCAAATTACTTCATACTGTCCTATATTGCCCACTGCTTTGTGTAGATTAAACTACCAGCTGGCCTTTGTGATATAATTTGGATTTTTTTCCCTTTTGAGGAGGAGAAATGATGCTATGTGCTCTAAGCAGACTCTGTTGTACTTGGTTCAGCCCTTCAACACCTCACACTTAAGTTACCACCGCAACCTCCTGCAGCGTGTACAATTTATGTCATGAACGGTTTACAAGGTCAGCATTTTTTGTTTTAAAAATTAACCTTTGTGAGGAGAGCTTGAGGCAGATCTAAAACACCCTGAGTCAACGGAACCCAGCTACTGTTTGAATTCGGTAACTTTGCTCCCAGCAGATGAGCGCTGCCGTAATGAACACTATGGCATCACTATGCAAAGGCTAAATGAGCACAGAGGGCTGAACTGGTCTCCACAACTGCTGCTGTGGGAAGCTTCAAAGAATGATTCAGTACACTACTGGAATTCAATGGCAAGGCATACGTCAAATACACTGAAAAGGTCATTCTTTACTGCCGTTAGCTCACAGTCTATTGCTTTTTAATGCCTGGAATAATTTTTCTCATAATCCTTTAAAATATTCAGTACCTTGAATTGTTGTGTAGCAGGGTCCAATGGATATTCAATAAGATAGGGGTGATTACAACATTTCCTCAGTAACATCATAATATTCTGCAGTTTAAGGTTCACCTCTGAATCCATGGGAATGCTCACTTCTACCACTGGCCTTGAAAAAATACGTCACCTTATTAGTATAGAAAGTGTCACCTTATTACATTACAGATACTGAAGAGAAAAAAAATAAAACCAAAATCAAGCAATGGATTCACATGCTGTGTCAAATGTCCTCAAAATCCCTCATAGTTAGTAAAACTATCACAAGATGAAGCTTCTTTTAGTACCACACTTGGCACCAAAGGCACAAGGGTTTGCCATTATTCATTTAATACACAAAAGGACAGTCAGGAGTAATCAGAAGCAGAAAAAACAACTTGTGCAAGTCACCCAGCAGAAAAGGGAACAGAAGCAAGCCCTGTCTAGAACAAATGGTCATATCTCCTGCAGAACAATACATAAGCTATTCCAAAATCAGCTCTCTGCCTATCCCATTTCAGCCACACATGCACATTGCAGGATTCACAACAAATACATCTATTTAGCTCTTCCACATCTAAGTACTGCCTCCAACAGAAGAGATCTGTGCATACCACAAAACTAATACAAACATATATTTAAGTGTCTGTTCTTGCAAAGTACACTGAACTACAATAAAAATCTAGCAAAATAAATACATTTCAACCCTGAAGATTAACCTGGTTTTCCTTATGCCGAAGGGACTTCCAACCCATTTAGAGCCACCAACAGACCTTGCCAAACCCAGGAATGAACATGATTCCTCAGCTCCCTCAGTCCCGAATCTCAACTCTGATCTTATTCACCAGAAAGTGACCAATACCTGTCACCAAAACAGCAATAACCATGCTGGCCATTTGGATTCCAGGCCTCAGCTTAAGCCTACATATTTTACAAAATTTAGCAAGAAAACTACTCCTCCCTTTTCTCCAGTCTTGAGCCTAAACTTTGCTTCCAAGTGTTCCCGAGTAATTCCACAAAAACCTAGGAGTTAACTGTAGTTAGCACACCAGCATTATCCCTTGTCCTGTCTTTGAGCCAATGGAAGATATACCTTTGAAGGTAACTGGACACTGAAGACAAAAGGTTTACCTGAACCTTGCAAAACCTAGCAATAAGCCAAGCTCTTTGTCCTCATTGCTAGCTGTAGCCAGGACCTAAGCTATTACAATGAAATTCAACTACCAAATAACTAAGATGAAGCAGTTCTTCCATGGCTGGCACCCAACACCATCTTAGACCTTGAGGCTTTGGTGGAACCACAGCTCTTCACTACCAAAATGTTTTAACAGCCCAAAGGAATTACATTTCACACTAGGACATTTTAGCTCTTTATGGATTATCAATAGCACTATCATCACAAGAGCTACCTAAGATTGTGACTAATGAAAACAGGGACTCAAAAAGCAATTTTATTGCTAGATCCTGCAAAGGCCACAGGTCTAGGAGTAATTGTCTTGTAGTTAACTATAACTCCAATGAGTCAGTGAGTGACAGTACAACCTAATCATTGCTATCACGGCCCAGCAAATATTAGGTAAAAGCAAAGAAACAAATCATAAAGCTACAAGGATAGTGAATTACGAAATGCCATTCTTCTTGATCAATCTGAATAAGCAAAGCTCTGGAAGCAAACCAAGACGGAGATATTCAGTATAATAAAAAAAAAAAAGAGAGAATCTTTTAGGGCAGGGACCTCTCTTTTTCTACTTCCTCTTGCATTTTGCTGATCAATTTTTCCAAGTCATCAGGTGAACCATTACGTTCTTCACAATAATCAACCAGTTTTCGGCTACGGCGTTTTGGTCGGCCTGTAGGACTCAATTCAACTACTTCTTCCTGTGGGAAATGATAACGTTGCCATCAACAGCAGATAGCTTCAGATTCAAAGGCCTATGTTGACCCAAGAATTCTCAATACTGAAAAGCGGTCTCAGTGATATTCATCATGCAATATTTACTTAGACTCAGCAGCTGTAAGTTTTGCTAAGTAGAAAATGCAGCCCAAATTTTAAAGGTCTACAATTGTAGATTTTGAAAGCTTCTGCTTGATTTTTAAAAGCTGCATTAGTACCTTACTGATTTTACAGCAGAAACTGTTAACTCTATGAAAATCGTCATCTTTTTCCCCCAAGCTACAAGTAATCAAGAACATATTTACACTCGTATTAGTTCTGTGCCCACTGAGGTCACTCACAGTAACTGCCGTTGAAATAGATAACAAAAGGATCCAACTAAAATGTAAGCAAAAAGTGGGTTTAGTTACAATGGTAATGAAGCAATACCAATGTGTTTTTCCCTACAAACCATTAATAGCAAGCACATTTCTAACATTCACATCAGTAGATACCTCATTATTTCCAAGCAGTTTCCTAATGGTGCGATTTACAATGGCAGTATAGAAAGTTTCTTGCTTCTTTGCCAGTGGTGCATATACCACAACTTCTCGTTTAGGAGGAACCTCAAGAGCAACATCAGATTTCAGTCTTCTCAGTAGAAAAGGCGTCAGAATCTGAAATGTTGAGCAGATGTGTTACAATTACTCAAAGCTCTCAACATGGCTAGTTTAAAAAAATAACACAAAAAACCCGACCAACATCCCCCCCCCAACCAGTCTACTGATATAATGCTATTTTGACAATTTAAAGCAAAAGAGTTAATTTTCAGAGTTCCATATTTCATTTTTTAATATGGATGCCTACCCAAAACTTCTACACACATGCTGGTAATACATGTGTTCAAATAACACATCCATTGACATTTGAAATATTTTAAAGTGTTTAATAAGGGTGCAGTAGTAACTACATTACAGACCTTTCAAATAATTTTCATTAACTGAAAGTATTTTTATTATGAAACAGCTGATTTTAATTGTTAAATTTCTTAAATCAAGTCATTCTGGGAAAGCCCCAAACCTTTCACTGAAATAAATAATAAAATGTCATCGACAATTATATCTAGAAGATAAAATTTTTATCTCTCACCATCAGCTTATGATGGGAAAATGATAGTTCTGTAAGCATTTATTTCCACACCCCCCCCCCTTAAAAAAAAAAAGTTTTGAGTGTTAGTTTGGTTTTGAAGACAGGTACATTATACGACTAGTTTGTCAAAAGGTATTCTGTTCAACACCTAAAAGTTACATGAATTCCCTCAAAGTTCTCTTTCAACAAAATAAACATACCAATTAAATCTTTTGGCAAACAGAAGCAAGCAACTGCAATTAAGTTTGACTAAACTCAATTGAGTTCCAAGAACAAAAATGAGTCATTATCAAAGAGGTATATTGTTCCTTTCCAGCATTTATAAATACTGTAAAGATTGAAAAAACCCCACAAGTCTAAGGAAGTCCAGAAGTGCCATAATAAAAGCCTCAGGCCCAGAATTCAGCTCCACAAACAAGATTTTGACACATTTCATAACAATGGTCAATGTTAGAAATAAACCATGAAAAAAACAACACAAAGAATAAGTGAAAACCTGATGCAGCATATGCAAGATGTTTTGCTCCCTTTCTTTAGCAATAATATCTTCAGCAGTTTCTGTAATGCTGGTAATATCAAACCAGGATTCAAAGCTATAAAAACAAAGCAAAAAAAAAAAAAGTAATAGCTTACTTCATAGCTATTATTCTTCATTATTTAAGTATACTATTCTTCTCCTATACTGTGATTTAAGAAAAACAAAGCACTAATATCCATCATGAATAGAGGGTGAACAGGAGGTATTTCTGAAATATACCTGTCAATTCAGATGCTTGAGGTTTTAAGTGATTGGTAAAAATACTTGTACTAGTTGGAATATTCACTATGATCTATTATATTCACTCTTGCCTATGTCTTTTTCCAATATTAGTCTAACATTTTGGCAATGTTCTTCCACCTAACCTCCTACTGCTTCAGAAAAGGATCTGTCTCCCAAGGGTCCCATGTCTGCCAGCCTCAAACTGCCTTCTCCAGCACCTCAGAGAATCTCAAGCAGCACCAGGCACTTATGATTAGACAAACATCTCTTCCCCCCAGATGCTCATGTCTTAGCTCAGAGTTGAGCTTCCACTATCCACAGAGCTAATAATTAGCTAACAATTACTTCCTTCATTTCTGAAACAAGTAAGCGTGAAGGCAAGACACATTTCAAAGCCTTTGCCACCAAATAATCATACCAAATTACAACCATACCACAAAATAGCTCTTTGCATGCTGATACAAGTTTAATAATTAAAGTCACAATAATGCCCAAACAGAACAAAGGGGAGTAGTTTTCACCATCAGATCACAACCTACCTTTTCAAATCATCAAACACATCTGGCAAAAGGAAGTTAAGCAATGACCAAAGCTCTGCCAAATTGTTTTGCAGGGGAGTACCAGTCAACAGGAGTTTATTGTCTGCATTAAATCGCTTCAATTCTCTGATAAGGCGGCAGTTCATGTTTTTAATCCTGTGACCTTCATCTACTATCAGGTATTTCCAGAAGCAGTGCTGCAAAAAGAAAGGCTATTTCAGTAAATCTTAGCTTTACTCCATCAAAACATGTGCCAGATGAGCTAAGCAGCACCAATAAGGCTGTGTGATACGGCCTGTTATAAAGATTCTATTTACTGTTGTTTCTCACTTTGCCAGACTAGAAGAGCCGAGTCCAGTTAATGCCACACACATGCTTCATGGTGACTGCATTTAGAAAGCTTAGGTGATTACAATAAAACTTCTACAAGAAACTCATCTCGCTTAAACAACCATTCTGATGTTAACCATGATATTTATACACTAAGTATAGCTTTTACTCCAAGCCTCCCTCACTATCACCTACATAGAGGTAATGAAGAGAGCAGATATGCTGTAACTATCTGCTTACTTCACTTTTTGGATAGTGTTCTGTTTGAAGAACTTCTTAAGCGTAAGATTCCAGAGCCACTGCTCCCAAGGAAACAGAAGTGAATGCCAATATAAATGCTACAGTATGACATTAGTACAGGCAGCATGCAGGGTTTTTTTACTGTATTCAAAAGCATTGTTGTTAGTGATAAGGCATTTCACCCGTCCTAGGGCTTTCAGGAGAACTTAGGTACCTGCAGGGCATTTCTGTCTCGCATTGCTATTTCAAAGGAAGTAATGACCACAGGATGGATTTGCAATGATCCTTGCCGCGCGTGAATTTTACGAACCAGTTTACGACGTTCCTGCTGAGCTCCGTGATAGAGCATTAGTGGAATCTGAAAGAGAGAGGTTTAGAAGCCAGGTGAACTAAGCTCATTTAAACTTAAACAGAAGATAGTAGAGATAATTAGCTCTGTTACAAGAAGGCTGTAAATACATAGCAAGACATGGCACAGTGTGTAGTAACCACATAAACAACTACAATTAAACTGATGTTCTATATAGAGAAAGTTTCAAGGCAAAGAATTAAGAGTAAGAATTAAATAATTTGTTCTTTTAAACCTAAGGAAGAACAAGAAAAATCTTCACTTTTACCTCTGGAGTAAACCTCTTGAATTCAGACATCCAGTTTGGAAGAGTAGACAAAGGACCACATACTAAGAATGGACCTGGGACTCCTCGCTCTACCATCAGTGCTATTGTTGCAATACACTGGATCGTCTTCCCCAACCCCATTTCATCAGCTAAAATGCCATTGATACCATTTTCCCAAAGCATCTACATACAGAAAAAGAAATGTCAATGCAAAATAACCAACACACCTTAGGAATAACAGACATCTTTAGGAATGTAACACGTGTGGAAACTCTACTAGGCACATTTTATATTACAGATGAGAATATTTTCATCATGGAGAAAATCAAATACAAGCGTCTTGTAAGCCCCAGACATTCATATGTAGGTGTATGTGTTTCTACCAATTAAGTGCCTGACTAGGGCCCAAAAACCCAGAACAGTATCAAAGGAAAGGATGTAAATTAGTGTTGTATCAAAAGGCACTTCAACTGCGAGTACAGCTCACACTATCCAAATTTTTACTCATCCCAGCTCCAAAGAATTCCCTTAGCTTCTCCCTCTAAAAGATCAAGTTATTGTGCTGATGTTTCAGTTTTATCTATTCAAGTAGCTTCTGTAGGCATAGCTACTTCACCATAGGAAAAAGGTGCAATTCCTGACCAACACAGCCACCTGCTCCAGCCAAAGTTCTTTGTGCAGACATTGCCTGTTCTGACAAGCGACAGAGCAACCTCTCATAAAAGAGCAGAAAGGAAGACACAGAAGTGCTCTTTGGCTACTCTATTCACTATTCATAAAGTTTCATAAAAAAAGGTTATTATAACTGAGGGCCTAATTAGGGAAGCTGTTCCCTCCCCGCAGAAGAGGCCTGCCTTCCCTAGGCACTTCCCAGTGACAGAAGAGAGTGAGCAAGTTTAGCGGCACTCACTTGTGAGATCAGTCTAAGCCTGTCAAAACAGGATACATATGCTTGTGGGGAAGGAAAGAAAAAGAAAAAACCTAAGGGAAATACAAGATCAGCAGCAGAATGAAAATTAGTTCTGTCTGGCGCTGATAATTAAGAAGAAAAGTTGTTCTAACTTGGCTTGCAAGGAAAAAATGGGTAGAAGTTGAGTATGCATGTGGTCAATTTTTATAGCAAGTTTCTTTAGTTTTTGATTTCACAGGCTGAAGACAAACATTTTTAAAACACTGTGTTAATGTTACTAGTTAGACTCAAAGATGCAGAGAATGCAACACTCAGCTGTGTCAGGTCTGCAAGGTAGTGGGTCTTTAAATACCTATGGGCTAGGTATTCAAGCCCTTGAGAGAAAAATAGTAAGACTTTCCCTTAGTAGTGTGCATAGTCCTCCTGCTTTCACAAAGTATTTGTAAGGAGAGGCTGAAAAGAAAGTCGAGTTGAACAAGAAAATAGGTGGAGAAAGGGAAGATGGAGAACACCAACCAGAAAGTCTAAGGAAACTTTTACAAACACAAATACCCTCCCCACACTGAAACATTTTATCTGCTGCTTGACAACTTTTTTGTAACACCAGATTCTTGTATCATGAGAAATCTTTAAAGAACTGTCTCTCTCCTTCACCTTCCCTGTACCAACTATGATCAGAGACTTCTAGTGTCTCTTTCCCCTCCATTTCTGTTTCCAATCATCAACAATTGCTCCATACCCTTAGCCACTCCATGCCTTCCACTTGGTACCACCTCATTACACCACCAGTAAAAATCTTTGGCTGCTGAAAAGGCACTGGTTGTCCATTAAATCTCCGTACTGGATCAAGGAATTGCTTGGCACTGTGTCGTACAGCTTGACATAATCTATCCTTAATGACACTATTTGAGTCTCCGTTTTTCTGCAGGTCTTCTGGACACAGGTTGTCAGAAGAGCTTTCATCCTATAGAGGGAAGTTCAAGGAACACATGACAAGTGGAATGCACATCAAAGCCCAGCTAAGACATACTTTTGCCCAATTTACACCAGTCTTAATGTTCAGTGAAGTAAGCCAGCACCTGACACAAAGTCTTATTTTGAGTAACTGTTAACTCAGGAGTAGAATTATTTTTAGGATTAATAGTACTACATAGGTAGACATCAACATGCAAAATTTCAAAGCCTTATATGCATTCTTTACTCCTTATATGCATTCTTTACTCCTTTAGACCTGAAAACCAGTGATAGCTACTGAAGCTATCGGGCTTACAATTTTCTACCCAGAAAAGCAAGCAGACTTAAAACCTTCCTCACAGTGGTTGCAATTAATGAAGCTATTTCCCTTCTGTAAGCAGATTCTAGAGAATGTTGGAAAGAAAGTCATACTGTGCACATAGCTCTTAAACTACAGCTGAAGCAGAAGAGACCACACCTGTTATCTCCATGCTTGAATGCTTAAAAATGACTTAAGGTCTTATATACCAGCACAAATATTTCTTAGTAAATTCCTATTTCCTTATTTTCGAAACTACAGGCGTTCTATAAAGTATAAATACGTTGAAATTCAGTGTTTAAGAAAAAATAAGTTAGAAGTTTTCACCTTGGATTTCTGAAAATAAGTATTTAAGTGCATTCACTTGCACCACTTTTTTAAACTTCTAATTCAGGACTTTAGTATCTAGCAGAGATGTTCATTTACAGGAAAAGCTTAAAGATATAAAGTATAAAAAGCCCGCCCTCCCTTTGGGCTTCACACACTTAAACTGCAATAACATGTGCCAACATACCTGATTTTCCACTTTACTTTTTTTTGCCACTGATAATATTTCCTGGAAACAAAGAAAAAAACCTATGCTTATGCGCTTTTCAACCTTAAAGGCTACTACAATTTGTATTTCATGAGATCTTTTAAGTGAAGAATCTGGACAGATCTTTAAAAAGCTTTCCATACAACATCATTAATCATACAAGTGACTCTAAACAAGGGCACACACCAGAGAACACATTCCAATTACAAAGGGTAACTGAGAATTCAACTGGCAATGTAGTCTCTTCACAGCTTGCCTCCCTCAAAGACTTTAAAAAAAAAAAAAAAAAAAAAAAAAAGAAAAAAGCATCTGAATTCCACAGGTCTGACAACACTGCTTGTTACACAGATCTTTGCTGGAAGAAAGTTGTACGTTACAGACAGACTACTGTTGGCTGATAATCTCTGATGGCAATGTACGAGAATGTATTGCTCTAAAATACAGATGTCACACAGCAATTGCCTCACCAGTTAAAATTTGTGCTATAAAAATCCAGACAAGCCTATTTATAGTTATGGCCTACCTCTTTGGACATAATTTCTGAGATGTTGTATGTCCCATCTTCTCTCCCTCTCTTCTTTTTTGCACCTATAAGGTAACATTTGAGTTTATACAACACATCGAACATTAAAGAAACTAAAAATACCAGTACTTACAGAAGGCAGAGCCTAATACATTACCTGATTTCTCCTCTTTGCCATCAAGTGGATTTTGACCCTAGAAAATAAACATAGGATGAGGTTCATCATCTTATGCATCTCTATCGTGACACAGATAAAAAGATGTAATCAACCTCAAACCATTGCCTTTGAAAGCTTCTTGAAATACTATTAAGCAGTTTTTAAAAATACAGCAAAAAAAAGTTCCTGCTTATATTTTTTATTACTTATTCAGCATCTTGGCTGAATAAACAATCATTGCTAAAAGAAAAAACCTCCTCAAGACAAATTCAAACCATTTGCTTTAGTATAAATTAGTCAGAAACATCTCCTTAAGATGACTGTCATGGTATACAATTTTTAAGCACTTTTAAACAGTCTTATTATGGTTAAAATAAATATGGTATACTAGATAGATCCTGCAAGTCAAATACTAGCTAATCTAACTTAATCTAAACTAACTGTTTACCTACCTTGATCAAAATTGACATCATAAATTGTCAGACTTTTATTCAGAAAGTTGCATAAAATAGCTAGTTAATCTTACCTTGGCAGATTTTAACATCATCTCTCTCTTTTTTTCTAACTTCTCTTTCCTCCTCTGTTCCTAAAGAAAAAAAAAGAACAACACCCCCCCACACACACATTTCTTATCTTTCAGTAACACCCACAAGAGAACTATCCATTATAGAAGTGATAACAGGCATAGATTACATTGGTAATGTAGAGTTCTGTGTACACTAAAGACTTTGTTTTTGCAATCGCACTAAAAGCCTCTATTCTGACATAGTTTAAAATGATAAAGCAAAGCTTGGACAAGAAAGTGCAACTGCTCTGAATTCCTTGTCAGTGAATATAGTTATTTAGAAAGACTCCAACAAAGATATTCCCAATTGTAAACTCCTTAAGATCACATCTAGTGCAGTAAGTTTTCCATGTATCCAGCTCCCCTTTAACTGCTACATATTACCACTTGTGTTCATTGCGAAACAGAAAACAATGTAAGCAGCCTACAATGCCTTTAAGGAAGAAGTGCTTTCATGTCTTGAAGAATTTAAGATTTTCATTCCATCTACTATTTCTGCTTGCTGAAAGTAAAAGGACCCTGGAAAAATAGGTAAGAAACCTTGGTATTGATCAGATGGAGCAAGACTTAGTACTGAAAGATGCATTCTATCAACGCAGTAACCATGAATTCAGGCTGACAGTTAAACTAGAGAAGTATTTTAGAAAGGAGGTTCCTGCAGTCTGTCAGCATCACTTTTCTGAGAACGTTGTTGCCCTGAATCTTTTCCTAAGATTCTTCCTCTCTCTCAAGCGTACACTCGTACAAGCTTGTCCATAAAGGTACAGTAAGAAAGTTAAGATAAAGCTAGATATGAACTCAGCAACCCATGGATTTAAAAAAAAAAACAAAACCACATCAAATCATTTTATGGAAGCTCTTGTTTGGGAACAGCATGACCTCAGATCACTGTAATTTACAAATTTGTTTGACGGAGGCCTACATTAGCACCCTGAAGACACGCCTTGGTCTCCAGCAATTAACACAAATAGGCTGCACAACTTCCTATTTGTCAATTCTCTGCATCTTCTATCCTCCCTCCAGGTTTTCTAGCTCCCTTAAACTTTGTTTCTTATCTGAAATATTTATTTTCTCTTCCTAGCACTCAGGCCAACAAAAGAACTGTAAAGATATCGGTGCCACCCTTACACTGTGATTTTAAATTGTAATTCATGCTCTTCCCAGTCTGATTTATCTATGGATTTATAGAACAAATTCTGAATATTACATAAAGCACCACTTCATTCCTGGGCAGTAGTTCCAGTAGATTTTCACGTTATTATTGCAATCCTAAGAGCATTTTTACTTCAGTTCAAACAGCTGGATAGCAAAAAAACCCCCAACCAAACAGATGGCAGCCCATCTTAAGAATCCCCACTGCAGACAAGAATACACCTACCTCTAGTTGCTGCTGTTCCATTTTGGTTAGCAAGAATTTGGAATAGATGTTGCTTTTTTCAAGCAAATGTTGAAGCCTCTTATAGCGCATTTCACTTGACTCCCTGTCCCAAGAAGCACGAGCCTGGGCAACACAAAGAGACGTCAAGTCTTTACAGATGCTTCAGTTAATGCTTTTAATATAATGAAGGGTTCTTCTGCAGGGTAACTACAACTGTCTCTCACACACACAACCTTTCCCTTCAAGTTGTTATACATCTACGTACATTATACATCTATGATTCACGAGTGTATGGACTCACATATACCTATGAAGTGCTTTAAGATGAAAATAACGTGAGGGTTGCATTCACTTGTATATGTAAACAGAGCTCTACAACACACACACTTGCAGTGCAGTAACACAAGGTATTCAAGGCCTCAAAGGTGTCTCAACTCCAATTTATAGATTTAGAGCAAAGTGAAATTTATTTGCAGCCTGCAAAATTTGGGAGGAAAAAAAACCCCAACCCTACCTGGCAAAATTCAGCACAGTTTCCCAAGTGTTAGTTGGGACTCCTCCACATGCCATTTGCACAAAGGTACAGTTTTTCATTATGAACAGGATAGTCAGACAGCTACAAAACCATCATGCCTAATTCACAGAGGTCAAGTCAATTCCCAATGTGAAAACAGTAACTTCTTGCTTTGCTTACAAAACCCACACATGCTTTTAGAAGTAACTTCTGTTGAATTAGTCAAGTCTGTGCATTTAGAAGTCTGCAAATTACTCTTTAAAACTCAGATCAAGACTCCCCCCAAAAGAGAAAAAGCATTCACCTCTGCATTCACCTAACATTGCCTGTTAGATTGAGATATCAAACAAGTGAAAAGGTATAAATTAGCATCTCCAAGAGAAACCCCAGCAAGGCAAGATGCAGAGCTTTACAAGATGCTTATCTATGCCATTGCTTTCAGAAGAAACACTGGGAGAAGGGCACACTAAGACAGAAAGGCAAGGGAATCTTCTGAAACTAGATAGGCTAACAGGCAGGGAGGGAAAAAGGATATTAGCTGAATCATGGGACAAACTGTGTGACATAGAAAAGGGGGAGCCTGTTTCTCTCCCCCAGAAATCAGACCTTTATTTTCCACAAACAGTACTCCATGTCATTCTTATCAGGTAGCTATCATCGTATTCTTTTATGAGAGGAAGATCTATCTCGACAAGTTCTTTGGGGGAAGAGATTGCCTTCTTGTGATTCTCCATACAGTTTTTATTTGCTTCTGCTCTCCCTAATCCATGTTTTTTCCTTCAGATGAAAAGTACCTGAGCTCAGAAAGATCAACCCTTTATGGCAATGCCAAGACAGAATATCATTAACACTAAGCTACTTCATTCAGCAAATTGCTATTGCTCACTTTACTGGAGTGAACACAGTATCATTCCATTAATTGGTCAATCTGAAGGACTGTTCCCTTGACCAACTGCAAAAATTTCAAGGGAAAACCAAACCTCAGAGATGATGAACAGCATTGAACTTATGATTTCTCCACTTTGTCTTTTGACTCAATTTTCAAGCCAACAGAGTGAGGGGTTTTTTCCCCTTTTTGACTGAAAAGGTCAAAAATTTGCCACTCTTTCATCACTTTACATTCTTATATATTTGCATAATGGTATTTTGCCTTCAGCTCACAGAAGGAACAAATGACTCTTTTGTTGAACTGCTGTACAAATCACCTGGCAGGGAGTTTGCCGAAGTGACAAGGACCAAAGTGACAAGCATAAAAACCCCAGAAGCTTCAAGAACATCAACTGCCCCCAGATGCCAGTAAACCTGGGTTTAACAACACAGGTAATTTCCCTTAGTCTGACTGGTCCCAGACTGCACAGAGAAAGCATGATAGAAACACACAGGACAATGGAGTGATACCCTTGTTAAAGGTAAGCTCTGTGAATTCTCAAGAAATGGAGAGAACGCAAAAAAACCCAGACCTATCACATTATAGCATTGTTACAGAAGTTGTTAGTTGTGAAAGAAATTAAATCCTAAGTCCTTTTCTCAATACTTCCAGTACAATAAGATAATTTTCTCTACAGGGGTTTCCTCCTTACCCTCCAAAAGCATTGCCTCCAAATTTTTAGTTCTAAGTCTGATCAAGGAATACCTGAAGAGAAGTTCAGACAGGCTCTATCATGACTTATTGCTTGCAAGAAAGAAGATTATGAGACTTCGGGGAAAATAAAGTATTATTTTCTAACTACAGTATCAGAAAATGCAGCAGCCTAAAAACATACCTTTATAAATCACAACTTTTTTTGGTGAAAAGATAAAGAGTAACTAAAATTAGTTCCAGGCCTTAGAAACTGTATTTTTCATGCCCTTAGAATAATGCTTCAGTTTTTAAGACATCAGTCTCGGGTGGGCCAAATACAAAGCTATGTAATTAACAGAAAAGGGGAAAATGAGAGCACTCTGAAAGACAGGAAAAAAATCCAACCCAAACACACTGATTTCTCCAGTATTTTGAGTAATAGCATTAGTTCTTTAGAATACAATTCCCAGAAGAGCATTTAAGAGAAGAGTTCTTTCAAGCTTGTATTTCCTTATGCCTGAAATACAATACCTACATAGCATTCTGATACCTTGATAATTTGTATCGGCACAGGTCTAGAAGCATCATGTTTTCATGTTCTCTCTCCAGAACAGATTGGTTAATATCAACCAATGCTTAATATCAACATTTGAAAACATTCACAGCAAGAGAGAAATTAAATGTAGTAACGATTATGTCATTTGTGTTAGGCATGTATCATTTCCTTGAAGCAGTCTACATTTCCTGCAACATAAGCAAACAGAAGTACACAAACCAAACATTAACTCTCAGGATGATTACATATACGTTTCTCCTGGCAGCAACGGCAGCTCAAGCAGCTCCTGCTCCCCTCTACTTCAGGGTGCCTGAACAACTGCATGCGGGAAAGAGCAGGAGAGCAGACCAGGAAAGTGACTGGCATAAACCCAATCCTTTTTGGCTAGGCTTTTTAAGCTAGGCTACTTACTTGATGCAGTTCAGTTGCGGCCTTCAAACACCGCTGCAAAGAGAATGAGCTGCCAGTGACAGCAGCTGCCTAAACTACACCTGCTACCAAAAGAAACTCATAACCGGCCTTATTTCTGGAAAAGATAAATGGTATTTATAGAATTGTCCTGCAGAGGTCTAATCAGGTCGTTTGTTTGGTGGGTTTTTTTAATAAAATGAGGAGAAAAAAAGAGGAAAAGAAGTGTCATGTACACATACAGAAAACGAAAACAAAAAAATCTTGCCTTTAATATTTCAGACAGAAATTCAGAAGAATGTGAACTTACTATCCTTCCTGAAATCAGCTTACTTTAAAGGCACGATACCTTAGATTTTTAGGCTCAGAACGACAAAAGTAAAGAGGTAATCTTCTCATTGCAAACTTAAATGCGTATAAAATGCAGCAGGCTTCTTGCTGACTGCAAGAGTCCACCGTTAACCTTCAAAAACAAACAACAAAAAAAAAAAAAAAAAAAAGAGAAGCCTCCCGTGGATGATCAAAGGCGCTTGTGAATCACAGCCACCGCCCGGAACTTTAACAACCCCTCACGTTTGTTTGTTTTGAAATCAAAGGCGCTGCACGACACCCGGCCGCGGCCCACAGCCCCCGCGTGGACTAACGGCGCGGGGGCACGGCGCTCAGACCCAGACCCAACGGCTCGCCCCCCGCGGGGCAGCCCCACCTCGCCGCCCCCTCACCCTCTCCAGCATCTGCCGCTCCTTCTCCAGCCCCGCCGCCTCCAGCTGCTCCTCCTCCTTCAGCATGGCCGGCGTGATCACCGCCGCCTCCGCCTGCTCCCCCATCTCCGCTCCCAGCGGTTCTGCAACGAGCGCATGGGTGGTTGGTTACCCGCGGGTGGCTGGTTACCCGCGGGGGCCCCCCCCGCCCGCCGCCCCGAGCTCTCACCGCCGCTGCTCGCCGTGTTCTGGGCCGGCATGGCGGCGCACCGGGGCCGTTGGGCGCGAGGTGGTGCGGCACGCGCAGCCACCACCGTCCGGCGCACCCCGCCGAACTCCCGCGCTGCCCACCTCGCCGCGCGCCGCCCGCCCGCCTCGCGAGACCAAAAACCGCGCGCTGCCCCAGCCGCGCGAGAGGCGGCGCCGCTCTCGCGAGGCCGCTCGCTCCGCCCCCTCCCGGGACCGCCCGGAGGCCATCTTGACTGCTGGCAGGCGACGCGGCCGCCCGGGCGTCGTTGCAGCTCAGCTTCGCCCCGCCCCGCTCCGCTCCCCGCCGCGGCGCCGGTTCCGCGGGCAGCTCCTCGGGCCCGCCCCTGGTCGCCGGTGCTCCGCCTCGGGCCTCAGTGCTGAAGCGCTCTTGGGCCTGCCTGTCCAGCGTGGGGCCTCCACACGCTGCGGTGAGCCCGGGGCCTGCGGGGCCTCGGCCGCGCTGACGGTCGTTGTTTCGGTGAACGCGCGCTTCTGGCCCTGCGGTGTACAGCCCGCCCTCAAAGAGCCGGCGCAGGCCGGTGCCGTCAGCAGCTGTCGGCCAGGCACAGCGTGATGAAACTGCCTGGGCTTCATCGTCCTGCTTCCCTCTGGCAGCGGGAGCGGCACCGGTACACGTCTCTGGATCTCCGCCCAGAGAGTATGGACATAGCAGGGGCCGATTGTCTGTCTCCGTTAGTGCAAGGACCGACTTACTTGAACACTTCTGATTTGTGCCACGAGAGGGCAGAGGAGCGCTTAAAACCCGAGTGAGAGCTGTGCTCCCCTCAACCGATGGAAACCCCTCTTCCCAAGGCATAGGCTACGTCAAAGTAAATGTTTCTAGTGTTCAGAACAAAAACACTTTAGCTTCAGCTAAATAACACAAGCTGTCCAAATAACTTTGGGCTTATCACCTCAGATCCATTAAAAAATGCTGTGCTAGTAATGTCTTGCACCTGACTCTCAAAGGGATCACTCTTTTAAACTCGCTCCACACACATGGGGACCAGAGCTCCTGGTTCTAAAAAAAGACCTAGAAGGGGAGAGAGGGGGAGGAAAGGAGAAGCAGAAGAACAAACAAGTCTAGTAATAACTGAGGTGGATGGCATTCTTGTCATTCCCAAAGCCTTAGAGGCTGATTCTGGATGGTGTAATGTGGTTTATGGAAAAGTGATTCTGTTTTGCAAGGCATAGTTTGGAGGCTAAGTCGAGACAGTTCTGCATTGATGTGAGGGAACGTTAGCAAGGAGGAATGTTACTACCCCCCCAATAAAGTTATTTTATTGGCATTGTGGCAATTGAATGCAGCCTTTTCCAAGCTTCTGTTTCACTTGCAACTATTCTCAAGACACCACAGTGAATAAAGAAAGAAAACCTTTTATTTTCTAAGGCACCTTTCATTCTGTGGGACCTAAAGTGCTTTCCAAACCATACTGTTAGAGTAGAATAATCACCTAGATGACAACTGAAGTGAATCCAAGCTGGAATATGATGGTGGTTTAAGTGCCTCCCAACACCAGTTGTGGGCAGGAAGCAGGGATGAAGGTGTAACTAGAACTTCAGGAGCACTCAGGAAAATGAAATTGCAAAGATTTCGGCTGGGATATAAATGTTAACACCTCTACTTCTTTTAAAAAACACCATAAGATCTGTCCTGCCCAGAAATTCTAAGCAGCACAATTTATATCTTTTATCCAAAGAAAATAAACCTCTCAGTAAAACACGTAATAGAATACAAATGTTCCATCTCACTCCTGTATCCATACACGTTATTTTGTAATATCATTAAAACCATTTTTGGAATTGTGAGACAGTGAGACATATACCACCTTACCTCAGATTATCACTTAAATCAGACAATTTTGTTTCAGCCACTTCCTGCTCTGCCCAGCACTGTGTCTGTAAGCTGTTTGGGGCAGGAAGGGGTTTGCTGGTGGGTAGTGGAGTTGTGGCTCCCTGTGGACAGCTCAGCATCACGACTGCCATTCGTTTTTGCAGGGAGAGACTGTGCTGTTGTGTAGCAACCCTCACCCTCCCTCCCACGACCACCGCTGTGGCTGCATCCACTCCTGGCCCAGAACCCCCTGCTATGGCCTGCAACAGGAGAGTGGCTCTGTCAGCTTCTAGGGGAGTATTTGCCTTTGTGCGCAGGGTGTTTCTGTGTTCACCTAGTCATAATTTAGGGCTGGAATATTATTTTCCCTGTTTATTGGTAAAAGTAATCAGAAATAAATGACAGAATGGTAATTAATTAGCCATCTCTTTGGTGACATTCAGATATCCAATACCCACAAAACTTGATGCAGCAAAAGACTTTGTAGAACATGCCTTTTAAAAAAATATTCCAGGTAAATGCTAGCAGATCAGTCAGTAGTGGCTGGAGCCTGTTGCACACATACCATGGTCTGGTTTTAACATCCCACAGACAGACAGACACTTAGAAGGGGAGTGTGCAAAAGATTCATGTCCAGTCTTGCAGACAAGGGCACTTACTTACCCTGGCTTAGCACACGTGGATAAGGTGAGGCCAACAAACATGCTCCTCCAGATCCAGCTATCCCTGTGGAATGAGTAAGTGCTGCTTGTCACTGCTCCTCTCCAACTGCTCTCGAGACTGAGACTTCAGTATTTGATATTAATGGTCTGAGGTAACAAGGAGAATGATCAGATCATCATACAGATGATTGTGTAAATTGTTCATGGGGTAGATTCTTAGGGGTTGGGAGCAGGGCTATTTCCACTAGCAAAGGATGTTAAATGGGCAGAGCTGGTAGCACCTTCCGTAAGTGTAGCAGGATCCAGAAAACAATGTGTCTGCATGGCATAAATCTCCACTCGCTGCTTAGCCCAAGCAAAGAGGTTGTAACATGTAGTTTCTATCCAGAAGCAATTTCTTTTACCTCAGTAGTCAGCGACTTGTTACTGCAGTGCAGAAAGTCACCAGTCCATCACCTTTTGTTTCAGAAGATGAAAGTCCCTCATAACGCACCTGGACACTTATACAGTATAATGCAAGGTGCGGAGAAAGATGAACCCAGTGGCACAGAGGGGACTGGGGGAAATTACAGTGCAAGAAAGCAGATAAGAGTTAGAAAAATGCAGTTTGTAAACAAAGACAGTTCTGTTCTCAGGTTGGCCAAGTGGCTGCTGCTAGGTCTCAGTAACCCTGGGTTGTCACCTTTGAGATTTACTTGTCACTCTGGTATGCAATACAAGAATGCGTGTCATTTCATCATGTTCCTTGCCTGTCCAGGTTGCCTAACTAATTTACTACAAACTGTAAAAGTAGTTCCTTGTACTAATTGCCCTGTGTGCTGAATGACAGGAAGAGGAAGCTGGGACTTTGAAGTAAGATGGTTTTCCCTAGATAAGTGAGACGTACAGATTCAGCCTATTTTGCCCCTGTTTTACTCTTTCACAATATATCTAAAAGTCTTTCCTCTTCCTGAACAAATGAGAAAGTCTCCAAAGCACTGTGGCAGACAGCAGTGGCATCCCTGAAGTCTGCTCACTGATCTTCAAATTTAAATTTATTTTTAATCCCCCCCGCCCCCCTTTTTTTCTTAAAAATCAATGACTGCTAAAATGCAGAAGTAGCAGCCACAGACACCCTGCTCTTCCTGATAGTAACAACCCATACTTGCTATGGCTAAAAGAGGTATTGTAGCAGGATCCTCTTCTCCATCCACAAGCACAACCTTGAGGTGGTCAGAAATTTCAGAGATTATCAAGATCAGTGGATTGGCAAGTTTAACTAAATCTCCTGTAACTTAGAGTTAAACTTCCAGCTGGGAGATGTGTAGGAAAAAAGCACTGAAGGATCTGGGGTCTCAGCAGGTAACAAGCATGCTATATATACAATAACGCTAGATGGCTGCACAGTCTCCAAGAAACTGCTGTTGCCTTCAAGTTTAATTATGTAGCTTGTGGGCCTGAAATCTATAAGGTAAGATGTGTTGATCAGTGAAGTAGAAGCATGTTTGTGTGCCAGCCCCTCTGTGTTGGTAAGCAATCAAGTTCTTTGAGATGGCAGTCAGAGCGGCAAGGTACTAGGAATGGCATTTGCTGATGGCTGAACTGAAACATTCCACCAAATAATGAGAATATCATACTACAGCGATGCAGCCTTCCTCCAGATTTGCTGTATCTTTGTCAGCAGGAGCTGAACCAAATGCAAAGCAGCTCCTGAGATGCCCATTTCCAACCTGGCCTTTTGAGAAACCTGAAATCCCTGTAAATGCCAAGAAAAGGGTACGGTGTGCAGAGGGAGGCAGAAACCTCTATGGCCATCCAGCTTTAATCAGCTGTATTTGTTTGTTCATAAAGACATCTAAATAACACCACCCACCATTCTGTACATCAACATCCCAAGGTTTTTTGCCATACAGCTCTCAGTTTTCTAGCTCCTGCTGCAGCATGCAGCCCAGACAAGACCAAGCAGGATTAGAGTTGTCAGGGAAAAGGATTGATGGCATGATGTTATGCTTCAGCAGGTAAGCAGTTCTCTTGGGGGCCAGCATCCTTCCTTAAAAAGCTGCTGCAAAAATGACAAAAAAATCACCACATTAGTCTGACAGTTACAATGAGCTCTTAGCCTAGTGTTTGAATACACAGCTTTTATTCATGCATTGCTTAAAAGATTGCTTGTGTTTTTTCACTATGATTAGGTCTGGATGTTACAGCACTTCTGCTTGTACCTGAGCATATGACATCTGCTAAGAAATGACAGTTTTATCCAGCTCATCACCTGGTCCAAATCTTTCAAGTGTAAGTTCTGTCAGAAATGTGTTTCCTGGCTTACAGTTGGGTAACTGTAACAAAATCCTCTCCTAGTTTCTCTGCCTGTAACTGTTTGACTCTTTGCAATGATTTGTGGCTGTGCATTCACACAGGCACCAACTTCATGCACGATGAGAAACAGCACTCATCCTGATAACCTTCTGCTCCAGAACTACAGGCTGCTCTCACTTGATGTGAATACATACTAGGATCAGAGCTTATGGCTTCCTTCCCAGGTACCCCAGGTAAGCAAGGTGGCTCCAAACCCTGGAAGGCATGGGACAAAGGTTGGGGAGCCAAACCCAATGCCATGGGACAAAGCTCCTGGTCCCTAAACCACACCTTTGCTTGTGGCTGCAAGAAATGAAAATGTTACAGGTAATGCAGAGAGGGAGAGCACAGAAATCCTGCTGTGCTGCAGCTTGCTACCTGCCCAGCACTCTTGCCAATCTGCCAGTGACGCCTGGGGGTCACAGCATGACTGACTGCAGCCTGTGACCCTCTGGATACTGGGAGTTCACAGTCTGTTTCTAAGGGATCTGGAAAAGCTGATCACAGGGTGCAGCTTTGCATGTGCTGCTCAGCAACCCACAGAGGTGTGGGCTCAGAGACAGTCCTTGCCTACGTTTGAACATGCCAACTCCCTGCTTCTCCTCATGGTCAGAGTCAACTCCAACCAGAAATGATTACATTTTTGAGTGTCACATGAGACAATGACCTCTAAGTCATGCTAAAGGAAAACTCTTGTGAAATTTTTGCTGGCAGGCAAAGGGGGAACACAAACATCTGTGAGCTCAATGTACCAAACATGCATATTGAGATCTTACTACAGGTTGGGAGTACAGAGTGGGGAGACATGTATGTACAGGCAAACCCCAGCACTGATGACGTGAGAGTGGTCCAAGCACCACGATATTCACAAACCTCTGTCCATGGGTAGTAAATCAGCTCCTTCTTTTGTGGCTTTTGATCACTGTGATTCAGCCACATTGCATGACAGCTGGTTTGCATGAGATGATCATCTTGTGTTTTTGTAAATCCTTCAGAACTGGGCTAGCTACAAGCTTTATCATCAGGCAAATGTTCTTTACCCATTTAATTGTCATTACAAATATCAGGAAATGCTGTGTCATCAGCAAGACCATGGTTTAATGCCAGCAGTAAGGAGCACCAGATTCCTGTTCACATCACCTTCTTGAAGGCCTCTTGAACTACAGCCATGGTGGAAAGGGACCTGTCAGTGCCATTAAGAACCTTTTCCCAGGGCTTAGTCAACACCTCCTTTACTAGGCTTAGATTGTCTTCAGGGGAATCTACTTTGTACATGGTTTGTCTGCAATTGTACTTACTAATGCGATTTATTTGTTTTGTAATACAGGACCCAAAATTCACTTAGTCCATGGCATGCAGACAGTAAAGGGAAGTTACTATCTCATTTGAAATCCCGTTCCTTCTGATTCCTCCATACTCAGTTTTTTGATGACTCAGAAGGGACTTCCACCCTGCAAGAGCATATTGATCTCCAACAACAGGCAGCAATATACACAGACCCAGAGTCTCCAGCCTGATAAGTCCAGCATGTGCCAGAGCTGTGGGATCAGGCAGCCACAAATGGCTCCCTGCAACCTGGGTGGGGTGGAGAGCCCAGCCTGTAATACATGCTTTTAGCATATCTGCTGAGAAGTGAAACTCCCTTCCCTCACGCTCACCATAGCACAAAGGTATTTTGGATCCTACAAAAGGCATGCCAAAAATCAAATTTCTTTCCAGCAATAAAGAGAATGAGGAATGTGTGTAGCTGGTCTGTTGGGCGCAAAGGGGGAGATGATTAATCACCGGTGAGGGAGGATGACTGTAGATGGCAAGTCAGCATCTCTGGGTGTTTTGTTTTTCCTCCCCTCATCCCTTTCTCCTTTTAAAATGAATTTTAAGAGATTGTTTACAGTAGAGTCCCCTCTGCATGCTTTGGCATCTTGTCTGAACTCAGCAAGTCCCATCCTTTCTGCCAGCATTCAGGAAACACTGGTCTAGAAGACAGAGCCTTCCTTGAAGACAAACCAAGGGGTGCAGTGGTTCCGAAGCAGCTGTAGGTGAGGCCTTGGAGAGGGGCTGAGATGGCCAGCAAAACATCCAGGGGTAACTGGAGGGAATCCCAGCCTCAGTGAACCCACTAAGTATTTTGCCATGTCAGCACATATCCTCTTCTCATCAAATTTCTGTCAAAATTCCCAGGATTTCACCTGAGATTTTCTGCACCTCTAGAATCTGCTGTTCATGAAGCTTCTGCTGTGATCCAGTCAGACTGCACAGTCCAAGAATGAATGAGTCAACATAAGGGATGAGCAGAAGACAAGCCATGATAAGTGGTAGCCTAGTGATGCTCTTCTTTTTTAACTCCCAAGTCACAGAAAGCATTACAGTACAGACTACATGTGGAAACAACACAGGGTAAGCTACAGGTCCTATGCTGGTCGAGATCTTGCACTTGGATTTAAATGTAAAACTAGAGTTTTCATGCAACTACAGTCATTAAGGGTCATGTAGTATTCACTGAATAATAGAGATGCTAATATTTGCTCCTGGATTAAATTCTCAGATCAGTTTCTGCCCTATGGTTTCAGCTGGATACACAGTTTTCCACTTTGTCTCAAACTCTTGACTGGGAGTGAGGCATTTCCTTTAATGCTGTTACACTGAGACCAAGATCTATCTCATTTATAAAGTACTCCAGATTCACAGAGAATGGGAAGTGCTATAAAGGGGTGAAAGTGCAGATTTTCCCTCTTTCTTTTAGGTAAGAGAAGAGGAAAACCCCACCAAGCTTCTCTCAGAAGATTTTATGCTGTGGTCTTGATCCTGAAAAGGCAGAAATACTAACAAAGCCAGTGGTTTTCATCCAAAGAAAGGTTTTTAGGTAGCTTTGATAAAAAGTGTATCTACAGCTGTCTTTCTGGTATGAACCCACTCTTTAACCTTAGTGCTGGGTACATAAGTAGAGCTCCCACATGGACCTATAGATGCATCTAATTAATACAGGCCTCGCAGGAGAGAGTGGTGCTAGGTAGGAGATGGTCCACTACAGATCAAGTGACCTCACCCTCTGTGGGGCAAGCCTGTAGCATCCTAGGGTGTTGTGCAATGTAACACAGGTACTGTGGGGCTAGCACTGACCTTTCTCTTTTCCTGAAACACTAAACGTTGGCCCTAGGACCTAAGCAGGAATCACCAGGAACTGTGAAAAATTGGGATGCTACTGTGCAAGTCATACGAGTGCAGCTCATCGGTCATTACAGTACTCTGCTCACGTGGAAACAACCCAGGATCAGTAAATTGGGCTTACAGCAAAAAGCCAAAGAAATCTGAGCATTGTGGACTGACATAATTAGGTGCCAGACAGGAGGGCTCAGGACATATTGTACAGACTATTTGTAAAGACACGTTCCTGGCGTTCTGAGTCCATAAATAATGTTTGCGAAAAGGTATTAGGTGCCTTCCCCAAGGGCTGCCAGAAAAAAGGAATAAGCAGACCAGAAGGAGCTTAGGCACATTCCAGTTTGGGGAGGAGAAAGAGGCTGCAAAGACATCTCTAGCAGACTTATTACAGTACCTTTATGATATGTTTGCCTTTTCTTACCCAGAGGGCAGGGGTGGGGGAAATATGATTCCTCGCTCTGACAACAGTGGAGATCGAATGCTGTATCTGTATGGACAGCAGTCTCTTCTGTTGGAGCCACTCCCGCAAAGGTGTCTTGAGCCAGACTGACAGCAGCCAGAGGGGGTTCTGGCAACTGCTCATATCCCAGGGAAGTGGCAAGTATATGAACCGATCACATCAAACTTGGGAGAAAGTGGGGGGAATGAGGAAAGTGTTTGGATCTGTGTAAACAAATCTTCTCTTGCTCCTTTCTTATTTACAAGGTTGATCCAGGGCAAAGCGTCACCTCTTCAACCCAAACAAAGCAGCACCATGCAGGGAGCACCACAAGTCTGCCAATGTCCTCGCTGTGATCCTGCAGGGGCCTTGAAGAACTCACAGTTAAAAGAAATGGATCGCAATGATAAAAGAGAGTTATCTTCGCTTTATCATCATGTGCTCAGTAAACTCCCATGAAAACTTAGCAAATTCCCCCTGCTGCTTCCCCAAATGCCTGTGCCTCAGGCCCAAACTCAGTTACCCCTTTAATCCTGTGCAGGAGATCTAAGATCAAAGTTGGTGGGACTTTGTTTCATCGCAGCTATTCCCAGCGCCATCCCTGGAATTCAGACAGCTGCTGGTTTTCATTCCTCAGCCATGGGGTAGCCAGATCTGACACTTCAGTGTTAACCCCTGGGTTTGGCACGAATTATGAACTGGAGTCTGTCTCCTGAAAACTCCCCTGCTCTGTGGAAGATAACTCACCTTCACTATGGTACCCTGTGGGGATAAATTGTTCACTGGTGTTTGCCCCATGGGTACCAACATTTCAGTGGCAAAGGAAGTGATCCCTATGCATTCTGGGATCTTCTGAGATGGAAGGTGATCTATAACTGTCTATTATATTATCCCCAGGAGAGGGGGAAGAGAATTGAAAACATCAAACATTTACTGGAAAAAATAAGACCAGCCCTGTATTTAATCAAAACATTTTTTTTTGTTCCATTTGTAATTATTTCCATCCAATGGACAAATATTTTAGCAATGAAAATGACAGTTCCCTTCCATGGGCAAACAAAATAAGAAGTTATGTCAGTTCCCGTACAATGCCACAGCGAAGGTGACATATTTTTAATGCTGTGTTGAAATTTTCTTTACTTGTATTCCAGTAATACTGAAAGCATCAATTTAGGTTTGACGATCTATTGTGTTCAGTGCTGGAGGGTTTTGTTAGGGTGGTGATGGGAAAACCAAAGATTTGCGGGGAAAGAAGCTGAAGTGACACTTAATTTCCCCTGAAACCCGTGAGAACATGAATATGAACATTGAATATGTTCACAAGACTGACTGAGGCAGAGGCTCCTAGCAGATGAAGGCCAACCTGAGAGCCCAGGGAGCTGTGGCCATTGCCAGCTATGCTGGTACCTTGCATTTCTTATTGGAAACTCTAGTTTTCACCTGCTGGAAAGAGGTAAATGGGGGAAAAAAAAAATCCCCATTCCTGTACAGGACTTGCTCTTACACTCAAACGACCGTCACAAAATTGAGGCAATGAATTGCAGGTAGCTTGGTTTTAGTTTATTGAGACCTCATGCCAGCCAAAGGCTTTCTGTATGTTTGCTTTAATTACCATGGATCCCTAAAGAGGGTAACAGTTTATGCAGATTTCCTACAATGCCTGACTCCTCTCCTTTCACCGTGCCTCAGGTACCTGAACTTTGTATTCCCCACAGGAAAGTGGAAACAACCATAGAGACTTCTGCTGCAAAACTCATTGAGATCTACTGGTAAAACACCAGTAGAAACACATTGCCACTTCCATATGCTGGGATTTTTTTTCCCACAGCTCTCAGACAGTCACCAGCAACCACAGTTGCACTTGCCTGCCTGGAACAGGCCAACCATTTTCTCTTTAATACCGGCTGGCTTCAGTGCCCAAGTGAAAAGGGTGAAAAGGGAGATCTAATTCATGGACATCACTACTTACTTTTAAGCGATTTTTCACCCAAGAACATCACGCTGGTTTCTGCACTGTCTTGGTGTAAATCCTGCTTCCTGGGACTATCGTTGCACCTCGCCCATCCAACTCAACAGGTATATTTTCATGCCCTCTAGCAACAGATACTCTGTGGAGGAGACAGCGTCTGCCAAGTGCGGTTTAATACTAATTAATGCAGGCTCCTCACCATTTTCTCCTCCAACTCAAAACAACAGCACACCAATCACACATCTTTTTCACCGGCACATCGTCTGACTGCAAGATCAAAATATCCCACTGAGATCTAGCAGCATGGCCCTTTGCTGCAGCACAAACAGAATTCAGCTGCTTGCCTCTCAGACAGGTGCAACATCTGGGGACCCACCTGACATTGACTTAAACCCTTGTTAGTGCATTTTGCAGCAGAGAGCATGGCTAGTGTGTGTGACAGTGGGAAAGCAGCACCTGGTTTGGGGAAAAGGAGGACAGTTTTGAAGAGGTAGAGGTTGCCCAAGATGTGCCCACTCAATATAGGGAAAGCCACTTGGGAAGAAACACTGGAAAGATCAGGAGGCCTGTCTGCTGGCTTGCTGGTGGGATGGAGTGAGAACAGGGATGTAACGCTCCCCCTTGCAGGAGGCCAGCACCCCAATAGCAAGGGAGGGAAGACTACTCCTTTTTTTGTGAGGGGAAAGCAGGGTGGCCACAGCACACGTGGTAGGCCAGATCTTCACCAAAATGCCAGGATGAAATCACAACTTTTATCTGAGATATTTAGACCTGCTGGTACCAAACCTCACATTACTCATCGAGAGCTCCACCTCGTCCTCCCTTTGGGTACTGCTGACATTGTGAAATCTTTTCCTCACCACAATTCTTTCCACATAGTATTTTCTGTGCCAGCAGTGAAGTCTGGTCTGCTCTGGGTGGCCAGGAAATCTGCAGAGCACCATCCTTCTAGTGCTTTCAGCTAAACGTATGATGGCTTGCAAGAAACTGAGAGTTAAAACTGATCAATGATCCAAAGAGTTTAGGATCTATGCCAAAGAATCCCCTAAAAAAAAAATCACAGTTGGGTGCTAACTAGAGCTGTCTAGCCTGTCTAGCTTTTTCTATCTTATATCCCACTGTCTTCACCCACCCACAGCTTTAAAGATTGCCTCTGTTTCTCCTAGAGCTTTCTCAAAGTGTTTGTGAGCTACCCAATCCAAATTTGGGTTAAATTTCTGTAAAGGTGTTCAGATATAGGGCTTGGGTTATGTTCATACCTCAAAACTGCCAGATAATTAGCTCGCGTGTGTGGGGTTAGCAAGTGAGTTACAGACTCACTTGTACATTTGCATCACGATGGATTTTCTCTAATTGTCTCTTTTTCTGAATTCTAACAGTTGTGAGCCATTGCAGGCATGAATTTATATAGCCAGAAAGGTTAAATATAAATATATCAATCTATTGGCCACCAAGAGAGACTAGCATATGAAGAGAGAGGCCAGGGAGGTTCAGAGTTAAGTAATATTTCTATTTCAAGTGGACAAACACGTAATGCTACCTACAAGGCTTGCTGATAAGAATGTGCAGACACTTGGGTTAGCGCTGGAGCCAGAAACGTTACACCAGATCTGACGGGGAGTGGCGGTGCACTGCTGCGGCTGCTCTACCTTCAGCATCGAGCAGCACTGCGGCTGCACAGCGCAGCTCAGCAGCTTCCCAGGGCTGGCAGTGTAACCACTTGCCATCCCCCGAGCTTTTTTCTGTGTTGTAGAACACACTGGTCCACCTTTTCAAAAAGAGCTCCCTGTTAAAAAAAAATCTCTAAGGTGTGACCCTGCAGACCTGTACTGTCTTCACAGGAACATCCACAGCAACTTACGGATTTCCACTGACTTTCATCTTTGCTTGGGCCAAGTCATCTACAAACACGATGACAATGACAACAAAGGCTTGCTATTTCTGAGGTTGCTGGTGGCCAGGATGAGTGGCTGCTGGCAGCACGCTGTCCCCTGTGCCTGCTGTCGAGGTTGGCTGAAGGGACACTGGTCAGGGTATCTGCTTCAGCCATGAGAGGAACGGGGACACCCCTCAGTACAGCAGTTCCCTGGTGTTTCAGCCGAGGCACCCAAACCTCCCTCCAGCATAGGGAAACTGGGAGACAGTAGAAAGGGGTACTCCTGACATCCCCACACCCCTTCCTTTCCCCTGCTCGTTCCTTCCCTCACCGAATCCTCCCCCGGCCTTATCACATTCCCTCCATTCCTCTCATCGCCCTCTGAGCTTGCCTCTGAAACACTGAGCCTGCGCTGCTGCACCCCACCGGCTTCCAGATCCCCTTGCTCATACCTGTGGCATGGGGTTCCTGGCTGCTGCAATGACAGGGGTGGGGAAGCCCTGGCCTCCTACTTGTCTTCATCTCCCACAGCTCTGAAAAATATATATACATTCTCTATCCACCTCCGCTATGCACAGCACCACATAAAACCCCCTTCTTCTTGATGCTATCTATTTACCATAACTCAGTTTCCATAAACCCTCCTCCATTTATTCCTCACTGGAGCACTCTTATCTTATCTTGCAAACTTGAGTTGACATCAGGCAGTTTGGTGTTTATATGAAAAAAGGGTTTGGCTTTTAAAACAGTTCAGCAGCCACAAACAGAGCTAGATCTTCAGAACAGCTTAGCCTGCATTTTTGGGCACTAAAATGAGCAGCCAGCTCTTCCCAGAGGGCTTTCTGTAATGGTGTGCTTTGAAAACATGACTTTAAATATCCCTGAAACAATTAGATGTGGAGCCTTTGCTGAAAAATCAGACTTTAGCTCGGTGCCTCCCTGGCAGCCAAGCTTACCTGAAATCTGCTCTGCAGCCCTTTGCAGCCCTTCCCTTGTTTCCTGCTGCCTTCTCAGCCTGCATGAACACAGGTTATCGGGGCAAGGGTAAATCTGGCCCCCACCTACTGCTGATTTTGACAGGCTGGAACTTGACTGATTCAATTTGCAAACTTGAGACAATATTTATTTGTGTCTTTGCCTGTTCCTTCACATTAAAACTAACTCGGGAGCAAGCAAATTGTACTGTTGGACTGCAAATCACCACGATTCAAAGCTGGGTCATCTGGAGGTCAGTATTTGCTCTTACTCTCTTTTTTTTTTTGGTTAAGAACACTGGCAGGAACTCTGTGGAAGGCACCAAAGGAAGCTCTCCTTACACAAATCCACTAAAAATACATATGCCCATTATTTTTACCTGGCATGGAAATCTGTATGTCAGTTCAATCATATTGGCTTTCAATGAAGGATCATTGTGCAGTGACTGTTTTGGTGTACAACAGTTTGGTGACATCTGTCCTCCATCCTGTGAGTCGCAGAGCACCGCAGAGTCATGAAGTGATATATCACAAGCCTCCTGTTATTTCAGGATACGGAAATATCTCTCAAGTGCTGCATATAGACTACGGATTCATCATGAGCCAACCTGGAAATTTCAGTCTGAACAGCAGTCTTAAATTAGTAAGTGCAGGGAAGTCTGCGGTAAAACAGCAGACTGTCTCCATTCATCCCACACTAAACAAGCATACAAAGAGAAGCAGAGTTTTATAGATAAAAGCACAAGTAGCACTGCTAAGATAAAAGTCACAAAGGTCCTGGTCCCAACCCCTGAAAGTCCTTGGCAGTATTTCATTTTCTTTGGTGGGCTTAGATCACACCTGAACAGAGGGGATATGAACATATCACTGGCATTTCCTATCTGGACCTGGAAGAGCCCTGCTTTGGGGTTAGTTTGGAGGGGAAAAAATGTCTCCTGATGATGAACTTGCTTTTGTTACTTTGGACAGCCATGGTCACTTATTGTTCATAGAAACACACGTTTTAATACAGACTCACAACTTTAATGCCCAGGCAGCTTTACAAAGGAGAATGGTTTTACCTCCTTTTTTCAGGTAGAGGGATGAAAAGCACAGAGCACTGAACTGACGTGTTGAGGAAGCAGAGCCCCTCAATGCTGGTGTCAAATCTGAGCTCCTGTGCCCTTTCCAGTGCGTGAAGGGGGTGCCAGATGTGGGGCCAAGCAGCAGCATGCACCTGCTGCTGCACACAGTCATGTACGCAGACCATGGCGTAAGGTCCACAGTCACGTTACCAACTTCAGTTCACAAACAGTGGAGCCAGATATATCCTCCGGGATGTCCAGAGGAAATACACACCCAAAGAACTGGGTTGTACACAAATGAAAGAGCATTGATTTGGCTTCAGCAAGAGATTTTTTTAAATAGCAGGTTTGCAGAAACAGATGCTATTTGTAAAGTATGTCCTGGGGTTATCCAGACAGGTCCTTGACTACTGAACACTGTCTGTTCATCAAGAACAGTTGTTTTCAACATTTTTCAGCCTCGGAAGCCCCTGTATACTTTTCCAGTGGAGGTTAGGTCTCGTGCAGCGTATTTAAAGCTACTCACAGTCGGCCTGCTTTCCTCAGTTAATTCTCCCGAATACCAGAGCAGCCAGATCCACAGGAACTGGCAACCACTGCTCTAGGATAATCTTACAGTATCTTCCTTAGTGAGAGTCCATGTGGCAACTCTCAGTGGTCCTGTTGCATCCAGGGACAAGGCAGCTCCATCATTTCACTGGATGGGGCAAATCACCTCATTCCTGAACCCAGGCTCACGTACTGCATGCCAACAGTCCTTGGTTCCCAGTTTTTTTGTAGGAGGTGTACAACAATGTATACCCCCTCCAAGCGGAAAACAGTAAATTCTGTAATCAAACTGTGAAAGCATAATTATGAGTACGATTAAGGTGAAATATAGGTCTATTGAAGTTGGTGGGAGTTTTATTATTAACTAAAGTTTCACCTCTGTGTTTCGGGTGGATAGCTACCCTGTTCAAGCAAAGAAGCCATTATTTAATCAAAATGACATTTATAATGCAATGACACCATCATATTCAAACCTTCAAGACATGTTTACTTTAATCAGTTCTAATTAAACTGCTACACAAGAAAAATATTTAGTTCTACTGATGTGTGCACATATATTCAGGAGAAAGCAATGCAAATTGCGCAGGATGTCATCTAACCTTTCTGTTGCACTCCACCGAAACACATTTCTCTAAACTGAGAGCAAGCATTTCCAAACTAAAGCAATTGCAGCATTTACAACAATGCAGCATTTACAACAATGCAGCATTTGCAACAAGGTAAATGAGGCAGACATTGCCAAACCCTCGGCTCTGTTAATTGCAAGGTTTAAGCAGCACTTTCACAGCCTCTGGGATTCTCCAGGGATAAAAAGCAAAGAAACAAATAGGCTGCGGGATGCCCTGGATGCTCTCGCTCCCCAGCTCTGGCCCAGGACACGGTGTTGGCGTGTGCCCGGCAGATCCTACCCAGCCTGTCTGCCTCCCGGCAGCAGACCGAACGAGGGTGGAGGGTACCCGTTGTTCTGCACTGGGCTGAGTCGTGATGGGGATAGAGAAACAGGCCAAGCCCAGGCATGGCTGGAGATTTGCAGGGCTGCAAACACCTCAGAGGGTGGAAAGGGAGACCTGGGTCAACACCACCACTCTTCTGAGTTCCTCCTCTTCACCTTTTCACCTGATTTCAGGGTAGGAAACTCCCCAACCCTTCCCTCACGCCCTCTGATCTTTACTGTCATGGCCCCCTGGATTCCCAATCTCCTCGTGACAAAGCAGAGCATGAAAATATGCAGCACTTCCAGCATGCTCGGCCAGGGCTTTGCGGAGGGGAAGAGCTCCTGCTGCCATGCACCCAGCCCTGCTGCGCTATGCTGCCGTGCTGTGACCCTCGCCTTACCCTGCCCCATGGCTTTATTTTCAGGCCAGCGCATGCACACACAGATGTGAGGCTGGACACAGTGCCACTCACTCAGTGCCACTCACTCCTGTGGGATGGTCTTTGTGAAAGGACCTATGGGAGCAGGGACAAAGCTTGGCCGAGGTCTGGGGGTTGCTGTGAGCTGGACGGATAGCAGAGCCCAGGCTCACTGCTGGGCACAGGCTCACAGCCCCCAGGGAGGCCAGGAGCTGGCAGCAGGCACAGCTCCTCAAGGCAGAGACCTTCACACGTCTTCTGCTCCTGGGGCCGTGATGCCCTAAAACTCCCCATCCATCTGTTCTGGCGTTACCTGTGAGGCAGTGAGAGGAGGACAAGGCTGGCACTGAGGCAGCTCCCACAACAGCAGGGCTCTGGTAAGGGGTGCTGCCCACTGCTTGGCACGAAGCGGGGAGATGCCGGTAGATGAACTGGGACAGGAGAGTGCCCCAGTGCTCCTCACAATAACCCCATGGCACCTATCAGGACTGTCCCACAGAAAGACTGAGCTGAGGGCTGCTGAGCTGGAGGAGATGCTGCCCTCCATCACGAAGACAAATTAAAGGATCATAGAAAAAAAGGCAGCGCAGCAAAAGTGGGCTCTGCCCCCCACCCCTGGAGGAGGGCGATGGCCCCCGGCAGAGCCCCGGAGCAGAGTGCCCCTGGCCGTGACTTGGCCTTTATTGGGGCCACTGAAGCAGCCCCCTGGCATCCCCAGGACACCGAGGTCCCAACAGAAAAACAAGGCGCCTCTCTCTCTGACCCAGCTCAGCCTCCGCCCATCCTTCCTTCCTTCCTTCCCAAGGGGTTGCTGCTGCTCCTCAAGCACCTCTGCCACTTCTCCTGCCCCTCACCAGCTCCCCGTTATCACTCGCCTCCACTCCTCCACTTGCACCAGGCTGCCCCACCAGTGTGTGTGGCCCCAAGGTGCCCACCATTGCTCTGCTGCCCATCCCATCCCAAGCCAGGCACCCTTCTCTCCTGGCTGAGCCTCAGCGCCTGCCAACTCAGACACCCAACCCAAAACCACTGGCAGAGAGGGTGCAGGTGCGCTGGGGGGACGAAGAGCTGATGGGGACCCCTCTGTGCCCACATGCCAGCGGCCAGCCTGCAGCATCACAGGAGGAAAACAGAGGGTTTGGGTTGTGCCATGAGCCAGAAAGCAGCCAGCACAGCGCAGGGCAGCTCAGCCTGCCTTTGGAGGGTGTTGACGAGGTATGCCAGCTTGTCCCTTGGCTGGGAAAGGTACAGGAAAGCAGAGGGGGACTGTGCTGGCTCCAGAGAGTTAGAGAGCAGCGACCTGAGTTTAAGCACTTGTTGCAACAGCTTTTGAAGTCAAAGGTCCCTTCAGCCCAACTCAGTGAGCACAAAGGTGTTTCCATCGTGCACACAAGGAAGTGATGTGCATGGCAAGCCACTGGCCCTGGCTCCCTGGGGCAGAGTGCTGGGCAGCTGCTTCCCACCTGGCTCACCAGGGCTCCTTTCACAGCAGGAAGGAGCGGGGACCACGTACCTGCTCCCAGATCCAAAACACACCTGGCATTTGAGCCTTCTCTGCTCTGGAAAGGCTGGTGGACATACCAGCAAGCAGAACTGGGGCAGTAGGTGCTGAGCTGGGTGGCAGCTTTCTCCCTGCTCTGTGGTTAGGGAATCGCTCGGGACAGTGGCATCCATGAGAGAGGCAGAGAAGATGCAGAGTGGCTTTGCTTGTACAGACAGGCTTTGCTCCTTTTGAGTACTTAGTGCATTTATCAGATTCCCTGAGGAAGGAGCAAAAAGTGCAATGTATCTAGACTAAGACAAGTGTCTGGAGCAAACCACAAGATTCTCAGGGGTTAACACATTACTGCTAACAGACTCGAGAGCTGCTTGCTACCCCAGCAAGCTATTTTTTGCACTGTAAGGGCATTGCAGTAAAACAACTTCCTCTTCTGTGACCCCAAACCTTCACCTGGACAAGCTGTACACGTGCAGGCCACTGCCAAGTTAGCAGGAGAACCGTTTCATAGGAAACTGAAGTCTTCTGGAAGCTTCCATTTATAGGAACACAAATATCATGCATTTCCTCTTTGAACGGCCCCCCTCTTTTTTTTTTTTTTTGCCCTCGACCTGAGTTTTGTGTGAGGGGCTGCTGGCTGAGGCAGCACGGGCTCCCTCCTTGCCATGCATGCAGTCGCACTGCCCGGCACAGGGCTCTGCAAGGCACCAGCCCTGTGGCACCAGGGTACCCCCGGGGCAGCACTGCACACCCTCGTACAGGAGGTGCTGCCAGTTCTCGTGTAAATGAGATCAATACAGCACCGCTGGCATGGCTGATCGGGCAAAGGTAGCTAACACCTAAGACAAAGAGCAACCCCTTACAGTCACCCACTGGGGACAGGTCCAAGCCAGCCCTGATGGCTGCTGCACAGACCATCCTCTCCCTGTCCTTTCTCTGCTGATGGGGAGCCCCCCTGTAGCATGACATTATATCCTCCCTTTTTCCCAGGCTGTCACACAGATCCAATGTCCCTCTACCAGCTACGTCCCCAAACCTTGCTTGTACCAGAATGAAGGAAAACGCATTTGAGACATGGAGGTGATTGAATTGCACAGGGTCCTTTTGTGCCACACTGCAGGTGTACAAACCAAACCAGGAGGTAGCTGAGCAATCTGTCCAGATCCAGCTTTAACTGAGGAGTCAGGGAACAGGATGGAAAATAAGGTCTAATATATACATACGATGAAAGGTTGACAGTTATTTCATTGTGTGCTTCAGTGTGAAAACCACAGTGACAATGATACTGGAATGTGTTTTTCATCACCATGAATACTTCACACCAGGTGGAGGAACCTTTTACATGCATGAGAAATCCTGTGATCTGGGGGCTGCACAACATAAAGAAGATGGGTCCTGAAACTACTTAGAAAAATCCTGTTCTGCCAGACAAGCTGTGGCAGAAAAAGATGAAGTTATTTGCACAGGGGACTTGCCTAAAGCCAAACAACAGAGAAACACCTGTCCCAGCCAGGAGAGCTCACCCATGCAGAGCTGCACATGCCCAGGGCTCTGTCCTGCTACTGCATAATTTGGCTCTTGGGGAGTTTTTTGAAGCAAGGCTCACATTTGACAGGCATCCTCCTTTGCAGCTGCGGAGCACCTCAATGGACGCTGCAGCAATCACTTTTATGGAAGATTTGGGGGTGATTTCAACCCCTGTAGTGCACAGTAGTAACTGGGGCATGGAGGAACAGCACAATGGCCCGCATAGTTTTAGGAGTAACCACTAAACGTACCTCCCTTGCTTTCCAGGTGCCTAACTTGGGAAATGCACTATAAACAGACCTTGCCACACACCCTCACCCACCCTCCTTGGTGCAAAGGCTGAGCAGCTCCCTGCAAGCTCGTGCCTGGCTTCTCTGCAGTAGGGAAGTGCCCTTTGCTCTGAAGTTGCTTCCCACCAGCCCCAAGTCTCACAAAGGTGACAAGAAAGATAGGATGCAGCTGTATGCCCGGGGGATCCAGAGTCATAACAGCTTTCCACACTCAAGGACTTCTTTGGGTGGAGAGTTTTCTTATAGTTGAGGAAATTGATGCATCCATCAGAAATGAAGCTGATGCTGACTAAGAGGTTTTTCCTCTTCCTGTTACATCCTCTGCAGCTCAAGAGGGAATTTCCTGCCTGGTTGCAATTCAGAGAATCCATTCCACACTCTCAGTACACGGGTGAATGGGAAGGAGCCCTGGTACAAAGACTGGCAGCCACAGGGAAAGGGCAGATGTAGCATGTGCCAAAAACCACAGCATCCTTATGGGGCACCTGGTAACGTGGCCCCAGTCCTCAGACCAGGCTGTCCCCATGGCTGACGCAGGTCCATTTCCCTGCCCAGCTGGTTCCTCCCCATCCTTGTGCTCTGCCCCCAGCACAGCAACGTACAGCTCGGCCCCGGCACCACACACTCCCCTCACTAACAGGCTGGACTTTAAAGAAAAGGAGCCAGACTGTCTCAAAACTCCCAATTAAATGGTGAGACCTGGCAATACTCTTGCTGCCAGACAAGAGACGAAGCTGCAGGAGAGAAGCATCCTTCCTTTATCACTTGGACTACAGCAACAACTGGGCTCAATGCATTTCTGTACAGAGGGGATATGACCTTTCCCATGCTGGGGGTGTTCACAAGGTTTAGACAAAAGCACATTAATAATCAGTTGCCCTTTTCTGCACTTTCTTCAAGTTTGGACACCAAAACCAGGTACCACTTTGGTTTCTTGTGGGCTGTTTCTGATGACGGCTGGAATCAGTGGTGTCCACCCTTTGGAAGGTTTCACTGCTGTTAATAATACAACCACAAAATGGTAAAATCTCCCTTCAGGTAGATGCATTTATACTGGAATAAAAGTCCTAAGCATGCTATAGCTTTTTCCTGATCCAGTGCTAACCTATTCTTGTGTAAAACATTTTGATGCTAATATAGCCAACAAACCTGAGTTGAAAAAATAAATAAACCACAGTCATGCTACTAAAACTTTTCAAGTGTAGACAAAAATAACCACATACAATGCCTAACGACAGCTTCGTGGGGCCCTCTAGACTCCAAACACTGTCACATATTGTGTTAACACAGGGCACTTCCAATATTAATTATCAGTTTCATACACACAAACACACCCTCTTGTGAGAGTACCTAGAGCATTAAATTCTTGCACTCATTGCCAGCCGTTTTCATTCCATGTTTGCCCTAGCCCAGGGCTGGAGCACTTGGCTTGTGCACATTCCAAGGGATGTTTTATTCTTGTTCAAAAAGCTTACTGTCACTGGGTTCTTTTATTTATTATATTTTGGTAAAACAGTCATTTCTGTTGGCCCCAAGCATTTGTTGAACACAAGGGGGTAAACTGCGCTTGGAAACGGCCAGCTTGAGACTCTCCTTAGGAACCTAGTTTTCTGACAGCACCCAATCTTTTGCTGACTACAAATTAGATGAAATTCAGAGCACTTTGAGTTGCAGCTATATATAACCATCAGCACAGTAGCTTTTTTTTCCTTCTGCAAACTAGTTATTTAAAAAAAATAAGCCTCAGGGTAGTATAGGAGTGTGTTCAGCAGTGTACAAAACAATGGAGCTTAATGGCAGAAAGAAAGGAGCGTGCAATGGTGTATGTGCAGCAGAGCTGGAGGTGAGAGGGTAATACTTTGTCCCCAGAATTCCTCTGGCTGCTACCAGTGCTACTGAATTCATGCTAAGGCAACTGTAAATTACCCTTCTGCTGCTCTAATAATTTAAGTCTGCCCACCGCAGCTGGGAGCTGAGACGGTGAGCCCATGCTGGTGGCATGGGTAGAGCATGGCAGCACGTTGCGCACCAAGCACACAGCAATAACCACAGCGGTGCACACCCCGCCAGCCTGAGACTGTCTCAGTGCAAGAAATACGGACCTCCTTCCCTGAGGGAATTTATGGCTTTCCTTCTCACCAGCCCTGGGCACAACCCTCTTCGGCTTTCCCAGAAAAACAGGAGCAGGCACTGGGTGCATGACGAGTGCTGCAAGGAAATTGGGTGCAGCCCACAAACACTCTATCCCACTGCAGTGGGAAGCAAGGGGGGAGCGGTGTAACGAATCTCCCAGCCTGGGGAGGAGGGATGCCTTCTGTTGCATGACATGAGTTTGGGAGCAATAAAATAATAACTAAATACAAAAGCAATGTGGTGGGGAAAAGGGGCCAGTTAAACACCCTGTCTTTAAATTGCGACTGATGCCAATTGGCAAACTCCAGTGACTGCTACAGCAAAAAGTCAATTCACTTCTGTTGATGTCTGGCCCGTGGCGTTTGTTGCAGAGCCACAGGAGGACTGGCACCTGGGGGAGCAGAGCGAGGGGGCAGCTGGACTGGATCTCCCCTGACAGCTCCCCTCCCTCCTGGCTTTCTCACAGCACTTGTAGCGGGGCTGCAGCACCCACTGGGTCTCTGTCGTCTCCTCCGGGCCGCTGATCTTGTGGACAGCTGAAGTCCATAGAATTAGGCTGGTTTAACCGGTGGAGCAGCACATTCTCTCCTGACAGTGCTCGAGTCAGCAGAAGTCTGGATAGGAGAGTAATGCAGGGACTGGTGCTCTCTTAGCAAGCAGAGATCCCATACAGGTTATGGGGCTGTTGGTTACAGGGAGCTTGTGTCACTTAAACTTAGCCTAGGAGTCATTTCCCACGCGTTTCCCAAGGTGGCACTCCAGTGAGCACAGCCATGCCCAGGGCATGCCAGAGGTCTTCGTGCCTGGCCTGTGTGTTTGGGGTTCACTCCAGTGGGGTGACACCACAAACCTGCCCACGGGAGCTTGCATTTGGGACTGTCCTGCCACTTCCCCCCTCACCGGTGCCTCTTACGCATAGCCTGCAGCCCCAGCTACAACCAAGGCAGAGCTTTCCACTACGAACACATAACATGCGATTTAAATAGAGGAAGAAAAAAGCTGAAAAGAAAAAACCCCACCAAACCCACTCTACTCTCTCTCCTCCCAGCCCAAAACATTCCGGCCTTTCCTTTCCTGCCACTTGAGAGGGGGGTTTATTGACATTATGCAAGCGCTGAAACGTTTTTCTTTTTCTTCTCTCCCGTCCCTTTTTTCCTCTCTCCCCCTCCCTCCTCCGGGGGTTGCAAAGGTAGTTCAAACCCCTCCAGTCATCTCGGCTTATCAGCCAAAGGAGATGCATTCCTCTGGGCTGCTCCCTTTATAAGTCACTGCTGGCCGGGCGCCCGCTCGCCGCTCCGCAGCCTCCGCGCCGGCAGCGCTGCCCGCTGCCCCCGCCGCCCCGCCATGCCCTAGCCCGGGCGCCGCTCGCCCGCCGGGGGACGCGCAGCAGCCCGGGGAGGGCCGGCGGCGATGGCACCCCCGTCCCCCGCCCGCCCCTGAGGGCGGCTGCCGCCGGGATGTTCAGCTGGCACCGGAGCGTCACGCTGGGAGCGCCCTGGAGGAGAGGTGAGTCCGCCGCCGCCGCCCCCCCCGGGGCTGCCCCGGCCCGCCCGGAGCCAGCCGGCAGCTGCCGGCACACCTCCCCAGACCCGCTCCTCCGCCACCCCCTTCCTTCCCGTCCGCGGCCGCGCAGACGGTACTTAGGACAAGCCCAGCGCGGCCTGCCCCGCTCCCGGGTCCCGCCGGACGGGCTGCCCGCACCGCACCGCACGGCTGCCGCCCTGGTCCCGGCCCCAGCCCCATGCTGCGCTCCCTGCTCTCCGGCTGCCTCTGCCCCCACGCAGGTAAGGCTGCAGTGAGCCCCTCCTCGCTTAAGCCTCCGGCCGGTCAGCTCCTGCCCCGGGGCCGGCGGCGGGAAGGATCGCGTTCTAGGAACCGATTTGTTTTCCTTTTACAACGGATTTATTTTGCATTTGTAAGCGTGGAAAGGCTCGGGAGAGGACAGCAGGAGAGGCGAGAGTGCTGGCTCCGGGCGGTCTGTGCGTGAAGGAGGGCGAGCTGCCCAGGGTGGGAGCAGGAAGGGGGAACCCGGGGGACCGGCATCCGAGCGGCTGTGCGCACGTGTCCCGCCGGTATCGCTCGGGTTTTGCGCTAACGTGAGGCGGATCAGGTCTGCCCTCAGCCTGTCACTGCACCGGCAATGGGTATCGGATCGCTTTCTAGGCTGGTACAGCCCCATCCAACAGGCATTATCCCGAGTTTGAGAGGTTTTATCTGCTCCCTCCTGTTCTGTGCGGGGAAGGCAGCTATGGTCCTGCAGCAGATCACTTGTAACTTCGTAAGTCTGTTGTCAAAACAAATGATGTGGTCTCAGACCGCCTTTTTCAGGCGCAATGGCTCTGGTATGTTTTATTCCTTAGCCAGTACTGCAGGCTTTGAGATCGCAAGCCCCGGGTGGCAGAATACCCTTAGCATCCCTGTTTACCCGTCAGCTTGGCTTGTGCCAGCTGTAAATCAGATCTGCAGTTCCTGTCTCCGTTAACATCGCTGCACTGAGTTGGTTTGCTTGGCATGGAGGTGGCTACAGACAGGGCTTGCCAGAGTCTAAGCGTAGCGTGCTGTGCGACAGCAGGGTGGTAAAGATGTTGCAAAACACTGTGTTGGAGTGGTTATGTCTCCTCGGGTCCTGACTTCCCACCTGTATGCTCAACTCCTGCCTCCTTGGACTGCTGTAGTGCAGGCAGCTCCTGCAGAGTCACCAGAGCTGCCACATTCATGGGCATCTGCTCAGGCACTCACTGCCGGGCTTGTGCTTCCCAGCTCTTCTGCTCTGGGGCAGCTACTCAGAGCTCAGTGCGAGCTGGAGCCTCTCTGAGGTGTCCTAGCAGGTAACTGCCAGGCACTGCACTAGCAAGGGCTGCTGAAGCACATTTCTCTGCCTGGGTTTGGTCTGGAGACTGCATTTCACCCAAAGACACGAAGGCCCCTACAGCAGTGCTGCTGCAAGAGCACTCCAGCATCACCACAAGATGTGGAGAGTGTTTGAAGAGATGCCATTTTACTCTATGGTGGAAACCGCTCTTTTTTTTTCCCCTGGATGCAATTTGACCATGAACTTGTTTCCCCCAAGCTATATAGTGGAAGCCTGATGGCAGGGTTAGGAGAGGAAAGGAAGCTTGCTCTTCCACATGGAAGTGTCCCTCATCACCCCAGACACTGCAGTACTGTTGTAGGGGTAGGTGGAAGATTTGGTGGGGGAACAGACATCACACAGAGCACTGAGGGATCAAAAAGACATTCAGCTAGAATTTCTCCAAATAAGAAACGGGGACACCACTCCCTAGTCACCTTGGCTGGAAAAGGGCACCAAATATTATGTGTCCTGGTTTGGACCCAACCTCTACTCAGAGCCAAGAATATGCGGTTTCTTGTGAGCTTTGTGGCAGGGACTTTAAAGTTGCATCTCTGAATGCAGCTTAAGATACAGAATATAAACTAAACAAGACTTTTAAATTTGTTTTAGAGTGTCAGCTCAATAACAGGGGTGTAGGCTGGATCTTCCCCCCCTCCTTGGGGGGGCTGTTAAAGCAGAAGCATCAGGGTTGCAGGACCTCCTACATCAGCAAGTTCAGTTTACTGCAGCTACAGAGCCCTGCATCACCACCTCCTCATCATCTCACCAAGGTCCTTGGGTGGCCCCATGAAGAGCAACAAACCAAAAAATTGTCACCACTCTCTTTGCAACCATAAAAGATTTCAGACATACCGAAGAGTAAGATTACACCTGCTCACTGCTCCCTCGTTTGAGCAGAAGCAGTTCTCTGGGGTTTTGCCTAGGGACAGCAATGACTGCACATGAAGAATAGGTTAACAGTGACCTTTCTGATACATTTATGAGTTCCTTTGGCTTCAGTTGAAGCACCGGGGTCTTAATGGCTTTGGTCTGTGGGGCTATTGAACAGTTGTTTATCCAAGCTTATTATAGGCAATAAAACCTGAATTACTACATACCTGTCATCCCTGGGGGGCAAGTTCCATCCTTGCAGAGGGCCTCCTGTCTCCTAGTTCATTTCTGGCTGAACACTCCTTTGCAATATGAGGCAGGCCTGCAAATCAGATGTGCAAGGAAAGATCTAAATTAGATGGGTTTTGCTAAGGTGTGGTATATTTGTTTCCATTGTTTTCATTTTCTGCTTAGACATATTAGCGAGCTGTGTGCCAAATAATCTTTTGCTATTATACAGGGCTGCTCATGAAAGCACCATTTCCTTTATTTAAGGTTTTGAACCTTTCTCCTGAAGGAGCACATGGGAATTTCCAAGGAGAAGGATTTGCAGGTCTTTAGTAAGAGCTGCCATGTCCCTGAAAAAGTCACACAAATAAGCACCATAGGTGACTGCAGGAGCTGAGCCTCCCCCTGACGCCAGGAGTTGTTAGGTTGCATATGTTGCAGAGTAGGGAGGACCTGGGCACAGATCCTTGTGCACCAAAATTATCCTTGGCCTGGTTTTCCCACTGGGCTATATATAAAAAAAAGTAAGTTGCAGCGTAAATACAGTCATGAGTGGGAGAGGCTCTTTAGCTGGTGTTATGTGCATGGTCAGGTGTTGGTCTAAAAATTGGTGACTGCCAGCCTACACGAGTAACTCTGATAAACCAGGTGGTCTGCAGGGACCTGCTGTGCCCTGGGTCTTTCTGCCAGAGGTCACTAATCTATCAGACCTGTCACTCTGTTTCAAAAACTTCACAGGTCACTTGGAATGAATAGAAGCAAGCTGTAAAAATGTCAAGTGGCCTCTCTACTTGGAAATCCATTTCCTCTTTAGTTCACCCAACTATATCCATCAGTAAACAATCAATCTCCCTCTCATTCCTCCTCAAATGCCTGAAGAGCTATAATTATCTCCTCCTTTTTCTAAAACATATATTAAAGCAATAAATGCCTCTTCAGAGTCCTTGAACCCGGTTATCTTTCTCTCAGCATCTGTTTTATATAGATTTATCATTCCCAGCTGCAGCTATGGTGGATCTATAACATTTCTGGTCACATTATATTACCAAACTATCATCTGGAGGAACTTCACACACTTAACTAACAGCAAGACTGGAGAGCACCTTGGAGCCAAACAATCCAGGAACTTTGTGCTTTTCGTTCAAGGACTGTCCAAGATCTCAGCTTTGGCATGATTATTCCTTTGCATTCAACATTTCAAGCAAATCGAATTGTATATATACTCCCATGATATCCACATGCATTTCAGTTCCCCACTTGGATAAATTGAAATTTTGAGAATGGGGTCTATCACACAAATATTCAGTTAACACATGGGAGCGTGTTCTTCTGTGAGTGTGAATTTTTCAGTCACAATTCCAATTAAAAAAAAAAAAGTTTCTAAGACAGTGATTTTCAAGCCTTCACAAGTCTTTGCCATTGTGGATAGAGGTTGTAACTGGTGCACTGAAGACACAAGACCTTTCCAATAGGTACCCTTAGAAATTCTTAGGCTCACGATTGTCCTAATTGTTTAGGAGAAGCTCTTGCTCCGATTGGGCAGCCCAAGATACAGCAGCATGCTCACAGAGTAGCTTTGCTTGAAAGGCATTGGGAAGGCAGATTGTCTGCAGAAACTTGGTGCCAAACAGCACCCCTGCCATCGCCAGGACTGGGATCAGGTCTTCAACAGGCCTGTAAAGCACCAGGAAGCAGGGAGATCCTCACCCCATGGAAGGCCATGGCAAAGCTGGACTGTGGAGATAGATTTCCCTCCCAGAGGGTCAATTGGTGGTGGTTGCTGGGGGTTTTTTCTGGGTGGGGGTTGCTTGTTGGGTTTTTTTGGTTTGGGTTTTTTGGCAGCATAAGAGTAATCCAGTTCTTGTAAGTATTGGGGTCCTGTCCATGCAATGACTCCCTGTGCCCACGGGGCTATGCAAGGGGCAGCCACTGCCCAGCTGGGAAAGTAACAGCTCCTGCATGCTCTGCGTGGGGGCCAGCTGGTGGGCTCCTGCTGAGAAGGGGGTGTCAGCACAGCCCCACCACCCAGCCCAACCCCTCAGCACATATGGGGGAAGAGTCAGCAGCAAAAAATGCCTATTGTTTCAGAAAGGAAGTGACCCCTTTTCTCTTAAATGCTGGGAAATGGAGACCTCATCATTGGTGAGAAAAAAATGTCCCCTCTTTGCAGTGAAAGGGAAATGCCACCTGAGCTGTACTGCCAGCAGTGTTAGAGAATGTGTCACAGTGACAGGACTAAAGGGACACTTTTTTGTAAAGGAAGGAAGGACAAGGGAATGCAAGGACTGAATGGGAGAGGCAGCCTTTCATTTCTAGGTCAGGAGTCTGACTCCAGCTGACTAGTCACTGCTGCCTAATGATTCTTCAAAAGCTGCTGATCATCTCTTAGTTTGTTACTTGGAGGCCACAGCCCCATCACAGAACCTGTCCTACATGGAACAGGATTTAATCCTTGGCACAGCTGGAGCTAGAGAGGAGTTACTAGGCAGGCTGTGCAGGTCCTCTATGTGATACAGAAAAGCCTTTTCTGGGACTTCGCATATGCATCTTGTTCCTGTGCTCAGGGCTGAGCAGACTGGTAGGAATGATGGGGTTTGACTTTGGTCTTCCTTTGCAGGGCAGCTGTGCAAAATCCCTGCTACTCCAGCAACCCAAGTCATTGGTGATGCCATTTATTTCTGGTGTTCTGTTCCTGTGGCACACTACAGCTGGAAAGTACCAGCCTTATGGACTTAAATCTAGAGGGTGTTATGTGTCTTGTGGTAGAGGGGAATGGGGAGAGGAGTAGCCACTCTGAGCATTTCTGGACTGCTCACCTGCTGCCTCTCCCTGGGACTGCCACCATGCATAACCCTGCCAGCACCACCCACTGTGGATGGGTTCGCTGTGCACTTGAACTTTGCCTGGGGACAAGCAGAGGGCTGCCATGGCTCTTATGCTGCTATCCTTTGTAACACAATGGCAGATGGAGACAAGCAAAGCTTTGGCTCCAATTGTGCCAGTCATTGTGCACACGTTTAACAGAGATTCTCCCCATGCCAAGTAGCCTACAAATCAGGATGAACATTTTGAGAAGATGGGTGGGCACAGACCAGAAGGGATAAGGGCAGCACTGTACAGTATAACTCTGTACTGCCACTAGCAGCACTCATCCCACTGCCAGTCTGGCCTCTTCCCACCACCAGTACTCCCATTAGCCAGATGCATCAGATGCTATGATACTTGAGTCAGTGCATCAGAAGCCAAGGACCCCTCCCAGGGACATAGCAGAGCTTAACAGGGCTTGCACTGAAAGAATTGCCAGTGCAATGCTTTGGAGCATGGGGATTTGAATACAGACTTTGGCTTGGTTTACTAGAAAGGTGGGAGCTTTTGCAGGAATTGGGCCTGGACAGGACTGGGAATGCCTGGGAGTTTTGCCTGGGCAGTTGTTCAAATGCATCTCTTGCATGCAGCTTACCGGGATAAAGAAACTGCTTGAAAGCAATTTCACGTTTAGATATCCGCCCTCCTTCCTCAGGTCAGAAATCTCTATATTAATGCACTAGTCTGTGCCCTGGCAGCTACTAGTTATTGTGCAACAGGAAAAATACACTTGGACTTAAAACTCCAAGGAAGGAAAAGCCTTGGGGCAGGAGCTGATGGGAGGGTATTCACCTCTGAAGGATTTAAGTTTCTCAGCTAGGCTTTGCTAACTGCCAACAGAGAAGTATCCTAGAAAGCAATTTGGAAACAAAGCAAAGTTCTAGAGGCTTAGCTGGGACATATCAATTCCTTTCACTCCCTACTAATTACCTTCAGATATCACCTCCCCATGAGATTGGAAGCAGTCTTATTCTCCAACTGTACAGGCACAGGAAATCAGCAACTTGCACGCAGTTACGCATAATTAGTCACCATCAGTTACAGGCTGATATTACAACAGAGGGAACCCTGTTTATCTCTAGTGTGATTACAAAGCCATATAACCCTTTAAGAGGGCTACTAGTTAACCGGAGACAATGTTTGGCCTGGGCACACACTGCTGAAGATGCTGCAGGAAGCTATACTGATTCCTAAGCGTGCACACACAACTCCATTCCCTCCAGTGCTGCCATACCAGTGTCCCAGCCAGCTGCCTGAAAACAGCATCCTTCGGTACCTTACCCCACCCCAGAAGGGGTGTGGAAAAACAGTGCAGGGGAAAAGAAACAAAAAACAACAACAAAAATCTTGGCTGATTTCCCAGGAGCAGCAGTGTCAAACCTGGCTGGCCTCCAGCAGGAGTAAATACATCTTACCAACCTTAATGCCACTGTTCAGCTCTCTGAAGTTCTTCACACCTCCTTTCAGAAGCCTCCGCACAGCATTGTAACTGTACCCCTGTGGCACACTCCTTCCAGCACCAGGCAGGAGTCCATCATCCCTGCTTTGCTCCAGGCCCCTGGTATTGTTGTACAAAGCACTTACAGGCCAAGTCCTCAGCCAAAATTAGCTGACACAATTCTGTTAGGGGCCCTGGTAATGAGCTAATTTATAGGAGCTGAGGGTCTGGCGCACTTTTTGTTTTGTTTTGTTTTTTTTTTTGGTAATTGCACAGATGAGCTTTAATTGCACCATTCTGGTGTTTGTTGGCAATATGCTTGAAAGAGCTGAGCATTTTTTTATGCTCTTTCAAGATCTGTAGCACAAACAATCTGCTTGTTGGAAGCCCCATGGTTTACATTCCCTAACCCAGTTAACAGAGAGGAAGAAGAGATTGTTCCGTCAGTGAGGTGCAGCAAGAAAAACTTGAGTTTCAGGTGACTGCCTTAATCATGGGAGATCTCTCCACTGTAGCACAGATGACCTCATTGACCATGGGAAAGTATCATTGAATGAATGAGGATGAGGTGCCTAAGTGTGTTGCAAAATCCTGCCATCCTTTGCATCTATTCTGAACTTGTGGTAGGGGGATGATAACATTTTGCATCATTGCAAGGGGTTGGGAGGATAAATCAGAAGTGCTCAAACACTGTGGTTACCAGGACCTGCCAGTGCCAAGATCATGAAGCCTGGAACAGACAAACAAGAAATTGTGAAACCATGCAATGTTGCTAGTGACCACAGGATGGGGAGAGCAAAGGACTGTGCTATCCAGAGCACAGACCTTTCTCAGCACTGGAGTTGTTGACATCGAGGGGACCCTCACGCAGAGGGCCAGAGATTTCATCTCATTTTTTTTCTACCCCAGCCAAACTTTCTGGTACACTTTGTAGCTTTCATAGTCATAAAAGATACAAATTAAAGCATCTGGCAAGACCTCATTTTAATACGCTGCTTCCTGATTTCAGACAAAGAAATATTTGTGTAGGCCAAGGTGAAACCGGTTAAGCAAGAAAAAAAAGGGGCAGATTGAAAGACAATAAGAGAATCTCCAAAGGAAAGCATGGCATGGTTAATAAGTGAAGGCGATCAGAGTCTGTGGGAAGGAACTACCATTGCATATAGTAATTCCTGGTAAGAGTGACAGCTGTATGATTTGTTCTTAAAAAGAAAGTGCAGCAATGCAACTGCTCTCCTCTTGATTCCCAGTGGCTTTGTTGTGCCATCTGGGGCGGTGATGCCATCAGAAGAGCCTGTTAGCCTTTCATTCTTCATGCAGATACACTTTGCCTCTCACTGCCAAGAGGTGTTTGCAGCTGATCAGGTAGATCCTCTTCACTCCAAATCAGTAACGACTCAGCTCCAGCTCCTCCTTCCAAAACCTGGCACCAAGCTCCCTTTTACAAGTGGCATTTTGCTGTGCCTGAAGCTGCAAACCAGGGTCCCTCCTTGTCCTCAGTTCAGGGTCCATCATGCTCATCCCAAGAGTGGAAGGGCTGTTAACCCAGCCCAGCACAGGCAGCTCCTGGTGAGCTTTCCTGTGGTATTTGTGTGGGCAATGTCTTTCTCTTGTCCCCCACCACAGCAGTGTACTGGTGTTGCATTGCTGACAGTCTGCCACTGACTGTCCCAAATGTGGCTCTTTACAGTGGAGGGGTACCTGTGAATCCTGCCAAGGGAGGTGGGTGCAATTCTCTATATGATAAACAAGATCTTCTGTAAGGGTTATAAGCACTATGTGCCCAAGTGCCACAAAAAGCCCATCAGATGGGATTATTTAGCACTGACAGCCCTTTATGAAAATCCAGTGTAAAATATTAAATCTATGGCTGCCTATGAACAGTAAAGGGCATGTTTCAGTGGTATCCCAAGACATTCTGAAGATAAAATAGAAGGAATTTAAATAAAGTAGAAAATGATCCATGTAATAGCTAGCTTGGCCTTAATGAGTAAAAGTCTCCCTTGTCTGTGGACATTGCAGAAAGCAACGTGGAGGAGGGAAGGCTGGAAAATGGGTTATTTCTGAAACAGGGAGTTTCCTGGGTTACCGTGAAGGAGGGCTGCACAGCAGCTCTACCACTGGTGTGGGGTCCCAGGCTTCCCTCCTTACTTAGGGATAATTGTGTTACCAGGAGTGAGTTTGTGAAGCAGCTGCTGGTTTGATGTCAGGCAAAAAGGAAGGAAGTAGGAGAGGGGAATGAAAGGAAATGAAGTAGGAAGTAAGATATCCTGAAAAGTCTATGTATTATAGCCCTCTGAGGTGCTCTGGGTCAGGCACTAATAAGGGAAAAACTGAAGTTTTGTACTGCAGCAATTCCTGGTCCTAAATCCACGAACAGATGGATTTGGAGCTGACATTTGCAGTTTACTAAAGGGTGGATGCAGAGCTTTCACACTGGCTCTCATGCCAGTGTGAACCAGAAGTCTGCCCTGTGAAATATTAGATTCAGAAAAACAGTAAGAAAACCTGGGGGCAGATCTTCAACTCCTGTAGATCAGCCTTTCATCCAGAGAGGTTCTACCACATTACCGTGTGAAATAACTGTGATGTGAAAACAAGTCTTCTTTGTCCATGTGCAAAAAGCTCATGAACAAAGCTGCCCCCATCTCCTTTCTCTTTACAAAGAAAGTAAGAGTTCATTTAAAGAAATTACTTCATACCTAAAACCATACAGGGAGCGAAAAAGATCTACAGTGCCTCATTTGCTTTTCCTATCAGTACTTGCTTTTCATCACCTGTATGTGTGCAGAGAATACTGCAGAGAATACAAAACAGTTTGCAAATTGCTTGTTGCAACCCAAAATTTACTTAAGCCTGCAGAAAGACGGATTTCATTTTACCCTTTTTTCTGCTGGTTCAGAATACATTTAATCAGAGGAAATATTTTAGCCTTAAATTAATGTCTATCACGCTGAAGGAACATGTACTTCTCTGCATCTGTACGCAGGTAATCACTAAAAAGTCATCTGGCTACATGTGTTTTCTACCTATCTACTAAATCAGAGCTCTGTGTGTATTTAAGACTCCACCTGAAGGACTCTGGGGCTATGAAAGACAACACTTCTGTTGCAGCAAAGCCTGCAAGAAAGCTTCATACAGCTCAACAAAAACAAATTAGGGCTGTCCCCCTCTACCACCTTACTATAGACAGTTTTACATCTAACATTCCTCAGGAGATGCACTAGACACTGAGTTTTGTAGCCTCTTGTGACCTTCTTCTACTTGTTTTCTTTTAAGCAGGTAAGAAGAGCCCACCTGCTGAGGACAAAGTTGTGTTAACACATATGAAGATACTGAGCAATGAAGGAATTCAAAACCCAGGGTTAAACCCAGAGGCTCCAGCTGACACAGCCTGCACAGAAGAGTCCCGTCTCCCTGGTGCCAGCCTCCCACCGGACTGCCAGGGAAATCCGAATGCAGCAGCCGCACCAGCAGATCCAGACTATGCAGATGCCCCGGCAAGCACAGACTATGTAGCCACGCTGCCTGACCTCAGTGCCTTTGAGTCCAAGTGCCGACTTCATAGATTCTCCAAATTTGAATCTGAGGACTCGGGGGTTGAATTGCCAAGTGGGGCTAATTCTCCATCAACACCAACGGGTTCAGAGAAGAGCTTTGTGCTTCACAGCAGAGACTCATTTTGTGACTCAGGTGTGCTTAGCACCTCTTCTTCTCCAGAAATTGACCATCTGATAATGAGAACATGTAAAGAGCATGCCAGAAAAGTCAGCCACCAAGATCCAGAGGGTGAAAAACAAGCTGAGTACTACAGCCAGGAGGCAGATGCTATGCAGGGTCCTACAGCTTCCCTTGAAGACTTCAGTATCCCTCCAGGAGAAAGTCCTGATGAACATTTTGACCAAAGCAAAAGGCAATCTCTGGAAAAAGAACCTACCCCAGAGACAGACCTTCCCAGGGAAAGCACTCTTCCCACCCCAGCTCCGATAGAAGAGCCAAAGATAATTGCTGACAATTTCTCAGAGAACTTTGGCAGCATGCAAGACCTTCAGATCCATGGACATCAGCTGAAGAAGTACCCCACAAGCGACAGTCTGAATGAATACATGGATGAATGCTGTAGACTGAGTGAGGTAAGAAACACCTCAACTGAATCTTACAGCTAGGCCGGTCCAATACCTCAGTCAGGGTTCAAGTCCTATCCTCTGTCACGAACTAGGACACATCTGAGTGAGTTAGAAAATCTCCCCTGAAACTGTTGTAAGCAGCAAATCTTGGGAATTGATTTTTAAGGGCTTTTTTCATAGTCGTGAAATTCTGAAGTAATTCACATATATTGGGTCTGGGTAAGGATGACTAACAGCTCATGGAGATCTGATGTTTCAAAAAGCCCTAGATTAGAGCATGGACTTTATTCTGGTTTTAAAATGAAGATTATGAGGTTAGTCATCGTCCTCTGATACATGGGACGGGGATCAGAACATAGTTTCTTTTTCAATGTCAGGTTATTCCTGTTCCTGGGAACAGCTAGACTGCTGTCGGGGCACCGAAGTTTGGAAAGAACTTGTCTAAGGGGTAGTTCATTCCTGTCCAGGCCTGTCCTGTCCTCTTGAGCCAGCTCTCTCGAATAATGAGTGAGCAGGGAACTAATGCACAAATTCAAATCTTTGCTGGGATAGAGATGGAGATCCCCTTTTAACCCTCCAGCACAGCTGTGATGGAAACAGTTCTGAGACTGACCAAACTGCAAAGACATATTTTCAGCACCTTGTTCTACTCTTTCCCCCTTGCTGGGTACTCCCTGCAACTGATAGAATAAAAAGCCCTTCTGTGCATTTTCTCCCATAGTGGATGCTGGCAAGCACTCACTCCAGTGCTCTTACTGAAGCCCCATGCTGCTGACACGCAGACAGATCACTGCGGTGGCTTCCATGAACCAGTAATGGAAAGATCTAACTGGGGAGCTGATTCTTGATAGAGAGACAGACCAAAAAGCCCCATGAGCAAAAGGAAAGGAGGGGGCAGGCTAGATGAAGAGGGTCATACAGACACACCAAAAATATCAAACAGTGCATAACGGGGATTTCTTTTTGGGGTGTTCATTGCAGTAACAGTGATGAATGGGAGATGGGTGGGAGGAAGCCAAATGACAAGTGCTGTGTGCTGTGCATATACTTTCACCATGACTTCTCTGCCCGGGCCCTGAACCATCAGGTGATGGCCTTCCTCTCCAGCAAGCCAAACCCTCCCAAGCAGTGAGGAAGGTCAGAGATGGCCCACCTCTGGTAACATTGCATATCAAGGCAGCAGAAGCAACACACAATCCAATGGAGCACCTTCTTCCTCCCCAGACCTGTCTCACACACGGCAGAAGACAGATGTCTGTTTTGCACGGTTCCCAAACAGACAGTGACCTGGCCTTTTGGCAGAGAGTTCAAAAAAGGACCAGAGCAGGAGAGTCTGAATCTAAGGAGACTTTATAAAAAGCTACCCAAATTCTCTGTTGTACTCCAGAGGGTTTGCAGCCAGCTTGGTCTTGTCTGACAGCTCTGGCTGCCCATGAAATTCCTTTAAATCCTTTGTGAAATGGAGCCTCAGTTTCCCAAAGCAGAGCATTTAAATAAACAAGAGAATAAATTAGAAAGAAACTGAAGAGGAAATGAAGCCCTTGGTGGCTTATCTCCCCTCCTTTTTAATATCCTCACTGGCTGAGTGCTAAAGCTCTGTGCCCCAGAGCGCTTTTCTTTGTTTGTTTTTTGAGCTGTATAAATACAGCTGTGACCTAGGTGCTGGGGAAGTTTGTCCCTCTTCACAGAGCACCTCCAGGCTGCTGTATCTCAAAAGCAGTGCTCTTCAAACTGCTGGGATGCCAGGTAGCACCCAAGCTGACTGGGGCAAGAAATGCCCACTGCTGCTGCGCAGCCCTGTGGCTGCTGCTGCGCTGTGTGCCTCAGAGCACAGGGACAGCCCTCCCGCAGCTGCAGAGCCTTCTGCCCTCGCCAAACCTGCACAATGTTGACCTGTTCTCACTGTCATACAACAGAGGCAGGACAGAGTGAGACCCCCTCAGAAATGATGTCCTGATGATCGTCTGCCCACACAGCTGATGGATGCCTCTTGGTTCACCCCAGCTGAGGCTCTGCTCCAGGCTTATACTCTGTGGCTTTCACATTTGCCTGTAACCTGTTCAAGATACAACATGGTACTTAGGAGCCAGTCTCTTGTCTGGCCTGATGTCATCTCAGAGACTCAGATACCCCTAGAAATGCAATCAATGTTGTCTGAAAGACAGCAGGCCAGTACAAGGTATTCCCACTCTGCTTGGCAAAGAACATGGCAAACCAAATTGTTCCATCAAATCAATTCCTCCTGCATTAAATTCATGTTGACAGAGATGCAAGAGTGCTTATAGGGGCTTATATTTAATGCCAGGTGAGAGTATTATTTAATTATAGGTGACACCAGTTTCCTCAGTTCTGTTGCTGGTTTGGGGAATACAACTTCCAAGTAACAGGAGAGCAGCTGAGGTTCCCCAGCCCAGGTGGCTGTGGCAATGCCATCAGCACTCTCCTTGCCAGCACACCACAGCCGAGCAAGGATTCAGTCTCTGGATGAAGATGTCCCTTGATGTCCTCCCAGCCTCCCTCACTGCTGAGGCCACTTCCAAGAGAACAGGAAGGAAAATGCTGAAAAAGAGAGACTGGAAATGACCAAATATTTTGACCATTTAGATTCATTTGGTGAATGGCTTTGGCTGAAAATATACATCAAATCATTTCAGTCTGGCATTTCTTAAACAAAGGTTTCTGATCTTTTGTTTTGAACCATTGTTATTTTGAAATTTGCCTACGTTTAGAAAGATGAAAGAAAGTGGAAGCTGTCAAACAACAAGTGAAAGAACTTTGAAGCCTAAATAAAAGCATTTCCTTTTAAGCCAAATTAAATGTTTGGGGTCAGTTTGAAGATACATAGCTTTTGATGCTTTTGCTTTGCAAAAATTCCTCACGCTCCATAAAGTTTACATTTAAAGTCAGCCCATACCCCTGGAAGAAGAGGGAGGGTGGGAGCATTGTCGTCATTAAATGAAAAAAACCCATTATTCACACAGTGCTAATTATCCTGGGCCAAAGCAGTCAAAATACTTCTCTGCAGAGAACGGTATGGTTCAGTGGAAGGATAGGGCAACCTGTGATTGTCAGCCCCATAGCCTGTGCGTGCTGCTCAGAGGAAACTAGAAGCTATCAGTAAGTGCAGCCCCTCCTGGACAGCAGGGTGGAGCCGCCAGAAATATACAGCAGGATCACTCTCTTTCCTGTTATTCACAAGCCTTTTGGTGCTGTCAGCTTCCAGTGACAAATGCTTCCCGCTCAGCCTGTGACGTCACTAATCAGTTGCTCCAAGCCCATGATGGGAGGTGTGTAATTTCATTCCTTGGCTGTTGGCACAGTGACGGTACTGCCTCTGTACTGGCCATGCTAATGTGGTGGGAGTGGGCAGTGAGGGATTTATGGGAGAATGGAGCATGGTATAACTCAAAACTATCCACAAGAGTAAGTGAAGAGCATTGCAAGAAGTGCAGAAAGCTAAGTCACTGCAAGAAACATCAGCGAGCTCCCGTCTGAAGGAAGAAGAGCTTCACCTCCAAGCTAGTCTTGCCTGCCAGCTTTGGCTCCTGCTGCCAGGTCCAGCCCAGGACAGTTTTCCATTGAGCCTGATAGAAGAAAAGCTCCCAGCTCTGTGACTCTGGTGGCTTCAGAGGAAAAAATGTGATTTTACACCAGTAAAAATATTGACTGGAGGGCTCTAGATAAGCCAAAGTTCCCAGTGCAGGTGTTGATCCTGTATTTTTAGGCTTCCTAAGAAATCTGTGGGCCAGCACAACTACGATGGTTTATTGCCAGCTGAGCAGTGATACATGTACTGAAAACCTGTCCCCAAAACTTAGGTGAACACTCACAAGAGCAGAGATCTCTTTTTAGTTACACAGGTGTAAAGTCTGTGTAGTGCAACTTAACTCCGCAGGGTCAAAACTGTAATGGGAGTAACTCAGCACAGTATAGCTGAGAGCCTTGGATTCCTTTTCTTCCAGCTGAGGGTCTGGTTCAGTCTGATGTACCTGAAAGCAAAGTCTGGCACCTATTTATACATTATGTTGTTACTTTCCTCATCTGATTCATAAATTACGCCTGTCTGATCCTCTGCATCCTCACCTTCAAAAAAGTAGGTGAGATGTTTTTCCTTCTTCATAGGTTTCATCAGCTCAAAAATGGGCACGTGGTTTTTGATCCAATACTATTTGACAATCCCCATGTGGGGAATGGGAAAAATTTCAGTCTTGTTAGGTGGATGTTTTGGGAAGCTTCAACTGGGGGGACAGAGACTGGAAGAGACTCATCCTGGAAAATGTCTGCAGTTTTCCTATGCTCACCCTCCACTGCTAGCATAAAACTCTCTCACTGGTGCTGAGAGGAAAATATTTAGACCAGAATATGACAGAGCAGGTTCTATGCTGCACTTGGCATGACCAGAAGATAGCGAGGGCTGTTTAGGTATTTCCAGTCTATGGAAAAGAAAGTCCTGGAAGGATCCCTAGAGAGGCCCTCTCTGAGCAATCGTTTTGGAGGCAACCAGCTAAATTACACAAATTTTCTGTATTGAATGCCTGCCATATCTGAGCAATCCTGATGCTAACAGGCATTGTAGCAGGGCAAGCAAGGTGAAGCATCCCCCTTAAAGGCTTCTACCCTTGCATGCTGACCACGGAGGTGGCTGGCCCTGCAGCGATGGGCAGGCACTGGAGGCTCTGCCTGATTTGCCTTTTGCTCATTTGTGCTTGCTGGGATCACTTCAATAAAATGCAAATTAATTTACTATTAAATAGACCAAATTGACTGCCCTGAGCAGCCTCTGAAGGATGACTGTGAAACAGGGGCCTCCAGCATGTTGAGTCCAAGCTTCAGTCTGGTTTAGTTCCTCTAAAGGAGTAAATCCACCTTGCCCCAAGACCTGGAGCAACTGCTCTATGCCTTTTCCCTCTCATTTTCTGGGGACCTGTATTTATTCTCAGGAGTTGGAAGTTCTCCCTACCTTTTGCTAAAAGCCAGATTTTTCTCCCTGCTTGTCCTAAACACCCCTTTGCTTTCAAGTGCCTTGAGCCCTAGACACAGAGCACTGGAAATCAGGGCCACCTCCTCTTCTTCTCCCCCTGCCCGTTTTGCCCTATAAACCTAGCAGCTGCAAACATGAAGCAGGACCTTACAATATTAAGCACAGGACAAGTATGGAACAAAAAGAGGGTCTCTAACTGAAAGAGGTCACAGTCAAATGCTTCATGCTTTCTTCCCAGTCCTGAGGTTACAGCCAAAGGTTTTACTTTACTGTCTTTTCCAAGAGCTCCTCTGTCCCTTGTAGTCTTCCCTTGTGTTTCTACAGCTGTAACAGGCTGGATTTGCTCACTGTCTCCTTAGGGCAATACAGACATGCCATCAGTCACTGCAACAGAAAACTGGCAGAAAGGGAAGTTGTTAAATGTGCAAAGAGAGGGTACAGAGTGGTGGAAAGCCTACGTTTTCAAGAATAATGAGGAACTTCTGACTACCCATTTTGGGACAGCTCAAAACTGCCAGATTTTCAGAAGCTGATACTCACATACTTTCTGAAAATCATGCTTCTGAAGCTGGGCACCCCCAAATCCCTAGTTGCTTTCAGATATGTTGGTTATAGTGCTTTTGACTCAAGCTTTTCCCAGCAGACACCATGTAGGCTTTGTTCTCCCTGTGGGTCCTGGGGCTGCACTCCTTCCCACTGGACAGACACGCTAAGGACTCAGTTTTATGGCTGAGTAACCTTTGTCTTGCCACCACTTCTGCAGGCTCTGCCCGAGAGGAAAATAAAAATCATGAATGTGAATGACTGGTCAGCTTGGAGTCATCACAGTTTTTCATGTGATTTCATGTGACCTCTGTCCCAGCCTCAGACACAAAAGCATCTGGACATAATAATACCTGTTTATAAATAACATTGTATCATCATTTGTTTAAAAAGAAGTAAATCCTAATGTTGATTATTTTTGAACACACCATGAGCTTTCTGACATAATGAAAAGACAGGAAGAGTCCCAAGGCTGGCATTTCCCCAAAAATGTAGATTGTTGTGGGAAAGGAGACAGAGTAAGCTTCCTGCTTTTGTAGCGGGAACTTATTTTTTGAAGTAAGATAAACTTAGAGTGCTGCTTTTGTAAAGTTCGAGGCTTATTTTACTTACTGATATCACACGCATATCAGCAGGCAGCGCCAAGGTGGAAGTGAGCCTCTGCACGTGTTTGTTAGCAGCACATTCGGCAGAGTCCACTCGTGGCACAGGAGAGGACACTTGCCGTGCATGGGGAAGTCCTGGGGCCAGAAACGGCGAAGCGCAGAGCAGGAGGCTGGGAAGCACCGTTGCCTTTCCTCTGCCACAGGATTACTGTCTGTCTCTGGCACTGCCCTTGGCTGAGTAGCAGTGAGACTCTGCAGGTCCTAGGTGTGGAGAGACCAGTGGTACAGAATATCCTGCGATAGCCAGACGGCAAACTCGATCCTGCAGATTTTCTTCAGGCATCTCTTACTGACTGAGAAAGTAACAGCAGGGATGTAAGCTGGGATCTGCTAAAGACCAGTGGAAAGATGTTCTTTCAGTTTGGCAGCTTGGTTCAGACCCATGTCCCTCTCACTGACCCACCAGTGATGAGGGTCTGAGTTCAGCTGTGCCATAATGGTTGCAGATTGCCAAAGGCAGACAAAATGCACCCCCAAGTTGGTCACAAAGCAGCAAATCACTGTAACCTGCATATATGTGCCTTTGGGTAGGAGCCAAGCTCAGCCTCAGTAGATGTAAGGGTGACTTGCACTGAGGGCTGTGGGCTAAGAGCCATACTAACCCCAGCCATCTGTACCATACAGTAGAACTATATTTGTTTGCAAGGGTCCTGTGGCCAGTAAAAGACAACATTTAGCCTGGGAGGTGGAACTAGAAACAGGCTGTCACGAGGTTTTCCTCTGCGTCAGCCTGTGATCAGTCAGAAGAGTCCCTCTAATGGCGCATCTTGCTGAGTAATCCAGAAAAGAGCTGTGAGCAAGCAACACTGTACCTTAGATCCGGCTATAACCAAAGCCGCTTGCAAGAGGAAGCCCGAGTGTCTTTATCACAGCCTGCTGTAAGGAGTGTGCTGGGCTCCCAACTGCTAGTAAGGATTGCTCTGCTGTTACTCCATGGTCCAAGATGCATTGTCATTGCAGGTGAACCAAGGTAACAGCAAAGCCCTGGGATCTGGTTTGGGATACCTGGAACACATCTGCCAACTGATTGAGAAGATTGGTCAGCTGCAGGAGCACAACCTGCGTCTCCAAAAGCAAGTGTGCAGCTTGCAGAAAGAGCAGAAGATGAGCCAGATAAAAGAGGTAAGCAGACACCATAGTATCTTCTATTAAATGATATACTTAAGGCCCAGATGGAAAGTTCCAAGTCTGTGTGAGGGAAGATGCTGATTTACTTGACCCCACACCCACCTGGGCAGGCTGCTCTGGTCTTCAGGGAGCCCTTGCCCACCACAGTGGGCTCAGCTTCCCTTGGGCTTGGGTTTCTGTTCTTGTTCAGGTTTGTTTCCCAGCTGTGCTTGCTTCTGTTGAGTTAAAATGCGTCCTTCTCACCTCATGTGATGGACAGCTCGAAGTCAGTAGCCTTAACTTCTCTACAGCTGAAAACTCCCAAGAACAATCCCTCCATCAATGCTATCAAAACAAAACATTTCCATGGACCTCCTTAGCGATTGTGTTTTGAATTAAAAGCTCGCTCTTTTCTTTCTGGTTTCAAACTGTCAAAATCCCAGAATTTCCCTCAAAACAGACACAATGGGAAAGAGAAGCAGTGGTACCACTACCCAAATCCATGTTCTCTTTCCCTTCCTGCACTTCTGAGCTGCCAAATGAAGAATCTCTGACATGAAACATCTCAGTGTTCCCATTTGTCTTTTTTTATCAGCCAGAGGTAGCTGGGAAATTTGACTGAAATTTGCAAATCATTTCAGCATCCTCCTAAACAGCACTTTTTAGCCCCTGCATATTTTGTTCGGCTCTACCCCACCTCTGCTTCTCAGTGCTTTTTCTTTGGCCATCACACCAGGTTTCCAGCTTTTTTCCTCCCCTTCCGTTCTATTTATTTTATCACTCCCCAAAGACAACAGAAGGGGTTTGTCATACTCAGCTATTTCTTCCCAGCCATGCTGTGCGAGTCTTTTATTCTCCTGACAGTGTCATTCCTCCCCCCGTACTGCTTTCCCACCTGCTGGGACTGGATCTGCAGTAGGTGACTGACGACTCCTCAGAGCCAAAGGCAAGTTGTGAGTCAGGTTGCAGAGCAGAGTAGCCTGTCATTTCCATGTACCCATCTCTCATGCCTAGAGGAATGCAGCCTCCTACATAGAGCCTGGGAATTGTTAACACATTTCCTGAAGCTTTACAACTGTGAGTCATTGCTCAAAGTAACTCTTCCAAGCTGCAACTTCAGGGTCAAATCCTCATCTGGTGTATGTGCCCCCTCCTCCCCAGCTCCCACTGAAATGAAAGGCACCATGCTTTCATTTAAATATTTGAAACTTTGATCTTTTTGGTATTTTCCAAGATCTCTCAGCGGTGCCTTCTCAGCTGCATTTGTCCCACACTGTTCAGTGGGGAATTGGACCCCCAGATGTAACATGCAGCACTTGCAATGTGCTCTGCAAAACTGGGTGCTCTCTCTCGGGTATCTCTGGGGTGCCTGCATCTCCTGTATCTGAGCAGCTCTCTGTCATTTTCCTCTTCAGAGTTACAGCCCCTCTGCGTAGAAGAGGAACACTACTACCCCCATGTGCCATGAGACTCAGAGATTGCTGTCCATACCGTGTCTTGGAGGGAGTCCTAAGCTACTTTCCAAACCATGTTCACTCTCCATGCAGACTATGAGCATGGAAAGGTTTCCATACCCCAGACATAGCTAGGGAAAACACAACCCCCAGAGCAGAGATGGGTTAGTGTGGTATTAAGAGCTGGTCGTGAGGATCGTAGGTAGCCAGTGCTCCTGATGGTGTTCTTGAGAGCTGTACAGACACCACCACAGAGACTGATGACATTTTGATCCTGTGACACAAAAGGAACACGGTTACTCCACAGCCGTTGCTTTACAAGGAAATCTTTAATGCTGTGGGCCAAAAGCAGCATCTTTCATCATATTTTCAAAGCAGCTTCCAAAGGTATAGGTAATGCAAAGTGCCATGCTGCTGTGGCAACTTATCCAAATAAGATGTTACATTAAAACTGTCAGTCGCCTGGGGGTCTCCAGAGGTGCTAAACTGGCATTGGCCTGTCCTGGTCCCAACACCAATAAACAGTTTGGTTCCCTTTCCACTTCAACTGGGTAAAGCTCGCCTTGCTTTCTACCCTACTAAACTCTTGTGCAACATGGTTGTGCAAGGTAGAAAATCTCCCCTTCCCACCATACCAGCTACAGCAGAAGTACACCAGCTGAAGTACCACGTACAGTGAATCTGACTGGTAACATGCAAGCAAACTATGGTAACCCATCAATAAAAATACAAGATATTGTTGTCTGTGCACATGCCAAAACAAATAACATTATCTTAAAATGCAAGTCACTGTTACAACAGATCTGTTTATTTATACAAATGCCTTAGCTGAGCAGCTCTGTGTTTAGAAACTTGTATTCAATTCCTTCTGGGAAACAAACCCCCAAAATGCTGAATATTAGGCAATTTAAGTTAAATACCAATGAACCCATGAAAAATCTATATTACCAACTTCAGGCTGCTTACCCTTTTACAGAATTAAATAATTTGTCTGGGTTCTGATGGGTCTCAGGACAAGGCTGGGCATCCCTGGGCTGGAATGATTGCAATTTGTCTGTACCATCGTACCACCTGGTTACATTGGGCTGTGGCAACCTAAGAGTCTGCATGCTTTCTTTTTGTCTGGTGTAGGAATACCTTCTGCAGCATTGCTCCTGTGGAGCTGCCAGTGTCTTCCTCAACTCATACCAAGACATGAAGACATTTTTTGCTGGGAGGAGCAGACCTCACAGCCTCTTGGTTCAGACTGGAAACCCTTCTGATCTTTCCATCATCCCAGAAATAGGAGTGAACACTGAAAAGCTAAGCAGCTGCAATGGTGAGTTCAAATAACTCTAACCTGCCCTACTGCTTGCCACCAGTTGGTGAAGTAAGCTGACCAGCAACTTCCTTTTCCCTAGGAAAGACAGATGGGAACAGCGCAAGGTGTTAGTGGAACTATACCTTAGCTGGAATTCTAAGAGATGCGTTTTAAAATGCTTTGTCTACACCTACAATTTTAACACTTGCTGCTTCACATCTGTGAAGCAGGACTTTTTACTTTGCAGCTGTGGCTACAAAGATTAGGACAAACGTGTTAGAAAATGGGTCTCTCTTTTGGAAACTTTGCATGCCTGAATGGGTCCATTAGTGGAGCCCCTCCACGTGGCTTTAAAATCCCCCCAACCAAGGTAGGATTTGATCTAAGATGGAAAGCCTTATGCCTGTTGTTAGTCTCCTACTCTCTCAAGCAGGCACAGAACACATTCCTGGAGGATGACTTATGCTATAGACCGAGTGGAAATAAGCCCCAGCTGCAAAGCTTGGATCCAGAGACCAACTTTTCCAGGAGGCTGAGAAAGACTGGGCTCAGCCTACTGATGATAAAGCCAGCTGAAAAGTCTGGATCCAATGTTAGATGTGAACCAGCCCACTAAGCGAGGCTGATTAGTTTATTTCAAACCTTGGACTTCAGCCTGCCTCTAATACCTGGTGCAATGCAGAACACCAACACACCTCCTAGTGAGATTGAGTCAGAGTGTAAATGGCCTTTGGGATCTCTAGTGCTGAGGCTCAGACATGCTCTTTCCTGGCAGTTTCAGAGCAGGCCTGGAAGGGAAATAAGACCATGAGGAAGCCATTAGAAAGTGCTGCCGTGGTCAGACACTTTACTGGAGCATTTACCTTCTTTCCACTATAGTGGCATGAAGACACATGGGGGCTCATCCCATCATTAAGTCCTTAGGGTTCTCATCCCATCTGGAGTTGCAGCTTGCTGGCAGCACTGCCTAGAGGCCATCTTAGCAGTCCTTGTGTTTCTTTGCAGGAAGAGGGAGATACCCAGAATCAGGAAACAGCCAGCCGGGGCTCAGGAAGTCATCAAACAATAGGAACAACAAGGAGAATGAGTTCAGAGAAGCTGGTAATATGGCTGAGAGACAGGCTTTTCCGTCAAAGGACCCTGCAGTAAGAAAGGTGAGTGGTAAGCTTGGAGCCAGACTCCGAGTGGGACCTGTGGGAGAAGCAGGGAAAAGTTCTACTCAGGTAGAGCAGAGTGGGGTGCCGGGAGAACAAGCCTGTCTGCTACTGAATAGGGCTGGGACAGTGAGGGCCAGGGTGCTCTGTGCCTCTCTGCTCCCAGCCTTATACGAAGACAGTGGCTATGTCTTTATGTCAAGAAAGGCACAGAGTACTGCTGCAGGGGAGAGGAGCACTACAGACAGCAGCATGGGCTTTAGCCCTCACTAACTCCAGATAACTCAACATGTGAACTCTGTCATAAGTATCTTCACTACTGCTGCTAGCGAGATTAAACCAAGCACACATTCATTACCACATATAAAAATTTTAGTGGGTCAGTTCTTAGCTGGCAACACTTATTACCACACTGGCAGCATATCAGTGTAATTAGCTCCAGTCCCCAAAGCATGTTTCAGGGAGACCGTGTTGCTGAAATCCAAGGGAGCCAGGACGAATGCTTCTCCTCTCCCTTTCTTTCCCATTGTTTGTGGCTGCCTCAGCACTTTCAGGTTCCGGCGGGGATCAGAAGTGCTGAAATGTCAGGGCAGAGGCTCTAATCAGGAGTATTCCCAGCCTGACAGGAAAGAGGAAGGAGTAGGTCTCTCACAGGAAAGACCTTCTTATGCAATTTCCACCCCAAAGTTGCAAATAGGTTGCAAATACTTCGATGAACTTCAGAAACCAAATCAAGGCTGAATCCTGAAAGGTGCTCTGTGCTCTGGCTTGTGTCCAGCCATCTTCTGCAGTATGAGCATTATTTTAAGCACATGGGAAGCCCTGATGACTTCACAGGACTGCAGAATCAAGATCCACACACCTTAAACTGAATCCTCATGCTCTCTTGTTACACCACACCTTAATATTGTCACTTAGTATTGCATTTTGTACCCTGAGCATGAAACGCCCCGTTTACTTCTACAGGGCAGCTACTATATGGGAATCCTGCTACACTAGTCCCCAGGCTACTAGGTGCTATACACATGAGCTGGCAGTGTAAACACAAAAGAGAGGCAGAGGAGGAAAGAAGGGATTATCACACACAGGAGAGACTGAATCCTAAAGAGATAAAGGACTTGACCAAGGTTATGGGTGGACTCCAGGGCAGAGCTGAGAACAGAGCCCAGTCTGTTCCCAGCACTGTGAAATGGTCTCACTGTCTTGTTATTTATCAGTGTATTTGCCTTTTGTTTTTAGGGTCTGGATGTCAGCAAGATCATCTCGGTATGTACTGCCTTTGCACAATATATTTAACTTGTACCTGCATTATCATGGACCAAGCCCCTGTAGTGCACAGCATTATACATGAACAAAAGAGGTTCACTGACCCCCGAAGTTTACTATCAAAGAAACAGACAGACATGTATTATGACTTACTGCGTGCGGTCCGTTGTCCTCCCAGCCCCGCTGCAGGCTACAGCTATCTAGCCTTCACGAACAGGCAACTGCTCAGGCTTTCTGTGATATTAGCACTGATTGCTTTTCTGGGACAACACCAGCACAATGAGGGACTAACTGCTGAGGCCTCCAAAACCCTTCCATAGCATACGTTAATCCTAGCAGCAAACACAAAGGTTTGATATTTCCATGAGTAAACAGTCTCACTTACGGGCAATTAACTCAATAGCACAGAAACCGGTGTTGCAGTTTTCAGCGGAGCCCATGACCTCATCTGAAGTTTTAAATGGAAAATTTAGCAGAGCCCCAAGAAGAATTACTGCAATTGGCTCTGCCTGGGCTGGTGTGTGGGGCTGGGCAGTCGCCAGGTTGTGCTCCCAAGGTGGCCACAACTCATGGAGTAATGGCTCTGCTGGTGGCACAGTGGGAAGGCACCTCGGGACGGGGCAGAACAATGCCCCGAACGTGACAATGGTTTGAGAACTTCACGGGAATCGTTTCTCCCCATTATGCTAGTCCTGAGGCATGATCTTTTTTGTTCTGTTCCCAAGGTTTTCCAGCCATTACTTTAGGAAATTTAAAACAATGTAGCAAAAAATAATGAGATTTTTTTGATGTGTGGCTCCTTTTCAGTTCATGAGTCCAGATGAGCTCAGCCCAGAGAGAACAAACATGAGGGAGGGCCTCATAAGACTCCCTGACCTCCTGATAATCTCTATTAGCATTTCAAATGTATGTGCCCAGTAGCTGTGGCTTGCAGACAGGGAAACAAAGGCTTGATCTCTTCTAATTCATGGTCCACAAAAGTCACCACCTTGAAAAGGGCTGATACCAATGCACCTGGCCTAATAGAAAGAAGGGAGTCAAGGGCTTTTTGGGGTTGTTTTTCTTGTAAAGGCCCCCCTGGGTGCATGTGAGTAGGTAGGAAACCAAACCGGTCTTTTCCTTTAGTACAGTATAACAATAAGGTGAAACGTGCCTTTAAGCAGCTACTCAGCACTCACCAGTGAAGTGCCCTCACTCTCTGAAACTTTAAGTCAGAACAGCAGGGTCCTAGATACAGAAATGTTACTAAATAAAATACAAAAAGGATGGTATTACTGACAGTTGATCTAGCTTGTCTCATTGTGTCCTATACAGGTACAACCTGGCCACTAGGCATCATTGCAGGGTGTTAAAAATTCTTTTGTGGGCCCTGACTCTTATCTGTCCAAAATGAAGCAGCTCCCCTCTTCCTACCACCCTGGAGTGCCCCAAAGCATCATATGTTGGCCAGATGAGGTCTGCCAGCAGCTAGCCTCTGGTCCTTCAAGTTGTGGTTTCTTTTTGCTCCCTAGGGTGAGAGCCATGCTTGGGGGAGAATGAGGGATCTTATGAGGAAGACACGGCTGAGAAACCAGAACAAGCTGGGGCTGTCCTCCGCTGCTCTGAAGAGGTCCTGCCCACAGTTGTACAGGTAAGGCAGAGCTGTGGGAGATTTTCACTTAGTGTTGAGAGGAGGTGGTGGGAGATTTACCCTGGTTGTTGCTGGCCAGAGAAGACCTCTCCTTACCTTCTCTCCATTGCACGTGGTGGTCATGGCCAGCACAGCCATTTGCTTCCTTAGTGCCCAGGTGCTCTGAGATCCCAACTGGATAATGTTACCTGTGTGAGAATAGTGGAAACATTAGGGTCCCTAAAAGAAGGTGCTTATCCCCAACAGGGCAAGGGGATGTTGACAATTAGCCAGAGCCATTCTATAACCTAATTATTTTTCTTTCTGCTCCCTCCTAAGCATTACAGTCGAGGTTAATGCTCTCCTCTATCCACCAAGGTGTGAAACCTTTCATCCAGTGGAACAGTAACCCATATTGCATCTGATATGTGATGGGATGGGACAGTCAGGATCAGCTGGAAGGTTTCCTGTCAGAGGAAGGGGAGATGAAGTTTGCTGAGTGTGTGCTCATGGCTGGGACCTGCTTGTTGCTGTAGCTGAACATTTGGGTCAAGCATGAGATCTCATTTCTGTTAAGAGATCTGTGCGGGTCCCTTGGGCAAGTTTGTCTACCAGGCTAGTTACAGCCTGGCCTCTGAGCTATACTCTGTGGTGCATGTCTATCTGAGGTGATGACATGCTGCCAGCTAGCTACCCCTTGCACAGATATTCCCTGTGCACTTGCCAAGTCCTCCCAGCTGGTCTGGTGAATTTGGGGTGTTTGCTTATATAATCAGGTAACAGGAAGAGCCTGGGTATCTTACTCACCAAAGCAGGAGCATTACATGGAGCTGTGCACCTCCCAGTGTTTTTTCAGCTGAGGTCTCGGTAACCTTGAGCGGAACAGCTCAAATGTGCTTAAGCCCTCCTCAGGTTTTAGAGGGTGTGATGGTAGGGAAACAGCAGTTGTTAAAGCACTCAGGAATGTCCCATTGTTCCCCTTAGACAGCCTGTACCTACCTTACAAAATGCATATGGGAACTGGGAATCTTGTAATAACAGCTGGAAAAAAAACCCCTCTGTAGTTCATGGAGTGATTTTTCCAGCTGGGAAAAGCTTGGTTGGGGCCCAAGCACACGTAACACGCAAACTTCCTCCTATTGTTTGGGAAACTGAAAGAAACACAAAGCAGAAAGGGATCAAACAGTTCCATCTAAAATAGACAGTGAACCAGCTGGGAAAAAATACAAACTCTTTTGAACCTTCCCTCTAAACCTGAATAGAACCAGGACTTTATTTGGGCTTCAGAAAAGTCCTGTCTCTGCAACCTCCCGCTTGGCCCTTTCTCTGCAGCACTGAGGACACTGCCGGTGCTCCCGGTGTGAGAATTGCAGGCTAGGTCCTCAGCTGACTACATCGATGTACCTCCAATAAAGGGCCAGCCCAATAGCTCCTAACAGAAATAGCTTTTGCTACTTTCACACATATACTGGACAACTACTACTGTCATGGAAATGCTGTACTGCGAGATGCCAAATGGACGATTTTTTACCTGGCTGTAACTGGGCAGCCCCAGAGATCTTGTACACTGATTTTTCCAGGCTGCTTTCTGTAGCTGGTGAAGAATGGCCTTCTCTTTTTTTTCACTAACTTTCTTCTCCCATATAGCTACATAAAACCCTTGCTTCTACTCATGCCCCTTATCTCCTTCCAGTTCCTCTTCTCCTGCTTCCTAGCTCTTATCCCCAGCCCTAGCTGTATTTGCTCTTGCTCTTTTTACTCCACACCCTGCAATAGCAATGCACTGACACTGGGCTTTTCACTGGTGCCTGGAAAAGCTGGTCACCTTGCTCCTATGGCATTTTGGATACATAGTTGCCCTCAGGTTCCTTTGAAATAAAAAGTTAGGTTTAGTGGATCAATGACAGCCCTGCAAATGCTGCTGGACAGGAGGCCAGGCCTTCCTACAGCAGTACCAGAATGGTAAAGCAAGAAAGTCTCACTTGTCTGCAGCTCTTGGCAAAGCAAATGTGGAAGCCCTGATACTCTCAGCATTTAAAGCCACTGTCTTTGTTATAATTTATGAAACATGTTTGTCCTGGCTCCTGGTCCTGTTTGTACATGCAGGCATATGAAGTTGGCTGGCTTTTGCTTACCCGGGCTTCCTTGGCTCAGAGACATCTCCCAAGGTCTTGAACTGGAACAGGTTGGAGCCTGGTGCCCTGTATTAACATACAGCTCTGAAGGAAGCAGAGATTTGTTGCTTTTGACAGCCAGTCCCACTTGAGTCATTTGGGCAATTAGAGAAAGTCTCTCTGTTTTTGTTTTTGTAACTAGGTCAAAGCAAATTCCCTTTCATGCTCCCAGTCTGCTTATGATGAATGATCTGCTCCAGGGCGGTTGTTTTGTTTTTCTTTTCTGTCTTTTTTTCTTTTTTTTAACATCCACAAAGGAATTCTCATAGTAGAGAGAGAGAACTTGGTTCTTCCAGCGGGAGAGGGGGCGGCCTGCCAAGGTAAACATACTAGCACAAGACTCAGTGGTTTGTCATACATTGTTCTAAACAGGCTCAGGTTTTCATTTCATTTTCTTTTTCCTGCTAGTACGTTTACTCCCGCAAAGCAACATCTATTTTGTGCAAAGGGCCAGAACAGGCTGATGAATGACTTGATCATGATATTATGAACTTAAGCAGCACATGGACCTGGATCTGACCTATGGCAGGAAAAGTGGATTTATTCCCCAAACCGTTGCAGAATGATCCCTCCACAAAGAGCAAGGAACTCACTTCCAGCTCAAATGACCCCCAAGACAAGAACTTTTTGTCTTTCCATTCTGACTGGTTTAGTGACAGAAAACTGTTCTCAAATGATAGTGGAGCATCATACAGTCAAATACTTGCCCTAGTTAAACAATTACAGTCTGATGCTGCTTTGAACAGTGAGGAGAGAATCTAAGCCTGGCCTGTGAAAGCTGTTCTGCAAATTCTGCAGGAGCCTACCTTGATCAATTTATTGCCTGTACGTTGCCACTCCATCTGACATTATAAAATGTGTGAAGTTGTCTCTGGCTAGAATGGTGTTACAAACGATCCCCAAAAATCCAGGGTCAAGTTGTGCATTAGCACCTTCGTATCATTCTTCCTGACTTTCCCTAGCTCCCTTTGAGGACAAACAGACAAGCATGCAGTCTCCCGCTACTTGCCATGACTGCTGCCCAGAAGCAGACTGGCCCAGCAGTTGTTCCAGTCCTGGCAGAGGTACAGAGCCAGCCATCTCAGTGAAAGCAATTGTATTCAGGAGTTTTTCTGATGCTATCCCCAACCCCTTTCCAGGGCAGGATCTAATTTTGGAAGGTTTGGGCAATGCCAGCCTGGCATTCCTGTGCAGACACACCCACCTGCGTATCTATGGGAGCTGCAGCTTTAATGCAGCTGTGTGGGAATGAGCTAACCTCAAATTACAGTATCTTTCATGGTAAGGATGCTAGTTTCAGTCTGACAGCCACCAAAAGCTTGCTGCTGTATGATGACTACTTTGTGGTTAGGGTGAAGTAAGTTAGGAAGGACAGTGCAGTTCTAACGTTACAAAAACCCCATCTTCAGTATTGTATGGCAAAGGCTGAAAAGGGCCCTAGAGCCTCAGACCCAGGTCTGAACGCTGCTCTTGACATGGGAAATTACTACCAAGGGAGATCTCTGTGCTCAGGGTTGAGAAGCAGCCAAAGACTTAAAGAATAACATCAAGGCAGAAGTTTGACCATTCCATTGTAAAAGAATTAAGAGCTGAACAAAACAAAAATTGTACATTTAGATTAAAAAGAAAACAAATTAGTAGCCGGCAAAATAAAGAGTCTGCACCACATCAGTCAGGACTTTGAGTTGAAAACTTCTTCAAATCAAAGATTTGAAGTAAACAACTATTATTATTATTTGAAATAAATAGCTATTTACTTTCTGTAAATAGCTTTGAAATATTGCATTAAAAATCCCAAACCTACAGCTTTTCTTTCTTAAACAGCAGCTGTTTTTAAAAAGTGTTCCAAAAGGTTTGTCTTTCATGAGGCCTGAGCTAACTAAGCCATTACAACCAAACAGGATGCATTACACTTATTTCAATTGTATGTAATAAATAACCAACAAAAAGTTAAGTTGGAGACAGTCCACAGCAGCTAGCTTAGTGTTGTTCTTCAAAACGTCTCATTTCCTACTTAGTACTTCAGGCCAGAATTTTTAACTTCCCTGTGACATTCACCCACCAGTCTCTCCCCCTCGCTTCCAGCTAGGCAGAAAATACTGGTTGCTCTCAACAAAATGATGTTTGTGTCCATCCATTACATTATGACTCCATGCCAAGTGCTGCATTTTGTAGCTGTCTTTTCTTGGATGTTGCCACAAATATTTGGACAGCATCTGTTTTGGAATTTCAAACTGGAGAGGGGGAAGCTGCTTTGGGTGCAGCTTGGATGTTGGGTACATATGCATAGCATATTAATGCTAAAAACACAGCCATGCGTTCTGACCACTGTCAGATTTAATTGTATTTTTCCATTTGTTAAGGCCAGATATTATGTCTTCGGAGCTGAAGAAAACTGAGAGGAACTCCATGATCGTTCTGGGGCAAAATACAAAGAATGAAAACATATGGCCTTTCTGATAACCCCAGTCAAATGGAACAAGGTAAAATAAGTAAAGCAGCATATGTTTCTTTGTGGGTTGGGGTTTTTTTTGCCTCTTCTCAGCACAAAAATGAGACAGTCCTGTTCCTTCATCCAGACATGATCCAACATGCAAAGACAGGAACAGGTCAGAATTTTGTATGGATTTATGCCAGCTGAGGACTAGCCCATACACCTTCATTTTAACAGTCCCCCTGCTTTTTCTTTAAAAAAAAAACAAAAAACCCACCACAATTTAAACGCCTTTGTAGTCATATAGGCTACATCATGCAGCCTTTTTACAAAAAGTACAGCAGCAAATTCATTTTTCTGCCATCAGTCAAAAGACTCCCAAATAATAAGCCAGCTAGATGTCTTGGGAAAGAGACAATCTGCCCATAATCAAGACTAAAAGAGAACCAGGCTCAGCCTCATCTTCCACCTTCCCAACTCAGCCCATGGGTTAAACGCGGAGAAACCCTTTCTAATCTCTCACATTCACTGCGTGTTTCTGTTTCAGGAAGGCAAAGTGGCAACACCAATGGACACAAAACCAAGAACCCCCGGATTACTTCGTGCAACTGGCATCCTACAGTTGTCAACAGAGCAACTCCGATTTGAGCATTGGAAGGGAAAGTGGGAAGGGGGAGGTTGAGAAGGGTCTGCGGACTGATACATGCTCAGCTATGTACTGTTTCGCTCCTGAATCTGAAGTATACGTACAAAAGTCAAGCTACAGATGAAAATTGCTGTTGGCATCTTGGCAACATAACCAAGAGACTTTTAAATAAGATTTGGAAATTATTCCTCCTCTTTGGGTTACGAACAGAATTGCCCGAAACATTGAAGCTTTTAAGTTATCATTGCTTTCTGGGGACCTTCTCCAGCTGAAATAAACTTAAGCTTTATAGCACACAGCAGCATCTAGAAGAGTGCCAGGAACTCCTTGCCCAGTGACAGAAGTGGCTGTTGGAAGGACAGCCTCCTCCCTCCCTCCCTCCGGGGGGGGGGTTGAGTTGCAGTCTCTGCTTGTCCCCAACACAGCTCCTCCCTTCAGAGCAGCATTGGGCCAGCTGTGCCATTTTACTGGAATCCAATGGGAAAACCAAGTCTGCAGAGCCAAGACTTCCTATGAGGCCATTCCTGACTCCACCATGAGTTTCTAATCCTGTAGGCCTGCTCCTTGTGCGGAGGCCCCTCGATTCCAGCGCTACCCTACACAGAAGTTGGCATCGTGCAGGCTCACTGCAGAGACCAGAGTGAGGGGCACTGCAGGAATCAGCCTTTCAAGCGACTAGAAGGTGCATCGAAGGCAACACCTCAGCTTCACCAGGCAGCCCAGCTCTTATACTATCACTCAGGGGCAAAGGGCAGAACCAGGCTTGAATTCCTACTTTTAAGTTGCAGGTTAAGTCCTTTGACTGTGCAGGTGGGGGCCTGAGACTGTAGGTGGGGTAGTCATGCTGCTGTATGGCTCAGCCTGTACTCTGCTGGGAAAAGGCAAGAGGGAGAACAGAGCTGCAAGGAAGAGTTATTCAAATACATACATCCTTTATAAGCTGCCGCTCTTTTGGGCCACATTAACAACCATGTAACACTATGGCCATGTTTGGTGGCTGCCTTATTGCCACGTGTCTGCTGATTCCAGACTCAAGGGACAGGCAGCACATGCTTCTGAAGATCCATGGTTGCAGTGGTCTCTGCACACCAGCTCTTATATTGGTACTAGCACAATAATTAATGCACATGGAGTAAAGATTTATTTAAACCAACATTGCCTCTTGTTTAAAAGATTATTCTACCCCCTAAATTACAATATAATCGCAAGTCAAGTAATTGCTGTTTAAAAGTCCCTCCCTAAACCTAACTTGCCTGGGAAACAAGATTTGAGAAACTGGCAGGAATGGATCAACTTCAGCAGGTTTAGCCTTCGGTAACAGATGCTTCCCCCTTGCTCACCCAGATCTGCTAGAGCCCTTGGAGTCCTCAAAAGGAGAGCAGGATCTCTTCTGAGATTCCAAGCACCCCAGCCAAGCTCTCCCAGGGCAGCTGTAGTTTGCAGGGGTGAGTGAAAGCAGCAGCCCAGGCCTGGTTCTCCAAGTACTCAGAAGGGTTGTTACTTAGCATCTCCAAAAAAACCCAACAGCCAAACCCCAATAAAAAAAGAAAAAAAAAGTCTGTGCTGACTCAAAGTTAGCACCATAAAGTAGGTGTTGTGTTTAATGTTTCAGTTGTAGCTGCTGCTGCAGGAGTTGGTTATTCACTGTATATCTTGCTAGCTTCATCCAAAGCTAGAAAGATTTATAACTTGATTATTCTGTGAATAGTCTGTATAATTTCCATAAATACAGGGGACTAAAATCCTGCATTAACTTACACCCTCCATTATTCTTCCAGCTTTACAGAGACTGTAAGGAATGTGAATCAGTGCAAACTGAATTTAAAGTGTTTTAAGACATAGATAGCATCATGAACTGGTATGCCCCACCACCTCCATTCACAGTATTGGTTGTGGTTGTTTTTGTTTTGTTTTTTAAATGAACTAGCACTCTTTTTTTATTACAGCATTATATGAAATATATTCATGTATTTTCAGAAATATTTATAACATGTAAGATACTGTATAGTTCTCCACTCCAGGATACATTGTAATACTAGCATAAGAAATTTAATAAAAGCATCACTATTATGATACTTGTTTTCAGGTACTTTATTAATGAACACCTTTATTAACTACACCTTGTAGTATAGCAAGGTTTCAGGTGAGCATAGCTGGTCAAGAAAGGAATTGTTACCTGCAAGCTTTTAAAGAACTTCTTTAGCTCTGGCAAAGAAGGAGGTTTGTTCTTTTGAGGCTGGTGGTGTTCTGAAAGATCCAGAGAGCAAAGAGAGCCTTTGGAAAGTTCAGATACAGCCAAGCATGGATGTTCATTTTGAGCAGTCCTATATTAGGTGCTGTTGCTGGACTTTGCTTCTAAAACCACAGAGTGGGCAGACATGGCAGGGCACACACACCACTTCCACAGGAAAGAGTGAAGGCACCAGGGACGAAACATGCTGATGTTCAGCATTCAGGTTTCTTTCTGAGTATCTGGGTTCATTAGCAGCACCACACAGCAGCCTCCACTGATAGGTGCTGGCTGTCCTCAGGGCTGCTTTTCCTCAACTTCTTCGTTCATAGCCCACGGCACCCTCCTGGGCAAAGCAGCTTTCCTTCATCTGCAGGAGTCTAAGCCAATGCCTACAGCAACCCACAACACCTTTAGTTCAGCTTGTATAACCAGGCAGTATGGAGTGAAGCTAAAGAGGTTGCTGACACAAGAAGTCACATGCAGTTACTCAGAAGAAAGTAAAGGAGAAAAGTCAATGAGACCCAACTAAAGAAAGTACAGGCCTAGGGGGGGGGGAAAAAAAAAAGCCAGAAATTCACCTGTGAAGGTAGAAGGGAAAGAATACACTTTTGCAGAAGAGAAAATTGCAAAACAAAGCAGCAATGAAAGCCACTAACACCCCAGTGGAAGAGGAAAACAGGCTAGGAAGAGGGGTACAGCACACCAGAGGACGAAACCTCTGTGTTGCCTAGCTTTCACGCTGTGCTTCCCACTGCTGCTGCCCTTCCCCTCCTGCTAGGGACCGAATAGCAAGCCTCAAGCACAGAACACTTCCCACAGAGTGGATAAGGGAAGTAAGTTCACTTCTCTGCCCACCCACCTCCACTTACCACTGCATGTGCCCTACACTAAGCAGCAGATCCATGACAGCATGATCCAGCTCTGCACCAGAAGGGACTGTCCCTGCAGGAGAATCTACCCGATCCCCAGAGACTACATGCCCAGAGCTCCCTGCCACTTTGGGATGGTTCAGCAACCCCATGGAGGGCAGCAGGGAGCAACTGGGCAGGGACTCTCCTCCCCAGTCCCTTCAGCCTCCACACAGACATCTACGCTCTCTACACAAATATCTTTGTCTGCCTTAATGAGGCATGGGAAGACTCCAGCAGCAGCCAGGAAGGTGTTTAGATCTTGGCTGGCACACACAGTTAAGAGCAGTGCCAGAGCACCCTGCCTAGTGTACTGAAAAGGTGTGGTCTATATTACTCCTCTAATTGCCCAGTTAATTAACATTACAGACAGGTGCTAAAGACTTGTTATAAGGCACACTGAGTTTACACTCTGCTTTCCCAGACAGGGCTCCACCTGCAACAAGGACATATAGTTGCCAGAGGCACTCCCTGAAGGAGGAGGCTGTTCGACTTATCTCCAGCTGATGATTTCTCCAGCCTGTGATCTCCTTCACTCTCCCACCATACAGCTTGGAAGAGTCTTATCTTCTCTTCTTCCGATTAGATTTTAAAAGCAGGCAAGACTAAGAGCACTGGATATCCTGGAAGTGGCAGTTCTGCTAGAAAAGTAAAAACATTCTAAGATGATCCCTGAAATTTCTTGTTGGAGTAAGAAAGGAATTAAAAAGAAGTTCCCAGCAACTGTTAACACCTTCAAATCACACAGTATGGACAGAAGCCAATTAAATAGAACAATATCTGCTACCTCAAGTGAGATACTGTTCAGTTCTTTGCTTCCATGCATATAAAAGCTGCTCTTCCCCTTTAAAGGCTCCTAAGCAGTATGATTAAGACTACTCCCCTGTTAGGGGGAAATTTCTAATCAAGTCAGGGGGGAGAGAAAAAGATATTTTTACTTCCCCTCAAGCATACTTGCTCAAGGACTACCCCATCAGCAATAAGGGGATCTCCATGTGAGTGCAAGCACCAGAGCTCCCCCAGCCTGGGCAGGAAGAGGGGGTGGAGCCCCTTTCCCCCTCCACCATCAGGAGTGGTTTGCTGGACTGTTTTTGCCCAGGACCTCAGGAAGCTGAGAATGATCCTGCTCAGCTGCTGTGACTGACCACACCACACTGAGCTGCTGCTGCTGCTCAGAACAGCAAGTTTTATTTCTCATCTCAAAAAAGCACATCCGTAGCAGTGTTATGCCAACAGTCATATCAAATTAGCTTTAATCCAAGAGCTTTGAAGACTCCTGTCTACTCTTACATGAAGGTTTAAGATTAATCTTTAAATCAAGTTTGATTTTTTTCTTGAAGTTCAAACCACATAGGCCCTTTGATTTTTTTCAGTTGGAATGAAGTTTCTTCCCCTGTTCTCATCCTCCAGAAAAAAAATTCCACCTGCCCTTTTTTGTTTCCAGAGCAAGAGAGGTAGGTTCATGTACAGCATCATTAAGGCGGCCCATTTGTGTAGTGCTTTGCCATACCTGCCTCTTAGTCCTGCCACATAAGGACAGCCCTGACTTACCTAGTGAGCTCAGGGGCAAGTGGGCAATTCCCAGCTCCCCTGCACAGTCAAATACCAGCTCTGCAGCCCTAAAGGAGAAGTGGCTGCAGGATTTGCTTTTAATTAGTTTTACTGCACTTCTACTCAGTGTTTGAGGAGCCAAGGTAAGTACTTTTGAAGGCCACCTTAGCCACTGACAGAAATGCAGACACCACCCAGCATCCCTCCTGTCTCAGTGTGCAGCTTCCCAGCAGCCCAGGCCATGACAAGGGCTCCCTCTTGACAGCAGCAGACAGTTAACACTAATACCAGAGCACAGTGACAGCCAGAAAGTGAGATGGATTCAGAGAAACAGCATTTGGAAAGCGCTCTCACAGCCATCAGGATAATTTTTGCCTTGCAACAAAGGCTCACAGCCAGGGTGCCCAAGACATACCTGTTCAACCCTATGTGCTCTAGGCCAGCAAGGAGTCCCACAGACCAAGTGGGTTTGACAGCCACTTTATTGTAATACATTGATTTAATGCGTTACAGGCACCTTCATTTGCTGCAGCACAGCAGCCACAAGCACCATGCAGAGAGCTGCTCCAGTTGCCACAGCAGCAAACCCCAGAGCCCAGGGGGCTACAGCATGCACAGCTGCTCCTGTGAGGGAAGAGATGCCCCAGTTAACACTCCCCCAGTAAGGCACAGGGATGCCTTAGGGGCTCAGTCGTTCTGCAGGAAAGACTTAGACCAGCCCCCTTCCCCAGCCTGGCTGTGCTGGCACACTTACCACGGCCATCTTTGGCTGTGTCCCATCTTAGCTCATCCTGGAGGAAAATCACAGGGCCTTTGCTGGAGACATGAGAGGCACTGTCCTGAAGAGGATGCTCAGCACTCCTTTTACCCCCTACAGAGCAATATGAAGGTTTTAGGTGAGAAGGTATATAGCCATGAAGGTCAGCAAGCTTTGTCCAAGTCAGCTTCTCAACACATGAGAAGCTGTGAAGACCAAGCCTTTCCTGTGAGTCAACACAGAATTAAGAGCCTATGAAGACCTCTGCCTTTTTGGCATAAGGGCAAGGGCCCTTCCTCAGTGGAAAGGAAGACTTGTCAGTGCCTTGTCAAGCTGTCCATGGCTCAAGGGAACTAGTCCATAGACTACATATCCCCCTACATCCCAGCTTGGAGGCTAGACCCCTGTTGCACCTTTGGATGGGGAAGCAGGGAGGCTAGGACACTTACTGGCTCTAGCAGGACAAGTGGTGGTGCAGGACACCTGTACAGACCGGTGGCACACTGAAGCACTGCAGTGCAGGAACACCTAGAAAGAATGGGACACAGCCTGGAATCACTCAGGCAGTATCTGTAGACAGGTGATATCCCAGCATGGTGCATTGACCCTGGCCAGCAGCTAAGCACCCGTACAGCCACTTCCTCACTCCACTGACCCTGGCCCAGCAGGTTGGGGAAAGAAAAGAAAGAGCAAAAGCAAGAAAACCTGTGGCTGGAGAGATAAAGGCAGTTTGATAAGTGAACAAGAGGGATGAAGGGAAGAACAAAACCAAAGCATAAATGATGCAAAGGCAATTCACCCACCCCACTCCCACAAGCAGACTGATGCCCAGCCAGTCTGAGCATCAGCTACATTGGAAGACAAAATCCTCCAGTACTTATTGCTGAGCATGACATCATACAGCATGGAATATGTCTTTGGCCAATTTGGGTCAGCTGTCCCATCTGTGCTGCCTCCCAGCTTCTAGCCTACCCCATGCCTACTCACTTGGTGTTGAGAAACAGCAGAGTGAGGAGAAAAAGCCTTGATGCTGTGCAAGCACTATTCAGCAAATGGCTAGAACATTGGTGTGTTACCAACACTGTTTTAGCCATAAATCCAAAACCACAGCACCATATGGGCTGCTGTGAGGAAAGCCAACTTCATCCCAGCCAGATGCACCTGGTCACAGAAGGGAGAAGGCAGAAAGATTGCTTTGCCTTGCTTCGCATACAGGCTGCAGCCTTGTAGCCCCCACTGCAAGGCAGCTTTGATACCTTTACGATACACCTTCAAACGTGGTCAGATTTGGCATTATAGCACTTCTCCCTGACACCTGGGACACAGCTGTCCAAGCACCACTATACTGTGACCACTGCTAGGTACAGCTGGGACCAGTTCTCAGTATTAATTGATCCCAGGAGCACTGAGCAAACAGTACAAGGCATGGTGAACTTCATGAGCTTCTGAGCAGTTAAGTCACATGAGTTTCAGAGCCCAGATGCTTCCCAAGTACCAAAAGCTATTTCCAAGTAATTTTGGCCAAGAAATTTAGTTTAGAGAATATTGATTAGCATAGTTAGAGCACACACCCTAAGCTAGTTCAAGAGAACAGCTTAGGCAGCAAGCTAGTACTTGCTTAAGTAGATCTACCCTTTCAGTAGTCTCACTTTCTGTCACACCCCTCCAGTGATGCATCTTACCTGTACCACATTTGTCTCGGGGAGGCGGGGTGAGAGAAGTGTTTCTTGCATCAGCCTCTCCCCTTCTGTTCCAGGAGGGGATTTTGCTAGTCTTTGGGCCCCCTCCCCTCCACAAGGCAGCCAAGAGTCTCATAGTTATGAAGTGGTTCTTATTGCTCATACACGTAACTTGTCCTCAATAGGAAGCTAGGCAACCAGGACAGGATCTTACCAGCCCAGAGAGCATCTCTTGGGAAATGGAGTCCACAAAGGTGAATGTGTAGAGGGTAAAACGCTGGTAATGAGAGGGGAACAGTAGTCCTGAGGCAAGACTCAGAGGCACCAGCTGTGTCTGATAGTTGTCCCCTGCATAAGGGCACCTGAGAAGGAGAGGTCAGCAGTGAAAAAAGTGCAAGTCTTGCCCTGACCCAAAGCTATTTACGAGTCACTCACCCATCCACCAAAACAGGCCACTGCAGCTGTTGCTGGGGATTGATACTTGGTGTGGCCCAGCAGTGGTGCAGGACCAAAACTAGGTCTGGGTCTGTTCTCTGAAGGATCTTGACTTCTGCATAAACAGGGTCTCTCAGAGTCTTCACAACAGGATAGTCGCTGTCAGTATAGTAGGAAGTATAGCTTCCATCTGGGACAGAAGAAACCCAAGAGCCATTTTAGAGCAGGAACAAAACAGAAGGGGGCAACCTGAGAGCATCCTTTATAGCCATGTAAGTTCCCACCGTGGCGGGGAAGCAGCAGTGCCAGGTTCACCCATCAATACTCCCTTACTACTCAGCAGAGACCAGAGCCCTGCACCAAGAGGCTTGAGCAAGTCCTGCAAACCTCTCATACCTGAGGCAATACGCAGCTCCAAGGACAGAGGACCTGGCTGGGACACAGGAGGGAGCGGTGGCAATGTGAAGACCTGAACGCTCAAGGGAATGAAGCTCCCAGTGATGGAGTAACTACAGCGGACATGTAACCTGGTGGGACAGGAAAACCCCAAATCAAACAGATAAGAAAGGAGATGGAGTGACCTTTCTCCAAGATGGCAATGTAATATCTGCTTTAATTAGTCATATCCCCAATCTTTCCTCCAACACTTCCTTTTAACAAATACTTGGAATTCTCTTCAGAGTTCAGATCTGAGTCTGCAGAGTGTCACTGGTCAGCACCAGCTTTATTCCCACTAACTAGAGAAATATCAGTCCCTAGCATACTCCAGTGCCCTGTAGGGAATTCAGAGCTTGTGACAAGCAGGAATTTCTCTAGTGACGTTGAACACAGTGGCACCCAGCAATACCAGCCCCAGGGTATTACCTGAAAGTGCTATCCCTAGTGACAGAGCCAAGGCTCCCAGTCTTCACATCCCTGGATGCCACCAACTCATTCTCATATATGGCCTGGTCTCCAGTCACCTGGAATGACAGACCAGGCACTGTTGCTGCAGTAAAGTCAAGCTGGATTAATGCCATGCTGGAGAACAGCATTTGGCCTCTGGAAGTCTGTAGGGTGCCCATTAAGTAGTCAAAGCCATGTCAGGTTGTTCCAGGTCTGCAAGCTCCTGCTAGTCCAGCCTAGTGACAGCTGCAGATCTTACCTGAAAAGTGGTGCCACAGGCAGAGAGTGGGAACTGGTACACAACAAAGGCATTGTTTTTCATGACAGGGACGCAGCCAGTACTGTGTCCACTGGCCAGTTGCACAGAGTCCAGGATAATGGGTGGCAGGGTCACATCCCGAGAGACAGCAATAGAAAACTGGCCATCTGGTCTGCAATGAGCTGTCACTAGAGGAAAAGATATAATCAGTCTTGAGCTCAGGGAGAAAAGAGATGGAAAGGAGGCTTGAACATCACAGCAAAGACAAGGCCAGCAAGTCCTGCAAGTTCTCCTGCCTGTACCCCGCAAAGCAAGTGCCAAGCACAGCAAGACAAGTGCAACCAGCTCTAACAACAACACTGATTCTAGCCATAAACCCAGGTCTGTTGCAATATACATGAATGGGCTGGACACTTCAATGGGACAGAGTATTCATAACAGCCAAAAACATAGCCATAAGCCACCTGCAGAACTGGTACACACCAAAACTGCTCTGCCAGGGAAGTGAGGAATCCCAGTTTGCAGCTCCTCCAGGAGGAGGGGAGGACAGTTGCTCACACTTACCTGTGTTACCAAAGTAACAAGGCTTCACCCTGTCCCTAGGGTCATAGCAGCAGCCTCGCACTTCACAGTCTCCCTGGCTGATAGGCAAGGAAGCACACAGCAGCCGGTCTTGGCTGAGGACAGCAGAACAGACACTACTGCTTGGAGCATCCAGGGCTGGAAGAAACAGCAGGAGTTTGCAGCTAAAGCACAAGAGCAGGGGGACAAAGATGGAGGACATTGGTGGAAGGTGTCCTGGTGACTCTGCATACAAATTAAGGGAAGTTAAACTCAGATGACAGTCCCTGGAGCTGGCATGGAAGCCTGCTCAGAGGAGACCTGCATTTCCCTGGAACAGAGACACCCCCTGAAGCCATGTACAGGAGACTGGACTGCATGGGATCTGTCAAGATAAAGGGTTCTGGTTCAACTGTGGTAGTGAGGAAAATCATTGTACCTAGTTTCTGGCTCAATCCCTGAACTTGCAGGGACTCATGCAGTCAGAATATGTCTAGGAGACACAAGAACATTCACCTGCTGACCCTACAAAGGAGCCACAAGTCCCCAGCAAGTTGGTGGCTCCTGTGTCCAAACCCTTCTCCAGGGAGTCTTCTGCACAGCAGTAAGTCCCCCTTCCCAGCCCCCAGACTGATTAGGAACAGCCATCCTAAAGGAAGGGCACTCATCACCACAAGATACAAGCAGTGTTTCCCAAGGAGCTGTCAGAGTCTTACCAGGAAGGTCCACAGGGCACCTGAGCAGCTTTTCTTCATGAAGAGCCTTTTGTCCAGCAGCATCTGTTCCTTCAAGCCCAACCAGCATGAAGTAATTGCCATCCTGGGGGAGAGCCACACCAGTCAGGGCAGCCAGAGCAGCAGCAGCCACACTCCCAGCAGAACCCCTAAGGTCACTCACCCATTCAAAGATGTAACAGCCAGTATAGGAGACTGATACTTTCCTGGAGTCATCTGGAGTCCCAGATACGAAAAGCCCACAGTCAGAGTCATTCTGCAGAGTATGGGCTTTCCCCTCAGTATCTAGGGAAAGAGGAGACAGCAGCAGGAGCTTCAATATCCCACATTGAAGATGGGGTCCACTACAATCCTACCTTTCTGTAGGAAACAAGGCCCTAGCCAGTATTAGGGTCTGGGCCAGCAGGGGTGTGGGAGGGAACCCAACAGCCAAGACCATCTAGATCCAGGCACAGCACTCCACCAAAACCCTTGACTGTTGGGTGATATAAACAGCCCCCTGGTTATGCAAGATGCTGTGAAGCTGTTAGACAACACTTCACATCAAAACCTGCCCCTTTCTCCTCATTCCAGGCATACCTCTGCACTGTGCAAAGATACAGCAGTAAGAAAGCCTCTTGACACCACCCTCACTTACCCCAAGTAGTCAGCACAAAGGAAGCATTCCCTTCCCAGCCTGGAGGTAAGGTGAGCTGCAGGCTTTCCTGGCCACAAGCCAGCAGGGTGGGATCAGAAAAAACACTTCCCTGAGCCCCCACAACAAAAGCAAGGGGACCAAGAAACCCCCAGAAGAGCATAGCTCCAAATGTAGCCCTAGGCTGTCCTACGACACCCATCCCACTATCTTACTAAGGACCATAAAGCAGCTGTTCTTAGCCTAGCCCTTTTAAATTGTGGAGCCAGCTGGATCAGAAATTCCTGAAGTGTCTAGGTGGACCCAGCCCAGCAGTTTAACACCTTCTATTGCCCTCACCTGGCCCTGAACCCATCACAGTCTGCTTGCACCCTTTGAAGAAAACCACACGGCAGGAGCTGCGCTTATTTCAAGATATAGGCCTGTATTCATATCCCTAAGCTGAGAGGAGCTCATCTGTGCAATTTACTATAGAGCCCCAAGAGTGTCTTCAAACCCTTTTTTCTCACCCTGAGTTCTTTCCACTGCTGGCCCATCCAGGACATCCTCCTGCTTTTCCCCATGTACCCTACTGCTGCTCTAATTGCTCATTACACGTCATAAGTACAAGAAGCTGAGTGACAATGCTCTTTTGCTCTTTTAAAGGTGCCACTACTTCAAATGCCAGACACAGGGTGCCAACATATAAGCACAGGAATAGCCCTCCACATGAAATCTGTGGAAAACTGTAGAGCTCAGAAGGCTTTGCACACCTAAAAGGAGATGATTCCCCTCAAACACTCCTGGCTGTGGACTACAGCCCCGTTTGCAGTGTGGTTGTGTGGGGACAGCTGCAGGACTGTTCCAGGCCTGGCTGCCAGGTGGCAGGACCATATGCTCTGTGGGACTCCCAACCCCAAAAGCTGACAGGTGGGCCCCTAAGATGGGCCTGAAACACAGGGAAGGGGAGCCTCTGTGATCCCAGAGAAAGCTCTGCCTGCCAGCACCCATTGCCTGCCTGTAACTGCAACGTGTCTCATGTAGAGCCTTCTCCCTAGCCACACATCAGGCTACAGCACCCACACTGAGTAAAAGCCTTATTGTCCATCTTTCCACAAAGATGTTTCTGCATTCATGCAAGGGAGGTGTGAATGTCTTTACACTGTTGCAGAGGTGATGCACACGTAGTTTGTGCATGCCTTTTTGTGCTCTACTTTTTGCAGCGGGAGCACTGGCGTAGCCTGTGCCATCGTGTTCTTTTGTAATCTGCTTATTTCTTTGGGATTAGATCATCACACATATCCCAGCATGATGTGTGGGTTAGATGAGTAGGATTTCTAATCTTGACCCTTAATAATGCACTTCCATCGGTGACCACCCACACTTCTGCTCTCAGCAGACCCTCTAGCTCCCAAACGTCTGCACAGCACCATGCAGCAAGCAGCGTGCTCACCAGCCAGCCCTCATCAACAGGCATGGGTAGTAGCTGAGTCCAAGGGAGGCGTTTTGCTGCTCTTCCACCTTAGCCCACAGCCCATCTTTCCTCTTGCTGTGATCCCAGCCAGCCAGATGGGTGAAGAACGTCACCACGCCTACCCTGCACGCTGCTTATTTCATGTACCAGCCAGGAGGGCTGTTCCACAAAGTACAAGACCTTTCCAGCTGCTCTGCACAGCAGGGACTGAAGCAAATGGACCTTGAAAGGCTGCCTGCGTGGCTGCTGTTTGAGCAGTGCTCATGAACGAAATCTGCTCGTCCCAGTGCCTGCCAGGGCACTGGGCAGCCACATTGGAGAGGCATCTGGGGAAAACATTTGGACTTTGGCAGGGAGGGAAGCCTCATCTCTGTAGAAGCTGAGTGTTGTGCCAAGACAGCTTGCCCCAAATTCACAGCCACTGTGTGACTGCTGAATGCTTCATTTGACTGTGTTACCTGCTGATAATTGGGTAAACAATAACAAATTTTAAAAGTACTTTGGAGCTACAGAGAGATAGTTTTCATTACACTTTAACTCACCAATACTTTGTTTATGCTGACAGGAAAAATGTCTACACATACTTGAAGAATAACTCTATGTGAAACAACACTGGGAGTGCTGTAGATCCTCCAAGCAATACCAGTGCTGAGAATGGTTTCAGGTCCTAACTTCTACACACACGCTTGACAGCCATGTTGAATGATGTAGAGATGGGAGGCAAGTGAAATGAGCCTGAAATTCATGGAAATGAAATGCTTGGTTGGAAGAAGTTGTTATAGGCAGTGGAAAGCAGCCTGGCTGAGAAGAAACAGGCAGGTCTCTCTTGCTCACAAATCTGGAAAATCCTCGCCTCCTAACAATTTTGAGCCTGCGACACTGGGGCAGACGTAGTGGCAGTGTAGGAGTTGCCCTGGCTGTAGAAAGCTCTCGAGACCTGTGGGAAGAAAAGGAGGTATTAAACACCACCACCAAGAAGTGCTGGGAAGAGGAGTACAAAATGCCCGGCACATTGTGGGACTGCCTCCAACGAGATAGATGTGTGTCTGGTCTGTACCCTGCACCATACATGGTACAAAATGGCAGTGCATGGAGGAGTGACTCAGTGAAAACATGCCTCCACAGAAGCTGAACGGCATTTTCAGACAGCAGGGATATCTGCACCAAGCATCCCAGGGATGAGGAGTGCTGGCTGCACAGTGGGCAGGAGTGGCATTTAGCAGTGCCATCTTGTGAACCGAGGTCCAAAAAGAGAAGGCGCAGGCAGCAAGCCTGCAGGAGATTCTACACAATGATGACAGATTTTCTTCAAGCTTGTGCTTTATTTTAGAAAAAAAGAGGCAAAGCTACAACACTAGTAGCCTTTTCTTTGAATATCCCTAATACATGCCTCCAATGAACTTAAAACCAAAGTTCCTGGGGAAGATGGAGAGGAGGGGATTTCAGCCTGGCCTTCCTGGACTTCCACATGGATGAAGAGGACAGACCAGCCCTGCCTCCTCGTAGCATCTGCAAACAGAAGTGAGTACTCAGAAAACCCTTGGACATTACTGTGACATGAAAAGGCCCATGGTTTCCCACAGGGAAAGGTCTGAGTGACTAGTCTTATAGGTTTTCCTCCCTTGTAAATCCCCAGTGTGTCTGCCAGGGTGGTGGGAATATTTGGAATATAATGATTTTATCCTGATACAAATTAGAAGTCTTGAAAGTATTCCTAGTTCCAGGGCTTTTGCCCAAAGTATGTTGCAAACTGTGAAGTAGAGCTGAGAAGTGAGCCCTTGTTCCCAGGAAGAGAGAACTTTACAGGGAAGGTGGTAAGGTCATGAATGCTGGCAGCAGAGAGGCCTCATGTAGCAGTGCAAACTCCCATGAACTCCAGTTTTATCAGGTGAAAGTCTCTAGAGCTACATGAACTTCCATGAACTGTCCTGGCAACATCTGAGCTGATGCAGGAGTTTAGGCCAGCAGATCAGCAACTAGCCCAGACTGGCAACTCAGTTTTTCCACCAAAGTATCAAGTACGGGTCTTTAAGATATGAAATGAGATTTAAAAAGAACAACTAGCAAATTATTGCACCTATGCAAGAGAGTGAGGATGACTTAAGAACTCATAGAGGAGATACAGAAACTTTTGCAAGGGACGGAGGCCTTCACTAGCACCTCTGAGCAAAGGGGAAACTCCCATTAAGACACTGCTGCACAGCAAACCCAGCACACTCGAACGAAGCACCCAGTTCACCCAGGCCCCTCGCTAATTCCCACCAAGTCCTACATCCCCCTATCATCACAACATCTTCTGCTCAGTTGGATGAGATCTGTCTGCCTGCAGAAGTGTCACAGCTCAGGAGAGACAGAGGCATATGGCCAGACTGAGCAAACTTAGCACAGGCAGTGCCACAGCCCTGACAGTTCTCTCTACCTGCCTTTGCCACTGCTGTTGGGACCTCGCAGGTATGCAGCCCCAGAATAATCTTGGGCTGGAAGCTTCCAGCTCTTTTTGAAGTCCTCGCAACACACCAGACATGCTCTGCAGCCTCCCAGAGCACCTCTGGCCCTCCCAGGGGAGCAGTTCCTCATATCAGAGTCAGACATCAACAAAACAGGACTTGTGCGTGCCAGCTTCCAGCAGTAGGTTAGGTGGGCTGCTTTGGTCATTGCATGTGCAAGGACTAGTTGCCAGGTTGCACTAACCTATACCCAGCCCCTCACAAGTGCAGCTCTGTCTCAGCTTGGGAAGCCATTCCCCAGATATCCTCTCAAGTTCTTGATTTCTCTCTTCTCTACCTGCTTCTTTCACTCTTTCTCTCCTCTAGGAGACCTTGAAGAGGTCAGAGTCCCGAGGTCCAGGCCTCTTTTCTTATGTCTTTATCTTCTGTTTCCCAGCAAGTCCTTTCTTGTCTATTGTGATGTCTGGAGACATTTCTGCCCTTTCTAGATGAGTATTTTATACTTTCCTCTCTTGTGAGGCCAGAGACCCCTAGGGAGAGAGACTGAGGCAATTGCTGTGCACTGAGGAGAATATGTCAGTATGTTCTTTGGCATATTCCACGCAGCGTGAACTCCACTGATAATATCAGGAAGACTTCAGGAAAAAGGAAGAACGGCTCACCCCACTGAGAGCTTGTACAATCAATACCAAAGAACAGAAAATCCAAATGGCACTGAAGTACTTGGAAGATGATCTCGTGACAGTGAATTTCTGGGAGCGCCTCAGTAGAAGAGTGTGCCTCTAGTGTGATCTCTTTAACAATGAACTTTAGGTGAAACAAAACAAGTTTTATGACCACATTATAAATTTCTTAACCTCTGTTGGCCTCTGCAGTTGTTTGAGATAAGGCGTGTCTTCAATGGCCAATTAACACCAAGAGAAGTCCTAGTTTCATAACACAGGGCAGTCTAACAAGTGATTGACCCTTTTGTTGAGCTAACATAGCTAACATAGCCCTTCAGTATATAAACTCGGGCTCCGGCAGCCAGTCACACCCTCCTGAGCCACAGAAGCAAATGGACTTCCTGGGAGCAGCCACTGTTGTCCTCCTGGTTTGCATTGCTTGCCTGCTATCCTTCACAGCATGGAGAGGGAGGTCTGGAAAGGGGAAGATGCCTCCAGGACCGGCTCCCCTTCCCATCCTAGGTAATGTGCTGCAAGTGAAACCAAAGAACTTGGCCAAAACCCTCCAGAAGGTAAGGCTACTTTCTTCTTCTTACTTTCTTCTGCAGGCAAGAAATGTGTGGGACCTGTGCATTGGGACAACCTGTGGCCATAGCTTGATGAGTGGCAATCCCAGAGAGGCAGAAAAGTAATGGGGGTCTCAGCTGCTCCCCTTCACTGCTGTTGCCATTGTTGTCCAGGGCCTGATAGCTGGGAACCCTCTCCACAACCACATTTATCATGAGAGGACCAAATCTTGACGTTGCTGGTCTGTGAGGCTGCACTGCCCACAGTGGGATGCAGCAGCAAGGCCACTTTTCAACTCCTCCTCCCTATCTGCTCCATGGCCATGTTCTCTCTTGCATTTTGACAGCTCAGTGAAGAGTATGGACCAGTGTTCACAGTGCACTTGGGCTCTGACCCAGTGGTGGTGCTGCACGGACATGATGCGGTGAAAGAAGCCTTGGTTGATCACACGGACGAGTTTGCTGCCAGAGGACACATGCCAATAGGAGACAGGGCTAACAATGGATTAGGTATGTTTGCTAATCAAGCTCCTTCTGAGGAGAAGGGAAGGGCTGAGGGTGCGTTCGGCAGATTAGAGCTGGAGTGTACCGTGCACGAGGGAAGACTGCGGGGAGTGGGTGGGTCCCACCTGGAGAAGGGAAGGCAGAGTGGGCTGTAATTGCTGGCTTCCACCACTCAAAGAGGGTAGCAGAGAAATGGAGCCGGATTCATCTCAGCGATGGGCAGTGAAAGGGCAAGCGGCAACAGTCACCAGCTGCAGCAAGGGAAATTATGTGCGGATATGAGTAATGAATTGTTCACAGGGAGGTTGGGTATGTGGTGGAGAAGGCCAAAAGCAGGCAGTTGGACTGCAGGACCTCTAGAGATTGCCTCCAAACCACAGCACTCTATGACACTACCATATCAGTGCTCTCCCAGGGACAGGATTCACTGTCACCGTGAGCCTCAGTTCATCTCACACCCAGCACATCCAAGCCAGGTCTTCCCTCTTCCTCTGCAGGGATTGTTTTTAGCAACAACAAGGAGTGGTTACAAGTCCGGCGGTTTGCTCTCAGTACTCTGCGCAACTTTGGAATGGGGAAAAGGAGCATTGAAGAGAGGATCCAGGAGGAAACTGAGTACTTGCTGGAAGAGATCAACAAAACAAAGGGTACGGTTCACTTTTAATACAGCTTATGTTTGCAAAAAAAGGACTATATTAAGGAAGCCCATGTCTTTAGCATAGAATTGAAGTTCCCCTGTGTTTGGTCCATGCACCAGTTACCCCTCATTACAAAGCAGTAAATAATTCTGTGATCACATACTATTCTTTTTGGAGGACCTTTCTGTGTTACTCAGAGACTGTGATCTGATATTTCCACTAACAACCAGAGCTCAGGTTACCCACAGCAGCCATAAGTAGCCATAGTTTGGGGTTTTTTTTTTATGGTTTGTAACTTTTCTGAAATCACAGGAACACCTTTTGACCCAACCTTCATGCTGAGCTGTGCTGTCTCCAATGTCGTATGCTCCATCATCTTTGGGAAACGATTTGACTACAAAGACAAGAAGTTCCTGGCCCTGATGAGCAACATGAACAACACCTTCGAGATGATGAACTCCCCATGGGGACAGGTACATTCAGTGGCCATATTGCAGTGGCAACATTCCCCCAGGGGAGCAGGAGGCCTCCCTCCCAATGAAGTCCCATTTCAGTCTTCTAACTAGGACCCCATCAATGCTTTGCTGCACAGGAGGGAATTCATTCAAGAGCAAGAAGCACCCTCACCAATGGAGTTGGCTTTGCCAGCTAAGTGCAGCTTCCCCTTAGTCCTGAACACCCTTCTTCCCCACCTCTAAGGTTTCTACTACTACTAAGCAAGCTCCAACCACCCTGTCAGACTGCCCAGCCTCGTAGCCCTTCTGCTTGGCTCACTTGAGAGTGTTGTGGCCTTCCTAGGCTTTTTGCTAATATCAAAGGATGGGGCAATGGTCATGCTAGGGACCTTCCTGTTTCTTTCCTTCCAGCTCTACCAGATGTTCTCAAAGATCCTGGATTACTTGCCTGGCCCACACAACAAAATATTCACAGAATTTGATGCTCTAAAAGCCTTTGTGTCAGAGGAGGTGAAGATGCACCAAGCCTCCCTAGATCCCAGCTCCCCCCAGGATTTCATTGACTGCTTCCTCAGAAAAATGCAGGAGGTAAGGAGACAGCATGCAGCCCCAGCGCATCCGCAAACATATCTACACTGAGCCCCTTCCCTCTCCTAAGTAAGAGAGACATTGGGATGACCCCTTCCCAGGCGGCTGGCCTGTGCAGTGGGAAGACACCAACGATACCCCAGATATTGCCTGTGCTAGAGCTTATAGCTCTGTGTCTGCATATTCAGCAGCCACTACCTGCAGCTGCTTGGACAGCCAGACCTTCATCTGCTCTCACCAAAACACAGGGACATTTGCAGTCTGGTCTTGCAGTTCTTTCACCAGAAAGCAGTTGGCACAGCAAGGGCAAACAGGCAGCTATGTACCATTCGGTGCACAGCTTGAAAGAAGGTTGCTCTGGGGTTCAGCTTACTGCACAAAGATAGCATTGCAATGTCCCAGATAGCTGCTGCACCTTAGCAGAGAAATGCAACAGCTCTAGGCAAAGCGGAAGGCCTGGGATGACACAAGAAAGGGCCACTTTTCTTAGCTCAGCCAGAGAAACAGCCCAGCCTTTTCCCTAGGAGAAAGAGCATCCCAATTCCAGTTTCCACATGAAGAACCTGATAACCAGCACCTTCGACTTGTTCATTACCGGAACTGAGACAATTAGCACCACTGTAAGATATGGGCTTCTGCTTCTTCTCAAATACCCGAAGATGCAAGGTACCAGTCTGTGACCTCTTCCTCTCTAGCTATTCCCCTGGGCTGGGCGTGTGTCTAATACCACATCCTTCTCCCAACTTTTCTCCTCTGTCTCTCATATTTTACCCAAAAGGGCAAGGTCCTTGCACCATCATTCCCCAGGGTGGCTGTTAGAGATCCCTCAGCTTCACTGGCATCTTCAACAGCTGCTCTCCCCTCACAGCCAGGGACGCGACTGTGTCCACATCTTTATCTCCCAGTTATACGCACATTAGCCAAGTCACCAGGAGGACATTCTTTGCATGGGCCGCAGTGGAGCTATGTTCTAGTCAACACCAAAACCAACATCAATGCTCCTGTAATCTGTCATCTGTGGACAGCTTAGGGAAACCTGTTTAGGTACGTTTGATTTTATTTACCCACTTTATGGTTTGTGCCTTTCATGACAGAGAAAGTTCAAGAAGAGATTGATCAGGTAGTGGGACGATCACGAAGACCTTGTGTGGCTCATCAGACCCAGATGCCCTACACAGATGCAGTGGTCCATGAAATCCAGCGCTTCATCTCCCTCATCCCCCTGGGTCTCCCTCACACTGTGACCAAAGACACCAGCTTCAGAGAGTACGTCATTCCCAAGGTTAGTGGGCAAGCTTCCTCAAGTTCAACAACAAGGTGGCAGCATGTTTGCTCTTAGGCTGTCAGTTACAAGCCAGAAGCTACAAATGCTGTGGCCTGCCCTCGTTGTCACCCAGCCCTTCATGAAGGTTTTATCCTCAGGCTCCTGTAGCTCACTTGCAATCCCTTGTTGCCATTCCATGGGCTGACTGGAACAGTAGCTCTGCCCAACACCTTTGCTCACTTGCTCTGCAGCTTTACCTATCTGCAGAAATACAGTGCGTTAACAAAAAAAACCAGATCAGTGACTCCTCACACAAAAGGCAGCGAAGCCGTGGAACTGCTCACCACCATCCAGGAGAGCCTGTACACGTGCTTGAATGCAAAGTCAGTTGGTGGTTATTGAGCACAGAAAGCCCCTGAGCCACAAAGTGCTCGAGGCTATGTTTGCATTCAAGGGAACAAGCAAAACCTGTTTGCTCTGTTCTCACACACTTCTTGAGGCAGTCACTGCTGACCACTGCCAGAGGCAGGCTGATGGGCTAGAGCAACCCACGGCCTGGCCTGGCCCATGGCAGCGATGCTCATGTTACATGCTGTCTTCTGGGTGACCGTGTACAGCAGGGGAAGAGCAGCACACAGGCTGTTGGCGTTTTGATTTTCAGCTGCCTCTGTAAAATCAAAAGGCAGGACCCAGAGAACTGCTCAGCTTCCAGCAGAGGGCTCTTGTGTCATCATTGCTGGATTATTTATCCCACCCCCACATCAATGGCTGGTCAGGAAGAGGGAAGGAAGAGGATCGTGGCAGGAGAAATTTGTCAGGAGAGGGGAAGAGAGCTTCATTTCCACAACTTTGTGTGCTTTCACTTTTTGGGGCTCACAGAAAAGAAGGAAAGTAGTGCATCTACAAGTTCATTATTGTGAAACACTAAGAATAAGGAAGAATTAGGTGGGGTGTCCCCAGATAACCAGAGCAAGGTGAGGATAAATGGTCTGAAAGTGAGAGGGAGCATTCAGGAAAAGCAGCCAACGACTGTCCCTGCTGTGACATCTGGCAGGGTCTCCCTAAAGCTGCCTCCCCCGCGGAAGGGTCACCAAAGGCAAACAAAAGGCACTGGTAGGGCTGTACTGGGAAGCTCAGTCTTAACCTGGCAGGCAGTCGGATTAAGTGATCTAACTTGTCTCCCCTTCATGTTGTGCTCTTCTTCTTGTGTTACCTCAGGGCACCACAGTCTTTCCCATCCTCAGTTCTGTCCTCCATGACAGTAAAGAGTTTCCAAACCCAAATGAGTTCAACCCTGGACATTTCTTGAATGACAATGGCACCTTTAGGAAAAGTGAGTTCTTCATGCCCTTCTCAGCAGGTAAGGCACAGGCTTTCTCTCTGTCGACGTCCGCCTCTGGTGACCACCCTGCCCTTCCCTATAACACACTCTCCCTCTTCCCAGCATGGTCCCCCTGGTGCTTCCTTGGGACTCACCGCTCTCTGGATAACTCCTCCCTGCTGCTCCCTTCCCCAGCTGCATCTCCCATCTTGTTCAGGCCTGGTGGCTTCTCAGACCTCCTACTAGGAGTTGCCAATGTAACGACATGAATGGAACCCACTGACACTTTCTAAAATACCTGTCACCTTCCTATACAACCACCAGAGTCATCCTTAACCAACCTGTCCTTCTGTGGTAGCTTCACTTTTCCCCAGCACCTCTTAAGTACCTCTCAGGCTGCATGCAACCACTCACCTACCAATAGCTCCAACCCTCCGCTTTCTCACCCGTGCTTTATGTCACCTTGCTCTCTCTCTCATCTTGCCTCCTGTGATGCCCCCTCCATGATTAAGACTTCTACTCCTGTTCTTCCTTTGCACACCCAACCAAACTGCTAAGGGTCTCTTTCTCCAACAAACTCTTCTCTTGCAAACGTCCTTAGTAATCCTGACAGTCATCTCACTGCTGCAGCTGTATCCCATAAATAAAGCTGTGCAACACATCTGCTTAGTACAAACTCTAGTCTACTCAGCAACACCTGTTGAGTGCTATTTGCTGTTTTCACTTCCAGGGAAGCGAATATGCCCTGGAGAGGGCCTGGCACGCATGGAGATATTCTTACTCATAACCACCATCCTGCAGAACTTTACCTTGAAGCCTGTTGTCGACCCCCAGGAACTCAACATAACCCCAACACTGAGTGGGACAGGCAACGTACCTCCTGCCTACCAGCTCTGTGCTCTCCCCCGCTGAAAAGCACAAAACCTCTCTCCACGGTATCCTGAGCCTGGCTACTCCTTTACATCTCCCTTACTAAAACCAACAGCAGAAGCATTGGCTCACCTTTGCAAGGCCTCCAGGAAGGCAACCCAAACACAGAGTAGATACATGCACAGAGTAGACACCTTCAAAGCCTCCCAGAACTGCTCCACTACATTGCAAGGAGGCCCTGGGTGACATTGCAGCCTGTGCACTGACGCTCTGTCCACAGGTTCATTGAGCGCAGTGACTGCATCAAACAGCTGATTTTCTCATAAACATGGCTCACATGGCTGCCTGTGACCTGCTTCTCCCACAGCACACGTCCCACCAACGGCAGCACGCTTTGCAGATGGATAGCGCTGCTTATGTGTATGTTAATGACCCAGTAAAGAAAAATCTGTTTATGAGGATTTGAGCCGTTATTTTCTTTGGGTTGGGGCAGTGCCCACATCTGCTGTTCCACTGCAGAGTAGGTCCGCAGTGCCTGTGGCCAGCGCCCTGTGGGAAGGGCCCCCACTGCTGCTGGGCCCATGGCCGGCTGCAGTACACTACCAGTGAGGAATCTCATGGTGTGGGATGGGAAGGGGGTCCTGCAGCCTGGGGGCTATCAGCAGCTCTATCTGCCGTTCTTGGGGCTGCCAGTCCTGCTGCCCACAGCCAGCCGAAGTATAGCTGCAGCATCCCTCGTAGAGGAGAACACTCCCCCCACCCAGTTCAGAGGCTGAAGCTCCAGCTGCCTTCATCCCCTCAATGGGACTTTTGGCTGCTCCTGGGGGCTCCTCTCATTTCTCAGGCACGCTATGCCCCAGCCTTTCCACAAGCTGGGAGCACCCTCCCTATGGCTCCTCTCTGTCCTCCTCCCACCATCTCCCCCAGGCCTACTGCTCTCCCGGAGTAATTTGGAGCACAACCCCGCCTGTCACTGTGGCCTCTCCCACACACGAATCAAGATGGGGCTGCTGAGGAGATTGTTTCTCTGGATGGCGCCTCCTGCCTGAATCACACTCCCAGCCCACCTCCCAGCTGAAATGCCAAGGTACAGAGGAGAGAACAGCGTGAGAGAGAGGCCATTGTGGGTAAGGAACAGCTGAGAACGAAGGGAAGTTGCCATCACAGGGGCTAAGTTCTGTAGCTGGAGTTGCATTCTCCTTCCAGTGTTCTTGGGCATATCACTTCATCTCACTTACAGTCTGGACTCCTTCTGCCAAATGAAAAGAGGAGTGCATGCCTGTCTTTGCAGGCTGTTGCAAGAAGTACACTCAGGCACCTGAGTGATGAGGACTCCAGCCAACTCTCTGGCTGCTCTTATCTACCATCAGTATCACTGCAAGGATTTAGATGTTATTTATTAAAATGACAGATGTTATTTATTAAAATCTATTAGGAGGACAGCAAAACCATGTCTCCCAGAGAGCTTGGGTACTCCAGGAGAATCTCATTTTGCTTCCATATCTCAGAGGCATCATTGCAAAAGTCCTTTCCCCATCCAAAGTCTCTGTCCTGTCCTCCATAGAATTTCATGTATGCAGAAAGAGAAAACTCTCTTGATCATAAACTGCAATCGTGTGACCCCTGGTGTCCAGGAAAAGGATTGAGTCTGTTATTTCTGGTCCCAGCCACTATTTGGTGCTTTTCTTTCAGTGACAGGGTGGATGGTTTTCATAAATGGATTCTACCAAAGGTGGCTCTCTTCTGGGCTTCTTTGTCTTTGTGGGCTTTGCTTGTGTTTGGATGTCTGGTTTGCAGTGGTTGTCTTGATCTTCATTTACATAGATATTTGTTCTGCCCTGCATCATGGCCATAAACAAGTCCTAGAGGCAAAATACAATCTCTGTGATGGTTGTCACAAGGTACATAGAGACCTTGTGAGTACTGCAGAGAATACAGTATGCAAGAATTCATGCCTCTCTCTTTGGAAATGTTTGGCAGTATTTTGAAGAAAATGTCATATTTGCTCACATCTCAGGTTCATCCCTCCTTCTCCCTCCATTTTTGCCCATGCAGGATGCAGCTCTAATGCCTGTGTAATCTAAAGCAATGGCAAACCATTGCTGGCCTCTCATCTGGGATTGCATCAAATGGACAAACATGCAACCAGAAACAGCAATCATGTAGGAGTCCCAGGCAATCATAGGAAGAGAGCTTACCATGAACTCTCTATTAGTCTAGGGCTACCCTTAAAGTCAGTACTGCATTTAGTAACTCACTCAGCAGCATGTGTGCTCTGTTGAGAATCAGTTAATAGATGACTTACGTCTGGAGGTCTGGGAGGGGATGATTCATATTCATGTTCTTCCTGCTCATCAGGATGTTGATTTGTCTGAAGCAATGAATAAAACAGTGACAAACATCTACCTACAATTCACAAACAACTACATAAGCAGCACAGGGCAGTGAGAAAATGTTCCGTTACTAAAGAGCTCCAGAACTCAGGACATACTCAGGGGATAAATAACCACACAGGGGATAATATTGGGGAAAGTATCCAACATACCCTAAGCTGGATGCCAAAACACTCTTTCATTTGGAACAATCACAGGCTCCACTTGATGGCTGCCCATGAGAATGACCTTGCAGAGGGGAAACCTCAATGCCTGAGTGTTGCCTTTACAAGAACATGCAAAATCTGTCTGGTCTTTTAACACAGGGGAAAACCCTCACTTTCACATTTACACCCAGGAAAAAAAAAAAAAAGATAAAAAAAAGATTATGTTAACCAACAACAACAACTATGGGGAAATCATCTCCCTCAGTACTGTTACATCCTTCTTTCTGAAGTAAGGAAACATAAAGATCCATGCAAGAACTAGAGCTGGTTAAAAACATCTGTAAAGTGGCAGGGGAAGGAAAGGGCCCTTTTAGGTAGAACTGTCAATGTTGGGCTGCCAGTGTGCTTCATGGCTTTCTTCCTCCATGGGCAGGTGGACTATCTCCTTGGTGATGTGGGTGCTTTTTTCACCCCAGAGGAAAGAAGCATGGTGCTACAGAAACCCCTGACTCTACTCCAGCAGTGAGGAAGTAGGCAAGGTGCAAAGACTCACCCACCCCATGGGCTGGAACACAGAAAAAAAGGTGAACAAGCTATACATACTATGAAACACCTTGGAGCATTTCAGAAGCTAAGTAACACCATTTTGGAGTGAGAGGATCCCTACATGAATGATTCCCTGTAGGAAATGACAGGGAAATCCCCTGAAGAACAGTGGTGACAGATTTTTTTTTTTTTTTTAATTCCCTGCTAGTTAACAGATCATTTGGAGGTGCCCCTTCAGTATTTCCATATGAACTTGCAACTCCTAAGCTGAGGTCCAGCCTTTGAGAGACAGAGCAGAGACAGTCTGAGTGCCTAGGGATGTGGTCCTGAACTTCCCAAGAACTTCAGAGGGTGTTGAATCAGGTTTCTGATGTGGAGGCCTAGGCTTGGAAGTAGCGAGGCACCCAGGGGATGGAAGGTAGTCACCTGATTCCAGCTGTAGTTCTTCCACTGGAGAATACAGACCACCGCCAAGACAACTGCAAGGACCAAGGCCAGGAAGCTGGGAATCCCTGCGGCTACTCCAACCACCCAGGGCTCATACTAACTCACAAAGAAAGACAGTCAGGTCAAATGCAGTGTGATCCTTTAACTCTGTGCTTAGTAGCTGAGTGAGTGGCTACCATACAACAGCGAGAAAAGCCAATCTGAGGAACAAAACTGCAGCCCTGGATCAAAACAGTAGCATCCAGCCCAGCCGTACTGCACACTGAGATGGACAGGGGAAGCAGAGATTTGATTTCAGAGGGAAAACGTTCCACATAATCAAATGGATTAAGTAATGAAGCAAACTCTTACCCCAGAAGAACAATCTGGCTGGATAGTTGTGCTTCCAGATGTATGTGCAGAAGTCTAGAAATAAGATGGTTATAGAACACTTGCAAAAACATGTTTCATACAAAACAAGCAAGGAGAGAGGCTAAGTGAGCAGTTGCAAGACTTCAACAACAGCATATGGTCGGTAACACATGGAGCACCGAGCTGCACTCTGAGGTCATGGCCTGCACCTGCCAGTCATAAGCAAGAAAGTAAACTCTGGTCCTTCCAACAATGGCTCTGACTGAATGGAAGGAATATATGTTTTTCCCCAAAAAGGGGCTTGAGGCTGGAAAAAAGCGTACACAAGAGATAAGCACATATATATGCCAGAGAAAGCTGGATTCAGAAGGAAAAGGAGCACAAAGGGGAGCAGGAAGCCCCAAGAAAAGACGTGCTTTTGCAACAGTCTGTTCTCTGTCCTTGCCATGATGCTGGAGGCAGCTGCCTGTGCAGCCTTACCTGGAGAATCAGTTGGTGCCTTGACTCACAGATGCAAGGCATGCAGCGCAGGACACCAGCACACCTGGTGTACCCCAAACCAAAACCATCTGGCTTTTTCTAGCCATTGCAAATGTCACACCCAGCTCCAAATAACAAGGCAGCTCCAGCAAGGAGAAAGTCCATCACACAGGCAATGATGATGGCAGGCACCTTACTTGTTATCCCCTCTGCCAGGCTGACTGACTATCTCAAACTAACACTGCTCCAGTGGAGAGCCACAGGACCCAGCATCCATCCTCAACAGCCATGGGGAGCAGCCTCTGGGTACAGGCCAGAGCTCAAGAGCTCTACACACCTCCTCAAAGGCCACGGGTCAGCCAGGTCTCCTCTGGCTCCCACAGCTAACAGATGCTCTGTTTAGTCAAGAACAACCATGATCAATACCCGCATCTACATTCACCTTTCAGTAGCTCAGTAGCCAGAAAAATTGCCCTTCCCCATTCTATGGCTGGTTGTGGCTGGACTGATTGTCCTCAATGCCTGTAACTCAGCAGTCAAATGCTGTTGAACCCTGGCTGGGAAGATGCGAAACCAGAAAGGGTCTGTGCATCAGAACAGAGATTACATTTCATGCATAGCAAGCAGCAAGGTAGGATTAGAAAGCCCAGATCTTTGCACGCCCACAACTTTTTGTGGGAAGAGAGAGGAACCCCATGTCTTTTAGCAAAGAATTAGCAGTAGCGTGTATCTTAATTTTGTGCCAGGACATGGAAAGGACCCCGTGGTAACTGCTGCGATGGCTAATGGCCTACTCCCCTTGTCACCCCCTCTCTCACTGGGAGAGAACAGAAATGAAATCTGAAATGACATTCATGTTCCCTTTGGTGAAAGGAGCAGGAAGAAAGTTTAGCTGCATTACAGGCTTAGCCAACTCACCTCTTGCTGGATTTGCTCATTGCTAAATAAACAGGAAAACAGGCACAAGTGTGGGAATCTGGGTACTTTAGACATCTCACCTGTCCTTACTGCTACAATATAATGTCATCGGCATTAGGACAGTCTGTCAAAGATCCCCATCAGCACCCACCCATAAAAGCAGCAATTTCTTTTCCAGAGCCACCCCCCAACAGCTCCTATGGGTAAAATGATGGTGAGTATTCAGTTGATCTTCATCCTATGCAGTGTACTTACTGAATTTACAGTTGTGTTGTAAAATGCCGAGAAAGACGTTGTCTCCTGCAGAGAAATTAAAAAAAAAATTAAGAAAACCAGAACTGAGTATTAGCAATTGGTAGATGCCCCTGGCCAGGTGTGGAAGCAGGGAGGGGTGCTTCTGAAGTGACTGGAAATGATGACATGAGAACATAGTCATTTGAGCTGAACAGGGAAAGCATGCTAGTTACTCCAGAGAGAACAAAACCCATGCCATGCTATTGAAGAACATGGTATGAGGAAACATGAAATGGTTCGCCTGAACTGTTGATACCATGCAGGGCCTCTGAGCAGTCAGGGCCTTATCATTTAATGCATTCACCCTGACAGCTTCCCAGTGAGAAAGGGTAATGCTGTTTAACCCCACTATGGCTTGGGAGATGAAGTACAGTGGTAGCTTGTCTTGTAAAACAGCAAGGACTTGCACCTGCAGCCTTTGAGCCCCAAGCTAATCACATGTGCCTGCTCCCGTTGATTCAAGGACAGCTGAAAATGATAGAAACACATTAACTCCTTCCTGACTAAATTGTTTCCACACATAGAAAGGGAGGTATTCAGAACAGTCTCTGCTGATGTGCTGTCTGTCAGCTGGGATATAGAGACTCTGCCATCCAGGAGGAATGCAGAAGGAGGCTTGGAGACAGTTGAAAGTTGCTCTTAAACTCTTTTGCTGGTGCGGCTCTACTGCTGGAAGCAATACTGGGTCCATTACATAGTGAGCTCTGTGGGCAGCTGGGGCTGCCTGTAGGGATTGGTGTTAGTGACAGTGTTGGGAATGGTACTATGGAGAAGCTTGGCTTCAGAGGTGGGTTATCAGGACAAGCAGTGCAGGAAACTCTCCTCTCCTATAATCCAGGGGCAAGTAGTATGTACATCTGTATGAATCTAACTGTCTTGAAAGAGCTGCTTCAGTGTTACTCCTGAACCCCCACCCGTCCCAGAAACATATAAGAATTAAATAAACTGGAGTGAAAGAGCAAAGCTGCTGAGGTCTCCCTTGGAACTGAAACTCTGGTGCTCTGGAAGGTGACAGGAAAAGGCTGAAAGAGCTTCGCTTTGCATCACAAAAAGCCAGTAGAGAGGGAGCTGGTTGCAAGTTGCCCTTTTTCTGACTGCAGGAAGTTCTGCTGCCATGCACTGAGGAGGGCCTGGTTACTTCAGAACAAGGAGGTCAATGCAGTGAAAGCTTGCCCATAAAAGTCTGGATACTGCAGGTTATGGAGAAGGAAGGTTCAAAATGCAAGCAAGCTATGAGAGATTTGGCTCAGTCTAAGTCCTGCAGTCTAGGAGTGGGGCACATCACTGCGTGTTGAGGACCATAATCCACAGCAAAGTCAAAGAGGGGATGAGATTATTGAAAGATCCAGAATTCATCCTCCCATTACAGACACCAGCCAGAGGCTTGTTTAGAAGCATGGCCTTTATACGCAAGCTGTGGACATTGTACTGGAAGTATAACCTCTGAACAGCTTAGCCTATGAGACCGCGGATGTCGGGAAATGCCTCTGAGCATGCAGACACAGCTAGCAATCGGTCACCAAGTGAAAAGGATCTCTTTCAAACTTCTTAGAGGTGCATGTATTGCTGCACCCAGGCTGTCAGCTGGGAATGAAGTATAGCAGAGACATTTCTCACCCAAATTTTCTACTGTGTCTTCCTTGAACTTACTCACTGAAACACACCTTTGTGAACAGCTGACCTGTTAATGCTTCAGCTTGGATTTTCATACCTGCCTCTTCACTGAACCTGCACATTTATTTTATTTCCTTCTTCTTGGTTAAAGACAGTGCACTTAATGGACACCATTATTATTTCTAGGACTGTGCATACAGGCTAAATGAAAGATTGAATAGAAGGAGCCACATAAATAACATATTTAAATACGGTCACCTTTCTCTGCTCAAGTTATTTGTGAAACTATGTTTGTGTGTGCAGCTGACTATTTACAAATTTAAGTTGCCAGCTAGGAACAGGTCTGTTACTCACAATAACCTGATTGGCACCCTTGATTTGAGTAGAAATGTTTTTCCTAGGTTATTCAATCACAGTTCCAGACCAGGGTTAAATACTTGGTTTCTTAAGGTGGGACACTAGCAGACAGACTATGTAGGTTAAGGTGGGACACTAGCAGACAGACCATATAGGTAAGTCCTTATTTAAAGGAAAAGCCTGTTTCTGCACTGAAATCTCTAACGGGTGACTTGCAGGGCACTGGGCATTTGTGCTCTCCTCTGACTGCCTTTAATTACAAAATGCAGGATTTGGGATATCCTAAGACCGTCATATTTGGAAACTGAAGTGTCTAACCTGCTAGCAAGCAAATACAGAAAGCCATAGCAAGACACTGAGAAACAGGCTGTTTCTCTCAATTGTACAATGGTTTAAACCCATTGTGTCAAGTGACTTGCAAAAATGGATCAGTATGCAAGTTTGTATGCTAGCCATGTCAGGAGAGACAAGGATGTCCTTTACATGAAAATTACTGTTGACTTCCAATTTATTTACTTCAAAAAAGGAAGAAGAGGACACTTCTAATCTTCCTGATTAAAACTCCTGACCATTGCTCTGAAATTTCAAAACATAAAGTGAAAGTAATTCAATATTGTGATATCTTTCTACGCCTGCAGTGCTCCTGCTTTTGCTAATAGATTGCCCTGACTACTCCAAAGTAATGTTTACAGGGCTCTGAGTATCAGTGACCCTGATGGGAGTCAGGTAGGTTTCCTGGCAGCACTAACTACAGCTTCTACTGTCTACCAAGAGCATCTCTTGGGTGAGAGAAAGCCTTATACTGCAGCTGAGGCAAAAGATAAACATTGCAACCTTTCCCTCTCCCTTTTTGCCACTCAGTAACTCATAGCATCCTGCTGACCTGGAAACAGAAGGAAAGACCACAAGGAGACAGGCCTCTTCCCCAACCAAAACCAGCATCATTAGGCCCCTGCAGCTCCATACAGAGAGCTTTTCACTGAAGGCAACAGAGGGGAGATGGATGACTGCAGTTAACACACACATCCAGCGATCAGATGCTCTGGATTTACTTCTCAGATTTACCACAGATGCTTCCACCTCTCAGCATCAACTCTCCAACACATAGCTAATACTCCCTTTCCGCTAGCTGTTCTCACACTTGCTCAAACTGTGATTGCTCGTGGGCAGCGACCATCTCCTCTTCTGTGCCTACACAGCTCTGGGGGTAACACCTGGCCAACTCTTGGATGGGGCCAGCACCAGCTATGTGCCATTCACCAGGTAAGGCTGTGGAAGAGAGAGAAAGGGAAATCCCAAGGGGACCAATATGGGGAAGTGAAAGAAGATCAACAGAGGTTAGAGAGACCAAAGCCACTAATCTATTATTTCTGTTTGTATGCCGTTAACAAATAACTTTGTGCTGCACTCCCCTAGCTCTGCTGTCGATCCAAGATCCTTTGAGAGCATGTTTTCAGTGAATGCTCATGGAATTAATTCATTATTACATTTCAGAGGAGAACATTGCTTTAGCCTCAGAGCCAGCTAGCTGCTGGGAGGAAGGAAGTTTCGTGCTCAGCCACTCTCACCTGGCCATTTCTAAAGAGACAGGGTGCATTTCAGCAGGTCCCATCTCGCAGGACAGGAAATCTCCTCAAGAAGTGTCCACTGCATAATCCAGGGCACAATCCAGGACAGAAAAACTGGGGCAGATGCTAAAATCCAAGCAGATGTCTGAAACTGTTGGTTGCACCGTAAGAAAATGCAGAGCTAATGAAGGGGCCAGCTTGATTGATCTGCTTGGGGCAGAGAATGGGAGGGTTAAACACTCCCAGGGAGCTTTTCATCCAACAGCTAAGCACTCCTGTGGCCTCACCTCTCCTGCACTCTGACCACCCTCACTGCTTCCATCCAAACAAGACCCAACTGACTTGACAGGATGACACCGACTCGACAGAATGACTCCCACTCACCATTTCGCTCTTCTCCCTGAGAAATCCCTGCACGCTTTAACAGCAGACTGCCCGATGCCAGGGTTAGCGCTCCTTTTAAGATGAGTTTCTCTTCCTGCTAAAAACTGAACTGCAAACCTGCAAAAAGGAAGAGACGATGGCATTTCTCTCGGGCTGACTCAGACAACCTGGCTGGGTCCCAGCACACCTGATAGAGCCAGGTCCCTGCCAGGGGCAGGGTCTGGCACGTGCCTGGGAAGCTGGGCTTCAGGGTGCTGAAGAGACTCCGCCTGTTCTCTGCCTGCCCCATGGCAAATAAAACCACTCCTGGCTCTGAGAGCATGCTTAATATGTACCACAAGTCAGCCTGAGGGGAATCCTGCTTTTGCTTTCTAAGGCTCGCACCTCACCTGCCAGAGCACGTTTGCTGGAAACACCAGGACAAAGTGGAAGATTTCTGCTGGTTTAATGCTGAGACCAATGTGTCTGTCTGGTCTGAGGCATCGTTCTTTGTCTGAAGTGCACTGTACCACTGGGTACTCATGTTTTTAAAAGATGAAGAATCTCCTGGCAAACAATGGATATTCCCTTCAGCTTCTCACACATGGTGACTGGACGGTCCTTGGACACTTTCTGGAAAATGAAGTCCTGTTTCTAGAAATCAGCAGAGAAAATGAGGACTGGCCATGTCACATAGCACTGGTGGCAGGCAGTCAGTGTGGAAAGAGACATCAAGGGAACATGGTAGTTGAAGAGCAGGGAAGATAGAAGCCTGCAAAAGATCTTTACACATACAACAGATAGACCGTGCACACAGTAAGGACCTATCTCACTGTAATTGCAAACGTCTGTGTGTTTCTCTAACAGCTGTGACTTCATATTCCACCTTCTATTTTACCTCCTATTTCCCACCAGCTTCACTTGGGCTGCATAATTTCTAATATTTCCACATTGCTTTGGACTGTAACTCCCTGTGTGACTGAAGGCTTCTGGCCCTGTTCTTGGAAATGATGTCCACCTGGTGACTTGACTGTCAGCCTCCAGGCTCATTCCAGGGTTATACTGTGCCATGATACTCTGGGTACAGGAGGACCTACATGGGGATGCTTATTCCTTAGTTCATCTCCATTGCTGCTTTGCCTTTGGGAACAGCTGGGAGGAAATTCAGTCACCACAAAGGTTTGAGTGGCTGTGATACACACACAGGGTGTGGGACAAGTACAAACTGGGTATATGTTGGGGAAAGAACACAGACATGATCCTTAGCAAGCAGCATAGACATCAAGCAGTGGACAGAAAGAGGAAGAAAAGCATTTTAGGTGCTGCCTAGCTACTGTTCATTTTGCTGCCACAGTAAGAATGTGGACCACGACTCTGCAGTAAGGAACATCTGCCTCAGGCTCATCCTGCTGTCCTTTGCACAGGAGTTTCATGTCCCAGGGTCTTTGGGACCTGCTGCTGAAGGCTGTACCCTGTAGTGTAGTAAATGAGCCTCCTCTTTTGAAGTCTACTTAGGGACTAATTTCCAGATCCCTAATGTTTACCGCCGCAGATCTGCATCTCAGCCCACTAAAGCATGAGTGCAGAACATGAAACACAGTGATGTAGCCCTTTGGCTGACCAACTTGTTCCTCTGCCTGCTTCCTAAATGCCCTCTTGATTGTAAAAGCCAAGACAAAGCTAAAGGCTCAAGGGAAATTTGCTTCCCGCAGAGAGTAAATCCCACCCGGTATTAGCTGTAGACACAAACAACAGTTGGCAGAACAAGGGATGTATTAAGAAATTTCCTCCCCTTGAGGAAGTGGTACATGCATGCATACAACAGAATGTGCAACTGAATCCACAGTCTTTAATGAATGCACAGACTTGTTCTGGGCACAGATACATTTGTGATTGCCCCCACACCCTCCTCTCCTCCTCCTCTTAAAAAATTATTTTAGTTAGCAAAATGTAAAACCACACAAAGACCAGAATACATATACACACCTTAGAGGGTCTGACATTTTTTGCCTTTTCTTAAGAAATTTTCATACATTTAGAATTATTGACTGTTAAGCCCAGTCAGTACAGCAGAAATATTCTACATAGATCATTGGTTGAAATGCACAGTACAACAGTTGTGAGCACACTGTCACAAGAGACACCTGCATGAATGCTAACAAGTGTAGTAGATCCGTCAAACCACATTGCAAGCATCTGCAATGAACAAGTCTGGGTAAGATGGGAAATTACCAGAACATGGAACAAAGATGTTAAAGTACATAGGAAGCTCCTACAGTCACTTCTCTCCAGAGTCATTGCTCCCATTAGAAAGCCAGGAAACCTGAACTGCTGCTTGCCACCTGAAACTTTCCTTCCATTTCACAGAGATCAGTGTCACACTTATTTCCAGACCTGAGTCACTGTGATTTTGCTTGAATGGGGGCAAGGAAGAGAAGGACAAACACAGACCCCATCTAGCAGAGCTCACTTCCCCAGACCTGCATGGTCAAACAGCTTGAGATCAGCGGTCTTGCCTATAAAAAGGCCACACAATTTGAAAAGAGGAACAAAGCAGAGCTAAAAAACCAAAACAGAAATAACATGGTTTTATACAGCCTGCAATAAAGCTATCGTCAATGGTACAGTATTGTTCACATGACACTTATTAAGGCTTTGACTACTGGTCTTCTACATGCACAGTTTATATACATATAATCTTGTGTGTGTGTGTGTATAAATTACTTTATTTTTCTTGTTCTAAGCAAGAAAATATTTTCATGCATTTGCTTCTCCTAGTATTCACAATATTTGGACCATATTCTGTTCAAGGACTTCTGGAGAGGGCTGGATCTTTTTCTTATCCGCCTGGAAATGCCCTCATCTCCAGGAATGCCATTTGTGCCTGACAGTGGCACTGGCCCCACACTTCTCCACAGTCATACACCAGAGAGGAGGTGTCACCCCGGAGCCTGACAGTACATTGGTTATGTAAACATAGTAATCCTTGGATTACAAATACTTTATTAAAGCTAACATACCTCAGCTTTTAGCTCATAATTGCCCATGAGTGCCTTAATGAAATATTATTCAGAATAAAGTCTTTTTTTTTCTTATCTTTTTTTTTCTTCCCGTATCAACAGCTCAATTACAGTGGTTCCCCTAAAAGCACAGTTTTCCCTAATTTTTCCCAAAGAAGTGCCAAGCTACTTGTTAATTCTGCAAGTCCATGGCTCGGTAGCTTCCATGTACATAAATAACTGCAACACAGAGCATGTCTAAGCATTATAGCTCAAAGTGCTTAAGTCACCATCTTGCTTGCACCCTGCCATGAAGTTAAGAGACTGGGCCATGGGCCACTGAGGAACAGGGAGGAAGCAGAGAACAGCAGAGCTCTCCCATTCCTAGTCCCATGCCTGGAGGTTGCACATGTTTGACAGGTTCCCAGAGCTCACCAGAGCTGATCTGTAGCATGGCTTGTGTCCCTCTGCCTCAGGGACACCCTGACTATCTCTGGCCCAGTGTTTCCTTCAGTAAGATGCTCCAGCTGGCGGATGTTGCAGAGCACTCCTTGATTGCGGTGGGGAGCCCTGAGAAGAGCAGCTCAGCTGTGAAAAGGAAGGGCTCACATGGAAGTGGTACTAAGGAAAGGAAGCAGCGTAAAGAAGGCTGAGAAAGCAAACATGGGTAGAGTGAGGAGGAGAGATTCCTTATTTAAGATAAGGCCTGGACTGCTGCCACAGCCCTCTGAGCTGCCTTGCCTAGTGGTGTAACTGGAGCATGCTGTCAGCATTCCAGTTGTTAAGCTTTGCCACCATTACACGGTCATGCCTTGCATCCCACCACAGCACTTCCCTGTCAGCCACCACCTTTCCCTTGGCCACCCGATCAAAGTACTTCCACTCAGCATGTACCATGACAATTACTGCAAATCAGGCACTGGGCCCTTCTCATTCACCGTGATCCAAGCAGCTAGCAGCCCTAAAGAGACTGTCCCTGTGCCCCTGCCCACCTTTCAACCCACAATAACCAAGACAATAAACAGATGGGACAGAAGGAGTGACGGAGTCCCAGCCATCTGGTTGTTCACTTATTGCACAGAGTATTTTGGGCTGGTAGGGGAGAGCGGGTGGCTCCCAAGGTATTTTGAGAAAATCCCACCAGGTGGCTGTCCACATCATCTGCTCCAGAAAATGTGTTCAGACAGCTCATGTGTACAGGATGCTTAGGAAATGTCACCTAGAAACAGGATATGCAAGAGATGAAGGCTTTTCTCAATTCAGTCTCAGTCTTCACTCAGCCCCATGGCAACCTGTGCAAAATACAATGTTTATGCCCTGGCAGGTATGATTAGAAGACAATTTTTGGTCCTGGGTATGTTAACAAGAAAGGGTCATGCTAATAATTTCAGAGGCAAACCTTTGAGACTGGATTTAGTTTTAGTTACTGAAAATACTGTACACTGCTTTTGTCCAGGTGCACAGAAGCTTAAAAAAAAAAAAACAAAAAAAAACCCCAAAAAAGCAGACAAAGATCACAGTTAAAAGTCTCAATCTTCAGATGGGAATGTCTGTGAGGAGTAGTCAAACTATTTTCTCATGTGCAATGCATCCTGAAATTTGGTACTTATGTATCGGGCATGAAAGCCTTTCTTGTTGATGGTGTCGTCTGTGTGGAATCGAATCATGATGGAATCCCCTGCAGAGTAGATTTCTTCCAGAGGCTGTAGAAAAGTAAAGAAGACAGCAGAGTGGTCAAGTCTGCAGGCTAAATAACTGCACTATGATGCTAGAATTTAAGCTCAGACTGGCCAGGAAACACAAACATTGAGTACTCAGTACCTCCTGCCCTGCTCTGATTTCCTGAGCACATTCCCTTGCTCTTTGCATGCTTGCCCTATTTATGTTTGAAGACTGATGCCAGCCCACTCTACAACCCCAGTTCTTCCAGTTGGTTTTGGCAGGTCACTGTCCTGGGTTCAGCTGGGATAGAGTTAATTTTTACAGGAACCTGGGAGGTGGCGGGGGGGGGGGGGGGGGGGGGGAAGCCGGGGCAGCTGACCTGAACTAGCCAAGGAGCTATTCCATACGATGTGACATCATGCTCAGTATATAAATGGGGAGCGGGCCGGGGGGAGGTCTCTCGACTTTCGGTGGCGGAGTGTTGGGTTCCGGGTGGTGAGCAGTTGCACTGTGCATCACTCGTTTTGTATATTCTTTCATGAGTACCGTTGTTGTTGTTGTAACCTTTTTTTGTGTTGTCCCAGTAAACTGCCCTTATCTCAACCCTCGAGGTTCCAGGTTTTTTTTTTTCTTTTCTCTCCTCCGTCTTCTCCCTATCCCACCGGAGGGGGGCGGGAGGAGTGAGCGAGCGGCTGCGTGGTCCTTTGTTACCGGCTGGGCTGAAACCACGACAGTCACATTCACAGGACTCTCTGAATGTTCTTGTTCCAGCCTTCTGAGTTTTCTCTAATTTGTCCTAACCTTTTCAGGAAATGACACAATCCAAACTGGACCCTGTTTGGCAGCGGAGGCCCTCTGAAGGTTCATTAGCAGCAAAATAATCTAGCCGTATATCTTACATGATAACTCTGGTTATCTCCCCCACTGTTATGACCTTATACAACCTCCCTGTGCTTCTCTGCAGGACCAACACTTTCCCTGCCATTCTCTGTTTGTCAGTGTGCAGGTAGGTAGATTACTACCCTGCTGCCCTGAACTTCTTCACACCAAGCTGCTATGCCTTTGTTTATTTTTCAGACCATTTCCCCAATTCGCGAGGACTGCTCCGACACACCTGCTCCTTGGATGTCTCTCTCTAAATGCACTGAGAACCTTCTCCATTTCATTGCTGAAGTCCTAGAGAAATTAAACATAGAACCTCTGGTTTTAAATACGACACACTATTGCTTATGCTAACAGTGTCACTCCTCTTAATGGGGACATAGATAACGGTTTAGGAGACAGCATGCCACTCTGGAGTCAACAAGCAGCTCTGCAAGTCCCTCCACCCTTCGCCCTCACCATAGCATGACCGCAGTGTGACTTGGCTTCAGGCAGGAAGTGACTGAGGATGAAACTGGCCTTTGGAAACTGCTTCCAACATTTACACAATGCTTTTGTGGCAGGGCTGGGGCACAGCAGCACAGCAGTTCCATGGGCTAACACGGGAAAGTCAGTCAGACCAGCTCTGTGCATCAGATAAAATAGCTGTGATCTCTATCAACGGGAGAAGCAAAACCCAGACACACAAGGCATTCTCATCACCAGTTTGTGAGAGCTGCCCCTCTCCAAAAAGGGTATGAAAGTACCCTTCCTTGCCATCTCCAGTTATGCCTATGAAATCTCCACTGCCACAGCTTACCCCTGAGCCACAGAAGCGTCCCAGGCGGGGTGCAGTGCTGTCGTAACCATCATAAATCTCCATGTAGTCGTACCCACAGTCGGCCTCCTCCTCAATCTCAAATGTCTGGAATATCAGCTCCACCCCGTAACCATCTTCAGCTACAATCACCCATTCACAGTTCACTTGACCTGGGTAGTTGTTGTCCCCAAACTGAGCATGGGAATACAGCTCCTTAGTTCGTACTTCAGCCTTTAAGAGCCCACCACACTCTGGAGGAAAAAAAGAGCACAAAACACAGTCTCATCAAAGGCCCTACCTCACAACAAAGACTTGCCATCCCATGTTTGGGCCAGCTGTAGGGAGAGAAGACCTCCAGCATGAAGTGCATGTACCACAGGGAAGGTGATTAACCACTGCACCAAACTACCATAAACCAGTGAATTCTCCAGTCAGCCATGAATCCATTGACTCACATAACGTAGAGAAGCTTGGTCCTTTTGATACAAAACATAGAAGGAAAGAGACAATCAGTTAAAACTGGCAGGATGGGGTTCCTGCCACATTATGCTCTAGAAAAATGTATGATGTTATACAGCAATTGCTTAAAAGGAAGACTTAACATGTTCTTTGCACTTGTACTGCAGCTGAAATTCTGACTCCAGGTATTTTACCAGCAGTAAACTGAAGCACGTTAAAAAACTGGGGACCAAAATAATCCTTTTCTGCCCATGCATTGCACAGAGGTAGCCCCGTGCTTGTGCAAAACGTGTATGCTTTGGTGCAGTTTCCCTACAGCCAATCAGGAAGATGCGTCCTCACCAGTCTCTCATGCACTGCTGCTCAGAGCATGTTTCATCTGTTTACAGTGGCAGGGATTCAAAAAAGTGAACCTTGGTACAACACACCCACCTCTGGGCTGCCACAGATAGAAGATCAAGCTTGTTCTGTCTGTCCACAGCACATCTCTGCTTCCACCATAACCAGCCTGTTCCGTGTGTGGGCGAATACATGGGCCAAGTTGCATCACCTCATTTTCTGAGGGTTGATGAGGAACAGAATGGGTTGCTGCTCAACTAAACACCTCCAATTTAAACAAAAGAACTAAGCAGGAATGTTTGACATCAAGAGACCTCTGAGCTGATAAGGAAGCTGGCATTTATGGTATGGTACCAGTAATGGTCTGGGAACTGGTTAGCACAATTTACAACCACTTAAAATTCAGGCTAAGCTTATTTGGGAGAAAAGTGTGTCTCATTTTGCCTGGTAAACAACGCAGTGAGATTTGATGACACCTTATTGCACTGGGGTATTGGCAGGCAACCAGCTTACCTGTGCTGTGCTTTGCCTGGAAACCTTTTCTTTGCACAGAAGCATCAGAGTAAAACCTGAGGAACATCTTGTTGGTAGAGGCCACTACAGGGTCTGGTTTCTTGCTGCCACAGAAGCGGCCAAGGATAGGTGACTTGCTGTTGGGCCCATCATACACTTCCAAGTGGTCATAGGCGCATTCTTGGTGCTGTTCAATCTCAAACTCATTGAAGGTCTAAAGCAAGAATAAGGAGAATTAAGACAGACATTTGTAAATCTGAGTATGCAATTTAGCAGAGGATGAAATGCCGAGTGAGAAAGAGGTCAAATGGTATGCCTGTCCCATTCCTCCCACAAACCAGAACAGAATAGTGCGCTTTCAGACAAGAGTGATCTCAGGGTGGCAAAGCTCAGAAGTTCATATGAATGTGCCATGTAGCCTTAGCTTTGCTGCCTCACATGGGTGCATGACACCAGTTTTCAACCGCAAGCGTTATATGCTCTTATTTTCCTGCCAGGAACCCTGCCTAGCACACCGAATGGGCAGTTCTTCAATACTGCTTTCACTGTGCACAGGGATCCAGGCATTATTTCCCCCAGCGCATGGGCCATCTGCACAGCTTTGGTCACGTCCTGCCATATGCATCAGGCCACGCTGTAAAATGGGCCTGATGCTTCTCCCTCAAAGGGGCTGGGCACTGGCCCTGCCACCACCTTATGCAGAGATGGTCCCAACAGAGTGGGTCACAAGGAGGGGTAGGGGCGGGAGGGCATGTTATACCTTCTGTTAACAGAGACAGCAATGCTCCACAGTTGTCATCTGCTGGAGTCTCCTCCAAGCTGCCTCACCACTGCCTTGTGTACCTCTGAGACCTTCTGCCCTTTTACAGGCCAGGGGCAGCCTCCCAGGATGCCCTCCTCCGAGCACCCCACACAGGACCTATGGGGATCAACCTCCCACTCACGGAGTGGTGGGGGAAAGTCACTTCAGCTCCTCACAATCCCGCCTGCTTCTCCCCTCACGCTCCCACTCACTGGTTACTCACTACTTTCACTCGGTGGCCAGGCGTTGCAGAGATGTCCCAGGTGCACTCTTTCCGGCTGGGGTACTTGTCAGGCCAGTTTGGACTGCTCATCGTTCCCTCCGCACCACTCAGCTTGTGCTCACAACCAGCTTGAGAGAGAGATCACAAGATGGAGGCATCAAGGCAGGTCTTACAAGGGAACCACATAATGTCCTACATGCTCCTCTCTGCCCACTGAGACCCTCAACAGGGCAGAAACAGGGAAGGCTTCAGTCACTGAACAAGATCTTTTGGTATTATTGCATAGTTCTGGTGGGTTTGTCCTATACTTTTCTGAGCTAACTTGGCAGTTGGTGAAATGGACCATCTCATTCCCCTGGACCTCATTAACCTCATCCACCTCCTCACTCCCAAACATATTCTCCTGCTCCTCCATCTTGTCTGCCCTGTTCCCAGTGACATGGTGTCCAACCCCTCCACTGTGTTGACTCTGGTGCTATCTCAGCCTTGAGTTGTTTTGCTGACCTGGAAAGCTGAATCAGCTCATGGAGAGATCAGACAAGGACCAGAGACCACACACAGGAAGGCCATGGCAGCACACAGCAGGGGTAAGGGCGCAGGAAGAAAGTAATCTTGGCAGCAGCAAGCAGTTAGATCAGATCATCCTTTCTCTTCTGACTCAAACCCAATAATCAAACAAAGCAGCTGTGACTAGTCTAATGGTAATGTACCACAACTGCTCCTTTCACTAGCCCAACTTCTTGCTCCCACCCTGTCCATCCCCCATGGCCATATAGAGGGCCAGACTGGGGAATGGATCCAGCTGAAAACAAGCCCTCTTATTCCTTTTTCTAGGTGGTTTTTCAGCTAGCTGGGGCTTTTTCAGTGCCCCAGCCTGTTATGCTGTACAAACATCCTTCCAACACCAGGCAGAAAGTACCCTGGCTCAAACCGTGTTTGAAGCACCTTGTCTTTCCTGAGGGCAGGGAGTGGGGACCTTACCTTCTTTACAATCATGGCTGTTTTCATGCAGCATGAAGCCGTTTCTGCACTGGCATACGTAGCTCCCAAAGGTGTTGATACATTCGTGCTGGCAACCACCATTGTCTTTGGAACATTCATCCTTGTCTGGGCAGGATCAAACCAACAAACACTGAGTTGACAGTGAGAAACAGACTATCACAGTTGCCAGCTGGGCGTCCCATACCCAGACTGGCAGATATCAGTGCAATCCTCCAACTTCTGCTGCTGGATTAGTCCAGTCAGCTTTTTAGCCCAGATACAATTCTCTTCAATTGTCTTTCATTCCATAAAATGCATCACGAATGTTTTTTATTATATAATGTAGGTTTTGAATGGTTAAAGACTCCTATGTAAAAGAAACCTATAACAACATCTCATTCTTTTAAAATTGAGTCCAGGAAAAGCATCACACAAATTCACTAGCCTAGGCAAAAATCTACTGGCCAGTCTTTATATTTTCAAGTTCCTACATGCTCTGATGAGCCTCCATCTTTAAATAGCTCTGCCAGAGAGCACAAGCAGCCAGATGGAGAAGAGGAAGCTGCTCTCTGAAGCTGAAATATGCCCCAGTAGATGTTCGCTCCTGTGTGTTCAGGACTATGCATTCCTGAATCTCACCGTTCTGGGCATAGGATCTGCTCACGGTTTCCAGTCCAATTTAATTTATGAGCAGTTTATCTCCAATTTTTCTTGGGCCAGTGCCCTCCCTTGTCCTCATTAACCTCATCTGTTTCCTCACTCCCAAATATATTTGTAGATGAAACATACCCAACTTCATACTTCCTCTTGTTAGATTTAATATGCCAAATGCCTAGCCCTGATTCTACTCTGCAACTGTCTTAATTCAAGGCCATTTCGCCTCATCATCCTTGTCAAAAATATTAATACTCCTCAGTCTCTGCTGAAAACACAGCATGAAATTGAATTTCCACTTCCGTGTGATTACAGTTAACCTCCAGAACTGCCTGCCAACAAGGTACATCACTGACACCAAGAGCTACAAAGGACTCAGAATAGAGGATCAGAAACTTCCACTAGCATGCACTGCTTTGAAAGGAAGGACTGCTATATAGAAGATTTCTGGAAATTTTCTAATTCTCTTAGTTTCAGAGGAAAAAGCTTTTCTTTAATGACTCCAGGGACAGAAATAACTTCTAGGACCAGGTTCCTCACTGTTTTCTGCTGTGGAAGGACTGGTAGCATTGATGAAATCCATGCATCTTGCTGACAGTGCACTATGAAACTGGACCATACGGTGTACTGAGAGACCGAGATGAAAGGGGACACAACACAGAGCAACCATGCTTTTTAGATGTAACTAACCACGTCAGGCTCTGCCTGATTTGACAGAAGGTCGAAGAAAATTCACCACAACCAAGAGGTTCAGTCAGAGGAAACAGCTAAGCAAGTGAAAGAATACAGCCACGTACCAGAGAAGTAATGAACTTTAAAGCCTTTCTTGGAGACTGTGTTGTCTGATTTGAACTCCAGTCTCATGTTGTTGCCATACGATGTGATTACTTCGGGATTCTCTGAGCCACAGAATTTGCCATGCAGCTTGGAGTCAGAAGCCAATCCACTACGAACCTCAACATAGTCATATTTACAGACCTGCCAAGAGAGGAGGAGATTTCTCAGCTCCGTGGACTTGGAACAGAGCGTTTCGGAGAAAGGGGACAGAGGCTTGACTGAGAGGGAACAGAAACAGCCTTATACTCAAACACATTCCTCACTTCCCCAAATTCTCCTCTGTCAGTGTTCTCATGCCCTTCCTTTGCTGCCCTAGTCTTAAAGCATGGGTGTGTTTATCAGAATAGTGAAGGTTCCATTTAATTTAGCTAAAATAATTACTCCCACCTTATCCAAGAACCTGACAGTGTTGAATGAACTTCAGCAGCCTGTTGAATTACGGAAGAGCCACTGCTCCCATTTACAGTGGGGAAAGCAACACCTGGAATACTTTGTTCAAATTCCACCCTGCCCTTGGCAGGGCAGAGAACAGACTTTTACTGGCTATTTTGTTTATCCTTGAAGAACTGTGCTTCATTGTTCATTTCCAATTATCTTCCTGCAAAGGCAGCTCTGGGGAAGGGGGGGATGGGACACCTATTAGGGGTGGAAAACACCTACAGTTATGCAAAACTGGTAAAGAAGCCCATTTATAACAGAACAGCTTTAATCCTTCCACTCCATAGAGAAAGCAGATCCAGACTTCAAGGAGAACAATCACTGTTATTGGCTTATTATATCAAAGGCAGGAAAACAACCAGAAGCTCCACCAGTAAGACAGTCTCCTCTTCCTTGTACCCCAAGGATTTATCCAGTTCTGAGTTAGCTAATAGTCACACCTCTGAGATGCAGGGACTGGTTACGTACATCATTGCCTTCCAGCTCAAACACTTCGAACTGCAGAGAGATCCGGTACTGGGCTGGAGCTACCACCTGCCAGACGCAGTTTTTGTTAGTAGGATATTCCTTGGGCCATCCAGGGCTAGTAATGGTCCCATTGAGCTTGGTGATGAAGCCCCCACAGGCAGCTGGAGAGGCAATAAATGAACACAAGTTTTACTTGGTTCTGTTCAGACACACAGATTGGGCCACAGTGTAAGCTAGAAAATTAATCAGATCCTGGTTGGTGGCACATATCAAATCCTGGCCTCCAGAACAGGTTTTAAATGCTGGGAGCTGCGAAGAAGATAGAAACCTCACCAGCTATAAATCACCAGTGAAATACACACAGCCAGGCTATGGCCCTGAGAGCCACTTAGACCATGTAAGATTGATCTGCTTTTTACTCTCTAGCCTTGGGCTTACTGTGAATCAGTTGACTTGACATGCACAATGCAGTTGTGAAAGCCAGCTTGGCAAATTCACCAACGCTCAGTCCTACAAACCTTACTATTTCAAGTTTATCAGTAATGGAATAATTAGAAGATAATGGAATCCTAGGGAAGACACCCCTGTCAGCTCTTCAGTGGCTTATTACATGTGGGCTGCATCTTCTCTAGGGAAAAATGAAGACAAAGCCAAAGACTTAGCTTTATTATCCCATTTCCTTTAAAAATTTAGGACATCTCAGCTTCATCCTCTTGTGGGAGGGCATGGCTTTTACCTCAAAGGAATCAACCTGTTTGCTCTTTTGCTGCAAAATTCTATTTGCAATGAAGCAATTTTTTCTTGCTGTTCCTTGGGAGTAATGAGATACGGCCAGATCTTCAAAACCCACAGGGATAAAAGATTCCCGTGTCTTTTTCCCAGCATCGTTTTGCATTAAGAGAACTAACCCAAGGGAGCAGCTTCAGTACAAAAGTGTAGCAAGCAAGCGTGTCTGGAGAAACAAAAGCAATTTACTCTGATGTGCATCACTACAATTTCAGACTATGCTTCCTGTATTGCCCACAAATGAAGTTTAAAATAGGAGGTTAAGAGTGAAGTTCAAAAAAATGCTTGCCAAGTTATACCAACTGGCTTGCTCAAAAATAGCAAGAAATTATTTAAAAAAATAAAGTAAAGCTTCCAAAAGCCTTTTGTATGCACCTAACTCTGCCCTCACCAAGTCAACAGCAGCCTTCCCCAAACAGTTTGACAAAAGTAGAAGTCAGGGCAAACCAGGTGACTTTGAGAGCACCACTCACAGCATGTGGGGCTGCCTACACATCTCAGCTGAAAGGCAGAGCTACGAGACAAGAACAATGATTGGATTCTCACCACACCAACAGCTGTATTGTTGGTGGGAGCAAACACTTGTTGCAAGAGATTAACTGTATAAATAGAAAGCTGACAGAAACAGTTTCTATCGAGGACGTTGGGTTTTTTTCCCTGTAACAGAAGGAGGGAATTTACTCCTCAATATGGAGAGTGTCTGTTTTGCATGCAGGCAAAACATTGGTATTTTATTCTATAAAATAATTTTTTTTTAAAAAAAGCAATAAAGTCAGCCTTAGATTGAAATACTTTTGGGCCACTCAGTGGTTAGGTTGTAATGCCCACCCTCCCTCATGCTGCACTGTGGGAGATCTGGTCTGAACAGGGATCTCTGGCCATGAAGAACAACTGGTTTTAGAGATGTTTAGCATCAGAGAATCAGAGTATTTTCAGTTTTTCAACCAAAACTTGTTTTTCAAAGGAAGATGTTGACAAAAAGAAATTTTTCATGTGGGGGGAAGATAATCAGAAACAGAGAGTATGTAAGGGCAAGGAAAATCATCTCCAAGATTGTCCAATTTCACTATTAGCTGTAGTACCCATCCTATAGACAGATTCCTCAATCTGTAGGTTACTGACCTTCACAGCTCTTTTTATCAGCTGTCAACTCATAGCCAGGCTCGCAGGTGCATTTGTAACTGCCCAGTGTGTTCTCACAGTGCTGCTCACACCCACCATTGTCTGGCAGAGAACATTCATCCATCTCTGTCAGGAGAAAAACAGAACAAGTCTCACTTTCCTGACCACCCAAACGCCCTCATATTCCTCATGCAACACTTCTGGACAGAAGGACCAGAGCACTAGCTGATGACCTGAGCCCACAGAGCAGGCACTGCAGCAAACCTCACAAGTACTAAAGCACTCCTACCACCAAAACTGTAAAGGACTACAACTACTCTTACTAGTCAAGAGTGCTTCTCCTAGACAGGAGCAGGAAAGCGTAGTCTCCTGTAAAGACTACACTGCCTTTTGTTCTCATTTGCCCCTGTTTTTTTGTTTTGTTTTTTAAATTTCTCATGCTCTTGAGTGACTTGAGCTACCAGGAATTAGCCTGTTATGGTGCCCACAGTAATAGGGCTGTGGGAGGCCATAGCCCACTGAATGGGGTGCAATAAAGGAGCTGGGAGGACATGCAAGTAGTTCTTCTTTTTCGTGGACACATGAAGTCTTGCTACCCTGGACTTTGAAGTCAGGTTCTTCCAATCACATCTTAACAACCTGAACTGACATTTTAATATAGATAGCCAGACATACTGGCTTCTCACCCTGACCCCTGATTCCATGTGCATCCCTTAATAGATGGTTTTATTAACATGGTTGTGGTGGGTTGGCCTCAGCTAGCAGCCAAACTCCCACCCAGCTTTGGGTATTGGGAAACAAAAACTGGAAAAAAAAAAAAAAAAAAGAAACAAATGTTAAAACACTTAGGGAAAACACCTTTCCATCCCCTTTCCCAGACTTAACTTCACTCCAGACTCCTCTCCCTCTGCCTTCTATCACCGCAGCTTACACTCAGTCCCTTCAGCAAAGCCATGAGCATGCAAAGGCAGGAGGGGATGGGGAGCTACAGTCAACACATGACTCTACTGTTCCTTCCTTCTCATACTTCCCCCATGCTCCAGCATGGGTCCTCCACAGGCTGCAGGGAATATCTGCTCTGCCACGAAGCACCTCTACCTTCTGACCTTGGTGTTACCTCTGCTGTTCGGCACTTTTTGTTCCCTCCTCCTCTCTCCCCCCGTCATTTTTGACCTTTCTTAAACGTGTTTTCACAGAGGTGCCACCAGCTCAGCTGATGGGCTCGGCTGCGTCCTGCGGTGGGTCCACTGTGGAGCCAGCTTGAACCATCTCTCTGGCATGGGGTAGCCTCTGCAGCCTGCCAGTGCCAGCGCCTTGACACCTACACCCAATATAATGTTCCAGTAACAGTTACTGCTACGTAGATCAAAGAGGAACAGTCTTGACCAGATGATCATTGTAGGTCCCTTCCAACTGAAATATTCTATTCTCTTCTATTGATAACACTGTCTTCCTGCAAAGCCTTCCCACAGTCAGGACTCCCCCCCATGCTGTAACAGTTCCAGTCCAAACAGATTTTATTTTCTGGTTTCTGTCTGTGGATTCACTATGAAGAGAGTAGAGTATTTCTTTGCTGCTCCATGCTTGGGTGCTTGGGTACAGGTTCAATAGCTTCTAATATGGTTGTTAAATCACTTGCTTGAGAGAAAAGAGAGGCTGCGACTCCTACAATCATCGAAAGCCCCCGTGATCAGTTTTTACCATGGGAAGGACATGTCCTGGCTATGGGCAGGTATATTTTGCAAAGTATTGTCTTTCCTCTAGTGTTTGCCATGAAGAAGAAAGGCACAACAATGTGAGTGTAAGACAAGCACATCACTACTAACACTTCAACCATATACAAAATAGGCTTCAGTGATACAAACGGTTTGTTATCAAAATGAAGATAAGTAATAAAGAATAATCCTAGAGCTTTCCCTTGAGATACACATGACGGGATGGACACGAGGTAATTGCTCTTCACATCTTCCCGACATTGTCTCTTGGATGTGGCCAATAGTTTACCCTCTCTGAGCTGTCTTACTCTCTCTGAGCTGTTTGCAGGTTTATTTTTCTGAAAAGCTAGAAGTTACCACTGCAACTTCTCACAAAGTATAACATTCAATTCCATCCTTAACTCTGCTTGTTGGTTTTTTTAAGCTGAGTTATTTTATTTCAGTGTTGTAAGACATGTAATTGAAGCTCTATTCCCTTCATAATTCATTCAGGCAAAGCTGACCCATTGCTCGATCAGCTATGGGTGGCAGTTTGAAGAGTGCCTGCAGAGCCATCTAATTCATTCATGGAGTGGCTGGTAGTCAAAATCCCTCTGGATACGGAGGTAAAGGCTGCAGTCTTCAGATCCCAGCTTGAAACTCCACATGTAGCCTGCAGGTATGTCTACCCAGCTTTTGCAAACTGACATCAGCTCTGCCCACAATGCAAGCTGGCTAGAAGTTGTGTAGCTACTGTGGCTACTGTGGTGCTTGATCCAAGCAAATAAACTTTGCTCCTCGGCTGGACTCACTGGCATAGACTTAGCAACACCCTCACCATCCACAAGCTAGACCATTTCTGGTTCAAACATGTGAAGTCTGAGGAGACACTACAAGATCTAGTCTGCCAGCAAAAACTCCACAGACAATACCTGTGTCTGCAATTGTACTAGCAGTGCATGTTTATGCATTTTTTACAAAAAAAAAAAAAAAAGATTTCTGACTATCTGTATCACAAGGAAAGCATCCCAGGTTCAGGTGTGTAACTTTCTTCCCCTACAAACCTGCAGGAGAACCTCAGATTCTAGAGAATGACTTGATGCAAGCCAAGAAGTCTCCATGTAGTGCTAATCCCTGGAAGACCAGTCAGTCTGCACTATCAGCTCCTGAAAGAAGCCAAAATGTCTTTAGGATTGTCCTGGTTTCAGCTGGGATAGAGTTAACTGTCTTCCTAGCAGCTGGTACAGTGCTATGTTTTGAGTTCAGTATGCGAAGAATGTCGATAACACTGATGTTTTCAGTTGTTGCTCAGTAGTGTTTAGACTAATGTCAAGGATTTTTCAGCTTCTCATGCCCAGCCAGTGAGAAAGCTGGAGGGGCACAAGAAGTTGGCACAGGACACAGCCAGGGCACCTGACCCAAACTGGCCAACGGGGTATTCCATACCATGGGACGTCCCATCCAGTATAGGAACGGGGAAGTGGGGGCAGGGATTCGCCGCTCGGGGACTGGCGGGGTGTCGGTCGGCGGGTGGTGAGCAATTGCACTGCGCATCATTTGTACATTCCAATCCTTTCATTATTGCTGTTGTCATTTTATTAGTGTTATCATTATCATTATTAGTTTCTTCTTTTTCTGTTCTATTAAATCGTTCTTATCTCAACCCACGGGTTTTGCTTCTTTTCCTGATTTTCTCCCCCACCCCACTGGGTGGGGGGGAGTGAGTGAGCGGCTGCGTGGTGTTTAGTTGCTGGCTGGGGTTAAACCACGACAAGGATGAAGCATTCTCTGTGTCTTTACAGAACCTGAGAAATTTAAACAAGGAAGTCTAGGCACTGTGAGAGTTGTTCAGGGACTGGAATTAAACATCACAGTATTTGCCAGTGATCTTGCAATCACCCTTTGTCACGGTCTGTTAAGATCTCTCAAATTCACAGGACAACATACTCTGTGAATTAAACTTTATTTAACTAATTCTTTTTTTTGCACATAAACGCACGGATTAAGAATTATGGGTTATAAGTTATGAAACCTTATGACTTCGATGGTGAATAAGTGAATTCAAGTCATAGATTAGTCTGAGCAAAGGGGATTGAGCCCTGCCATGTTTGTTTGATGTTGTTTCTTAATGAGCTCATGAAATAAAGTTTAATTCACAGAATACCTTGTCTTGTAAACTTGAGAGGTCCAAACGGACCATGACACCCTTAACACCCTTAACCCTTTGACAAATGTCAAAGTCAAAATAAATAAAGGAATTGTGCAATCCAAATATTGGTATTGCAGCTATTTTTTTGTACAACTGTCACTGAACCTAAGAGAAACATGACTACCTCGCAGCAGCTCCGCAGGTGTTTTCCCAAGTGGTTAGATATTTGGTTCTTCCCTCTATCAAGTCACTAGCATGCTGGTAAAGGACCATGTCTTGGGTCCAGCTCTTAAGAAAAACCTTAGTCTTTTTCTCATCTTCCTGAAGAGGATCTCAGTTTAGGAACACTTTTGTCTCCTAAAGCATTCAGAAATTTTCCCTGGGACTCTACTTGCATTCAAGTTTACCCTCTTTCCAGAGGTTTCTTTTGGAATAGAACTTAAGCAGAGAGTTGTTTTTAATACTCTTTGTGCTGTACTAGTACCTCCTTTGAAAATGTCAATGTCCCCTGGCATGGATAAATGGAGGTCACATTCCATTGAGCTGTACAACACAAGGCATTAGTGCCTGTGCTGGTACTGACGCAGTAGGCTTTCTTTCTGTCTTAATCTGGGAGATGGTGTTCGTGCCTCAGCATCAAACCCCTCTACACTCTCAAAGCAATTTGTATATAAACTTCATATTGGCGGTTGTACAGACAAGTCTAACAGCTCTTAACTACAAGTAGATACAATGGTAACAGATCACTTTGGGATGGCAGTAGGTTAAGGGATGAATGGTCCGCAGCTTGGACCTTGAGAGGTAGTAGATCACATACCTTTAAAGAAATTTGCTGCAAAGCCTGCTTTATTGATGGTTGCATCAGATGCAAACTTCATCCATACTTTATTTGAACTGGATTTGATATCTTCTGGCTTCTCATAGCCACAGAAGTGACCAATCAGTGGGCTGTATTCAGTGAGGCCATCTCGGATCTCCAGGTAGTCATAAGAACATGTGTCATGCCATTCAACCTGTAATAGGAAAAGGGTGTGCCTGTAGCGCACTACTATGAGTGCTCTGAGTCAGGCTAGCTACCCAATTAGACTTTGGCCAGACATCAGCTTCCAAAGGAGCATCCCAAACAACTGGTCACAACTAGGTACTTGCCTCATGGCTGCCATTGAACTCTCCTGCAATTGTAACTGCATTCAAGCCCAGCCACATCTCAGTTCTACTGCTATTTCATGGCTATCCTCTGGTGAAACCCAGTCCCTGACTACCTACAAGCTGCTTTTCCATGAGAAGCTGTAAGGAACAGAGCAGAACAACTACAAAAAAAAAAGTTTCAAGGAATAGCTGTGGGGTCACAGCTAGGAGGTAGTGGTGTCAGCCCTTTCTAGGACAAGCACAGTTAAGTGTACATAAGCCACAGGAGCCTGTGGGATAGATGGGATTTATGCACCAACCCAGGTCCTGTCCACACCTGTGTGTGACTTATACATCAGTAGTCAGAAACAGATCATTGGCCACCTAGCTACTAGCGTAAGACATCCTATAACCAGTAGGAGAAGACCTTTTCTGAGCTCTTCAAAGCCTGTCTGTCATCTGGGAACATGATGTTTCTTTGGAGAGTCACAAACATCCTGCAATTAGCTAAGCCCCAGTGACATCAACGAGAGTTTTTTGCCTGGATTGTGACCATTCAATTTCATTTGACCAGAGTGAAAGTTTGAGGACTCATGAGTCCCTAGTTAACATCATCAACAATTTTGTGCCCCTTCTAATTCCTTCTGTCTAGACTAACAGTTTTTGAAAACTCATCATATTTAAAACTTGGCTTCAAAATCTCTGAGCAAACTTCTGGTGAGGAGAAATGATGTTCTGAAGTATTCAAAAGAATTTTTTGAAAGAAAATTATTTACATCACTTTCTTCTTAATTTTAAAGGATCTACAGAGGCAAAATAATATCCATAATATAGTATACAATGACATTTCTCACCTCAAAGGCTTGGAACGTGATACCTATGTGAAAGCCCTCAGAAACTGTGATCTTCCAGATACACTCTTTGGAAGGTCTGTAGTCATCTGGGTAGTTGGGAGATTGGATCTGGCCAGCATCTTTGTGAATTTCTCCACCACAAATAGCTTCATAAAAAACAAACAGCAAAACCATGAGATTGCAGGTTTTTCCTTAGGTAAAGCCTGCTCCATACATAGCCTTCTTCCTTGTTCAAATCTGTATCAATACTGCTTGTTACGCAAAGGCAAACACACAAGTCATGTAAGTTTTTACAAATCTAACATTTTGTCTTAGTGGCAGTGTCTCCTGTCTTGCTGTGCCAATCTCCTTAGAAGGTAAACTGACTGGGACAGAGAATTTTTAAGAATTTGTGTGTTTCACACTCCTGGTCACCTTCATAACTGCTTAAAACCTGCTACCAGCACTAAGGACCAAGAAAAGTTGGCAAAAAAACCCCCAAATAAAAAACAGTTGCAAATCTAATCCAGCCACACGATGGCAATATTAACAAGCATGGGTTGAGCTGTTCACCAGGAAAGCATTAGGCTGACTGCCGTGCATGAAAAATTAAGTTGTGCGCTAAACGTAAGAATGAGTAAGTTTAAAGATGAAGAACAGAAAATTAAATGAAAATCTAGTTTAACACAAAACTAGCAGACACATCAAAGGCAACAGCAGTTCAGCATAATTGTCTGCAAGACCATGTAACAAATGGAAGTAACATCACAGCCTAAAACCGGTGTTACCCCATGATGCACGACACATGTGTCTACAGAAGGTATATGAACGTTTTGGCTGTGTTTAAAGTCAAGCAAACAAAAAGCACTGACAGTAATTACAAGAGAGATGGCACTGCAGTGACACCTGCCAGACATCAACTGTCTTCACCCTTGGGGTCTCCCCACAACACATTGCATTAACAATTCAGATGTGGGTCTCCCTATAGTGTCCTGGAAATTGCTTGCATTGGGTAACATTGTCTTGGTTTTGCCTTGTAAGCTGCTAACGTCTAACTGCGACCTAGTTAAAAGCACTGTTTCACTAGTAGAGTGCTAACTTCTTTCTTAGAGAATCAGTGCTAAGGCATGACCAAATAGCTGCACCCAAAATTCAGCTGCAGAGCACTATTTAGATTGTAGTTTGAGTTCATATATCCAGAGCTACAAGTGGTGCTAGAAAGAACCTCTGAGGGACCCTTTAGAGAACTGTCTCCCCCACCTAGCAGAAAGAGCACTACAAGAGCAGAGAACTTACAATTTTTATTAACAGCCATAAAACTGTCAGCCAGCAAACAGTATATTCTCTATCCACTGCAAAAGTTCATACTGAAATTCAGCTGAGCACCAAGTATACTGGAAGATCCTTACTGCAAAATGGAAAGAACATCTGCTGATAGAGCCTGAGAAGGCAATAACGATGACAGATTTGGGGCTGCCAGCAGTGCTGTAGGGCAAAACCACCAGCATCTTCCCATCTTAAATCTCATGAAAGAAAAGGAACAATATGACTGAACTATGAGGACACTTTCACTACATTAACTGTCATTTAGTATCAAGTAATTCTCCCATCATGTAGCTACATGCTTCTGCCTCTTTCCTCCCATCTACTGAAAACTTTAGGGCCAAGACCTGGAGGAATCCAAATCCAAAAATCAGCCCTCACTCACAGAGCTCCCAGCAAAGTTCAGATGCATGAGCATTTACATGCACTCTCACAAAAGCAGAGGACAGAGAAGCAGTGCTAGAACCCACATTGGCTTTTTAGTATGTGAGGGAGAAGAGTTCAAAAGAAAAAGAGGAACGAACAGTGATGCAGCGAGGTTTTGGACAGAAATTGATAGAAAATTAAACATTTAAGGGCAATCCCTCCTGGAAATAAAAATTACCCTTATTGCCTAGACACAGAAATCACAAAACAGCTGACCAAGCTATCTGACAACAGAAGAAAGAAACAAGCCATTACCAGAGCTTGCATTGGAGGGAAATAGGGATTAAGGAAGATTTTTGGAAACTCTCCCATTTCAGCAAATAAATTATGGAGAGAGATGCAGATAATCTCACTACCTGCTGCTCTGACAAGAGGAGCTAAGAAAAGAACTATGCAATGGGCCATCACTGTTTCTGTGGTACAAGCTAGCTTCCACCAGTCATACTCCGTGCTTGCTCGCAGGTTTAGCCATAGTTTTCATACCTTTCCAAAGGGAAGTTTCTTGAAGGAAAGGGTTACATAAAAAGCCAGACTCTTGAAGAGGCAGGAAAATATGAACAGTAGAAAGGATGCAAAGTTTGACCACTAGATGCACATTCCACTTCCATTTGCTCTCCTCGAAAGTCAAGTGAAATAACTATTGCTCATTTTTACTGAACCTTTAGGGGTCATTTATCAATCAACAGGAAATATGGAAAATTATCAAGAGAAAAGAAAGTTTTGCAAAGTGACTTTGGCATGTAGCCAATGTAAAAAATTTTTTTCTTTCAATACCATTTAGCAATATGAAGCATGATCCCATGTTAACACACATGATGAAAAACAGAGAAGTTGCTTCCCAAAGACATTCCTCACCTTGCTTTTTCTTCTTTTTCTTTTAAAGTTTGAGTAGATACCACTGTGGAATAACCCACTGTAAGAATTAAGCTGACTAGCCCACCAAAGCAATAAACCAAAATAAAACAGTCTCTTAGAGACACACTAGTTTGATCACTTCTAACTCCAACAAACTACCATAAAAGGGGTGTTATGACACACATGGTCCAGGCAACAGCTGCTGCTCAGGAGAGATGTAAAAAAAAAGTCTCTGGGCCAACAATTCCTGCAGAAACCAGGTATTTCTCCTGTGAAACAGATTTGTTAGCCCCACACTGTTATGAAATCCTCATATGCTTTATTTGCACATCCCTAACAGTCCTGTGTTTTCTTCACTTCCCTGTTAATATCATTATTCATGAGTATATTGGACACTTGGGCACTGGGCTTCCAGTGTCATGCTTGTTCCTGTGGCTGCAGAAAGAAGATGGTGCAACATCAGTACCAATACAGTCAACTTCAATACTGTTGACAGCACTGGTACTTCTAAGAAAATGCCCGTTGCCCAGAGAACAATGAAGGCTTTTAATACATTTTAGAATCATTATTGTAAAAAGTAAGCATATATGGTGAAGGGATGTTACTGATTTGTTAGTGACTTTGGTAGCATGGCTACTCCTCTGAAGTGGTTTCAGCATCCCAGTACCATGCAAGTTTCCAAAGTACCTGACCTGCAGAAGACCTGACATGCCAATTTCTAATCTTCTGTAAGTAAAACATACAAGGGAGAAACCAAAGAACAATCTTTGCATTTGAGAAAAAAAACCCAAAACCAAAATAAGCTGCATTAAGTGATATAAAATATATGATCTGAAACAGAACTTTCCCTGTTAAACTACTGGAAGGAACTCCTGCTACACTCAGCACTGCTGCTTGCAGGGACTGGTTAGGGCAAACAGAACCTAGCCTACGAATGGAAGCTATTGCTCTGGGCTGCCATCCTGTTGTCCCCCCCAAATGTGATGATCTAGTTGGAAGATCCATGCCTTGTCTGCTGAAACGGCCTGCAAAATCTGCCAATTCCCACAAAAACAAGAGCAGGGGCTGTATCTAACCACATGGTGACGCAGAACTCCTGCTGACCCTGTAAACCCCTGCATCCTGTTCTGGCTGCTCCGTGCAATGAACGCAACAGACTGCTTCTAGCTAAGGGCTGTACCTTCATAGACCACAAAGAAGCCTTTGCCCAGGATGTTACTGCTGCTCCGGAACTCGATCCACAGCCTGCTGTCCGTGGAGATTACTGGTTCAGGGATCTTGTCACCACAAAATCTACCTAGAAGGCAGGAAAGAGACGATCAAGATCTCCTGGCTGACTGGCAGCACAGCATAGCAGGCACCTATGGGTCCAGGAAGCAAAGACTCTGTGGTTAAAGGAGCTGTGCTTGTGTAAAACCGCCTTTCACTCCCACCACTTGTGCTTTTGAATGAGTTTCTATCCCTCCCCCTTAATTAATATTCTCTTCAATTATTAAATTAATAAAGGTTTTCTTCAGCTGAGAGCAGAATCCAGCAGTCACAGGTGCAGCCTTTATTGCCCTGGTAAATTCAAAAGGGCTCTTGTTCTGATCACATAATTGGGCAAATGAGCTGCAAGGGTGGGGAACCATCCCCTGTCCTTCTAGAGATGTGACATTAGGGAACATCCTTTCCACCTGCTAGGCCTTGTAAACTCCTTCAGCATTTTGCACCCAAGAACAAATTGTCCAAGTTAAACCAAGGGTGGGATGTGGCCATGCTGGTGAGAAAACACCCCTTATCTTGTCCCCTGTTCTTACCTCTTCCCAGTGAAGCCTCTGCAGTCATTCAATCTCTTTCAGGAGAAAGAGACTAAGAGCCTTTTTGCTCCATGTTTCACCCAGCTCTGAGCTCTCTGGCATGCACCAGCACTGGTAAATACCCAAATTATGCCAGCAAGGATGAATCCTGAAACAGAACAGCTGCAGGTGGCATCTGCAGCCCAAACAACTTCAGCAACCCTAATTTGGTGCTCCTCTACCGGTTCCAGCCAGAAGCTCCTCACGGAAACAAAGCAAGCACCAAGTATGCACTGAGAGCACTCAGTGCAAACATGGTTTTTCACTTCAGCTAACACCAGCAGGGCTATATACTGAATTCAATGTGGCCTTGGCACCCTGTCCAACTGAATCCCCAGTGGGAATCTGACAAGAGGCAGAGAGCACTTCCTCAGGTTGAATTCAGTCAGGACAGTGATGATACGGATCCTGGCCTTGCAACACCACGCAAAGGCTTCTTTGAACAACCTCACTGTGTAAAAACCTGGTTAATGCCTTACCTGCAAGACAGCACCTTAGTTCCCATTAGCAGGCTGCACTGGTGGTTCCCTACACTGAATAAGGAGACAGATAAGTTCAAGGCTTGTTGGCTGGCAGGCAGAGAAGGCTGTTGCTTTCCCTATGTATGGGGGGCAGAGTAGTTGACATGAATCCTGTGCATTAAAAGCCTAGGGGCCCCCTGCTCGGTCAACTGCCCACACTCAGCTACTGCCACTTTTGGCTCTACCTGCCCCACCTTCACTACTTGGCAGCCTCGGGAAAGCTATGACCTTCAAGGGTACAAGAGCTAAGCCTCTGTGACAGGCCAGTCAGCGCAAATCAGAAGGTGAGTTGCAAACTTCGTTTCTCTTCAACAGCAGTTTCACCACCAACTTTTTTCTCTTGTGGAGTCACCCATCCAAATATTATCTGGGACCCTAGTTTTACTTGGCTACTCCATTCTGAGCCCCTGTGCCCCCAAGCTGCCCAGCACTGTTGGGGCAGTGTGACAGCCCTGCAGCGTACCAATAGCATCTCCCACCTCCACTCCCACAGGGGATGCTAACAAACAGCATCAGCACTGCAAAACTCCTTCCTCTAGGGTCACTGAGCAACTGCCTCCTGGATTTAGACTTGGAGTTTAACAAGGGTGTCAAGGAGAGGAAACGCAGATGAGGAACGAGAATGAGCAATGTCGTCAGTGTGTGATAAAGGGCCCATTCATAAAAAGTTATACACTATTTAAAGGCTGGGTTTTCACACACTTCCCTGGGAAAATATGCAGCGCACATGTATTTTTTTCTCTCTGCAAGAAGCCCGTGCTTTCACAATTCACACTAATCCCCCTCCCTGCCCCCCACTGAATTGCCGTCTGTCTGCCTCTTCCGAGCTAATTTCATGGGCTCAGCCCCTTGCAGGAGCCGTGGCCACTCATGCAGCGTCTCCTTCCAGATGGAAACACTCGCAAGTCCACCTGCGCTAAGGGGAATGGGGAGGTGCTTGGCTTCTGAAATACCTTTAAATTATTCTGCAGAAAAAAATAACAAGGAGCTAAGTTGCAGCTGCTGGAGCAATATTACCTGATGCATGTGCAGCAGAAAACACCAATAAATGCTGCCAAGCCCAAAACAAGCAGGAAGCAGTAAAAGCAGCTGCCAACTCTGTGCTGAAAGGCAGGCCCACAGAAACCTCTGGAGAGCAGCACAGCTTCAGCCTCAGCACCTCACCTGGTACCAGGGCTGGGATGTCCAGTGGGGCCAACGAGAGCACCCAGACTTCCCTAAGCCCACTAACCCCACGCTGACTAGCCCAGTCCTGTGCTGCAGCACGGGGCACAGCACCTCTAACACAGCTGGTGATGCTAAACAACCCGATTGCTTCTTTCCTTTCAGGGTGAAGGGGCTGTTTGCAGTGCAGCATTTTTACAGGTTGGACACTGAGGTTAGGGGATGGAGTCCGGATCAGAGCCAGTAGCAAAGCAGGTGGGACTCCTGACTGCCCACTCAGGGTGACAGAAGACTTGCAGTTACAATAACAGGAGGCAGAGGAACAGGGAGGACACAGAGGAGCTGCACTTCCTTGAGATCTTTGGGAGCAGGAGCAGAGTAGAGCCCTTGCACAGTCTGACATCCTAGGTATGTTCTAGCAAGTTCTCTCCTAGAAGTACAGAGGCTTAAACACAAATACTTGAGAAATAATGGCAGGAGCTTGGGCCAGGAGCTGTATGGCTGCTTCATTCTGACTGCCTGACAGTTCCACCCCGGTCTTAGGAAAAAGCGATAATAAAACTCCAGAGACCACATTTTTAGTCCTGGCCACGCCCCTGGCTCACTCGCCTCTCTGCCTCACTTCTCAAGCTGGAAAAGGAAGGAATAAAGCCTTTGCTACCAAAAGGGCTTGGAGCATGGATAATTTGGTGAGAATACAGCACATTGACATCTCTGGATGGAGACATTAATGGGTGGCCAGTGCACTGGCTGGACATAGGCTCCTTCCAGGTAGGAAGGTTTGTTTCTGTTTGTTTTCCCTCCCCACCCCGCTAAGCATCAAGAAGAACACATGAAATGGAATTAAAATGAAAGAGCTACTCACCCAGTAATGGAGCCTTCCTCCAGTAGCCATCACGCACCTCCACATAATCATACCAGCAAAGGCGACTTTTAAATAGGTCCATTGACGTGAAGTTTAACATAATCTGAAAGGAGAGAGTACACACTTCTCTTTGGGAAGGGAGCTACTTTAAAGAGAATACCCTACAGATTATGTGCTTCACCTCTGCTACAGTGCTGACCAAGTGAGTATGCAGGAAAGGACAGTTGGACAGTTGGTTGAATTTTTTAATTAGCTTTCCTAAAAAAAGAAAGACTTCTCAAGGTATTTTAATGAAATGAAAAAAATACATGACAGCAGACAGCACTTTACTATCAATTCTGTAATTCACAGTCACTGCTCCTCAGTTGCTAAAACGCTACTTTAAAAAAGCCCAATTTGTTTTTTTTAAAATTAAAAATTGAATCTTTGGTTTTGATTACTGTGAACAAGAGAGAGAAACACATTGCCCCAAAACACAGATGTTGGGGTCTATACCCTTATATAAATGATGCTTGTAAGAAAGAGATAATTTTGCTGACAAGTTTCCATATTCTGACAATTACACTCACACCATTACTGTGATGCAATTGTGTTCAGTGGCTTTACTGAGCAGAGCTTAGCATTAAAATTTTATCCCTTTGGTCTCCTTCCTCTGTAACATAGATTACAGGCCTTGCTCTGGGCCTATGGAAGTCACAGATGGGGTGTAATTGTGGCATTTTTGTCCTTGCAAGATTTGACCCATGTATTAATTTACATCTGTAGTCTGCCACAGAAATGTCATTAGATTAAAATAGATATTCTCCTGCAAAGCCCTGGCTGGATATGCAAAGTACAGTCTGTAACGATGTCGCTTACTTTGTTTGCACTTTTGCAGTTTTCTGACTTTGGACAGCAAAAGGAGGTTCATCTGTTTCTATGCAGATTAATACTACAAGCCCAATATCTGTTCTAAGCTAATGCCTCAGTGCTATGATGCTACTTTGTACCAACTGCTGCATTTGATCAAACAGATAAGTTGAAGCATTTAATCTGAACTTGACATTTTATTTTTTTTTAACATTAGTGGTTCAGCATTTAGACGCTGGGTCCTATCCGATACAACTTTTCTGAAGAGGCTGAGAGACAAAGGGAGAATTTACAGTAAGATTTACACCGCAAAACTCCCAGTGCCATAGTTTCAAAACCTGGAAGGTTCTTGGCACCTCTGCCCCTGGCAAAGCTCTCCCTGCAGCTAATGGCAGGAGCTCAGCCCTGCATGGGACTGGCCTTGCAGGTGACAGAACCGAGTCCCAGAGCAAGATGGCTGCTGCAAAACGACCAAGCTCTGTTCTTCTTTGTTCGAGTACGAGTCTTAAGTGTGTCTCGAGGGTGGTCCTCAGCAAAGCCACCCTGTCGAGGAGCTCCCAAGCCAGGCTGCACATTCTTGCAGCCTGGTACAGCATGAAAGGCCTGAACGGCTGGTGTTAGTGGATTAAGGAAAGACTACATTTCCACAGGAAGATCAATAAAACAAAAGGAGCTGGGAAGAAAGCGGACAGGATGGGTGATTGATGCGCAGCGGGGCTCGGCGTTTCGAGGCGGGGAGTGGGAGTCTCCTGACAGGGACGTTATGCCTGCGTGACAGGGGCAGGCCACTGATGTCACTCACGGCTCCTCAGCTCCCTTTGGGACCCCAGTTTGCTGGCACATTTTATCTAACTCATGTGACTGGCGCCTGGCTTTGAAAGGTGAGCTCGGCCAGAGCTGGTGGGTAGCAGGAAATGTCCGTGCAGGGTTCAAGCCTCGAACTGGGAGGAAGGATCAGCGATCAACATGCAGCCTGGACCTGTGAGGGGGCTCTGCTCCAGCATTACCTCTTCTCTCCTCAGGACCATGTATTCCTGACCCCATCTCTGGGAGGACAGCAATGGTGCTCAGGAGCCTTTTCAGGCTCCACCCCTGCACTCCAGGCATGCAGAGATCTTTTGGCAGCAGCCAACACTGCCATCACAGGCAAAACACATGCAAGGGAAGTGCAGAGCACACCTTGTGCTGGTGTGGCACCTACCTTCTCCCCTGGGGTCACCGAGATCCTCCAGACACAGTGGGAATAGGAGGGGTAGCCATTTGGAAAGCCAGGGGCTGAGAAATTCCCTGTTGAGTCCTGCAAGGTCTCTCCACAAGCTGCGGGAGACAGGGGAAAAAAAAACAGCAACAAGGAGTGACTCTCTGAAAGACATCAGGGTTTACCAAAATGTTTGCACATGGCTGCTGTGTGCAGGTTGGTGGCTGGTATCTAAGGATGTTCGTTCATGGTACTGGCCAAAGGTCATTGACCACCTGAGACCCTGCCAAAGGAGTGACGTGAAATTTGTCACAATTCCCAGGATAGAACATGATCAGTGCAAGGACACAGGCGAAACAGCTTTTAAAGAGGCACCCTTCTTCCTTCATCTTCCTTCCACACACCAGCACTTGCACATTTCAACCCTACTGAGGAATATCTTATCCACTAATCAAATGCAAAATATTAACCCCACCCTACCTCACAACACCAAGACTGCTGCCAGCCAATCTGTTTTCCCCTCATTACAAGCTGCTCAATGAAGTTTTCCTTAGTTACCATTGTTAAGTGTGTTTTTTCTGGGTTAAAACATCCTAACAAAAGCAGGGCAAGCCCCACTGCCCTCATGCTTCGGCTGTCCAGCACCTACCCTGCTGTCACACTGAGCAGGATAAAACGTGAGCACTGCAGCTCACTCTGCTCTCCACCTTGCCATTTTTGCGGCCTGCTGCAGCTGATGAAACGTAGATCCCAGAGCGACTTTTGGGAAGCAAGTAATATGCACGTGCATATGCTCCTTTAGGGAACCGCAGCTTCCAACATCTGGGAAAGCCATGACTACTGTAGTTCCTGCTCTCTGACCCAGGACGACTGAGCTGGAAGAAGGAGTGACCATCTACATCTGCAGAGCAGCTGTTGGCTAGGTGGGAGGATCACAAATATCAAAGCTCCCATTTTCTTCAGAGTGCTCACTAGACACATGCAAATACCTATCGCAAGGAGTGGGGACCTTGGTTTGCCTGCTTTCCAGTTGTTTTCCAGTTTCATAACCCGCTGATGTTATAAAGCTGCCCTTGACCTGCTACTTGGTTTCCTCAGTGATGGTAAGGCAGCTCCCAAAAATCCCTCGTTAAGTAGCAGTGCTTTGAAAGATCCGACAAGGCCGAACATCTGGCTCCCTTTCTCATGGAAATGCAAAGGGATGTTCCTCTGCCTGATGCTATCACACACTCACTAATTTTTCAGCCATGATTACATTTAGATGGGCGGGTCGGAAGTTGGAGGTGAAAAGAGACTGGTCCCATTCAAAAAGTTTAATAACTTCAAAAGGGGGAGAGGGAGTCACCTAGGCCAGAATTTCTTAATTTCCCTGAAGCAGTTTGATCCACAGCTTGACAGATCAGACTAGATGAACAATAGGCAGGGACACAAAAAGGGGTTTGCCCAACCAAAGGGCTCATAGGGGTGCTCTGGAAGGTGGAGTCACTCCTAGGAACAAGTTGGATGTATTTCAATGCACAGGTCAGCATGGGATCTGGCAAAGTGATTCCTGTCAGAAAAGCCAAAGGTATTTTAAACCACTAGAAAAAAAGCACCATTGAGCAAAACAGGCAGGTAAATGCACACATCTGACCCAGAGGAATGAAGAAAATAAATGAAAGATCAAAACCTCTACATTGCTCCTTCCTTCTCAAGCAGTTTTGAGCCCTGAGAACTCCCCCTACCATTATGCAACTACAAAGGAGCATCGCACAGCAAGTTTTAGTTTCAATTCTGCAAAAATAGCTAATATCCTCCCACATCTCCCAAAATGTTTGGCAGGTGATGCTGTCTGTATTCTTCAGGTGGGCAGACAGAGATGCTTGTAAAAGGTGATGACCTTCATGAACTGGAGAAGAAATCTGGACTTCTATTTGCAGAATAAATACACTTTCTTCCTTTCTACTTCTTGCAAAGATGCCTTGCCTGGTTATCTGTGTCAGAATCTGTTAGGATAATTCCAGCTCCCAGGATGCTCCTAGGACCCTCAACCAGGAAATGCATGCTGCCCCAGCAGATAAACCTCTCAAACAAGCTGAGCCCCAGCCATACTTATTCTGAGGACAGCAAGCCATTCTTCAGCTGATCCTCTGGCATCACCACTGGTCAGTGCATGGTCTGGAGTGGCCACCACCTTAGGATGGCTCTAGGAATGCCAACATCTGACAAGGTGTCCCAATAAAGAGGGGATTCCAACCCATAACTCACCAAGATAAATAAATGTTCTTTTTCTCTGCTCAAAAATCTATTTAAACAAATATGGAATGATAAGGAGAGCTCTAAATCACTGGGAACACATACTACATGACCATAACGACACAGGACAAAGAGAATTACCACCCTCAGCTGAACCACAGTGAAGGTTTCCGACAGCCCAGACTTAACTCTGCTAAGTGTAATTACACAGCTCCTGGCAAGACTGTGTAATTATGGAACAGGTACTAACATATCTATTACCAAACACTACTCTGCTAAAACATCATGAAAGGAGACCTAGCTAACCATCCAAACTGCAGAGGAAACTCTCCAGACACCCGGGGAGAGGCTGGCATGTCAGCGCAGAGGAGAGTGATTGCTCGCACGTGCAGGGGGAAGCACAATAATAACGAGCAACACATATTTGTGTGTAGAGCACAATCTCTTGCAGTGCACACCAAAAAGCAATAAAACTGTACTCCACTTAGTAGCAAAGAAGCCAACAGGTCCAATAAGACTAGTGTTTGGTACTTCTGGGATCCAAGAAACTGAGCTGAGTTGGTTTTTGCCCATGGTGAAGAGGCTGTTGCACACATAAGCAGCTAGAAAGGAACAGAGGCGAAAAGCAAAGAAGAAAAGGTGAATGCTTCAGAAGTCATTTGTAAATGAAGTAGTTGAGTGACAGGCACTTACTGCTCATCAGCTGGTTACTGGTACACTACATACTTTTTTGAAAATGCACAGAGAATTGGATGGGATGATATAATGCAGTACCATTCTCAATTTATAGTTTAACCATTCCTGCACAGTTAGCACACCCACACAGGCCTGTTTCCTTTAGCACAGCACAAGACAGCAGGACACGCTGTTTTAAAGTCTTTTGTAGAGACTATACTCATCAAATCCTCAACCACGCAGCCATAACAAATCTAGCATTTACTACTATGTAGCAGAATGCATCTTGCCTTCCAGAAATTCCTTCAGCAAATTTCATTTAGTTTCACCTGGCTTGGCACTAACTTTAACCCAGCAGGTATAAGCTTTGGGGAATTAAGAGCAATTTAAAACAGCAGGGTTTTAGAATGGAAAAGCTAAGCCAGCCCTAACTGTAGCAGCCACAAGAGCTCCAGTCTAATGAGCTGGAGAGCCCTGTTTCTTACAATAGACACAGCAGTTGTTCTGGCTCATACCAGTGCGTGTTTGTCACTCATCCTCCACCACGCTAGCTCTTTTGCGGGGGGGGGGGGGGGGCGGATTTTCTCAGGCATTCTCAGGTGGAGACTCTCTTTCTAAAAGGGAAACCATCTGCCATTCAACTTCTTGATGATGTTATTGCATTTTACCTAAAAATCCTCAGCTTGACTACTGAACAAAGTTGTCCTCAACCTAAAGTCTCCTTCAGACCCTGTTTGAACATACAACTTAAGTCCTTTGGTTTTGAACTCCTGTGCTTTGCATTTTGCAGAGAAAGAGAACTTTTCAAGCCACAGATTCAAATGGCAGCTAAAGATTTAATGTCACTAAATATACTCCACCCCTTCTCTTCAAATGCAACCTGTGTATAAATTTTGATGCATAGAAAAAAAGAAAACCAAACCAAAACAATAGTTATTTGAAGAAAATTTGTTTAGTAGGCTTAAAGCTCTAATCATTCTGCTGCCAAGTATGTTCTGAAGTGCAATAACCTCTGCTAAAGCTTTGAGGAAAAAAACTTAAAAAGTAGAAAAGTTCTACTTTGCAAGTAGAAAACTTGAGATTCAAAAGGGTCCTCATTTTAAAGAAAGTTGCTTTGTAGCTTTTAGTTTGACTTTAACCTCAGGCCAAAGTGGCTTTTCAGCTTGCCTTGAGAAATCTGAATCTGTAGTCGATGCTTCCAGCTATGGGAATGAAAAGCCTGCTTGGATTAAGTCTGACTCAATCAAAAAACATGGTGCAAGACATCCCTAATTTTTTTTTTTTTTTTTTTTTTAGCATTGAAACGAACCAATCCCTAAACTAATCCGTGAGATGATTTTCCAAGAACTACATCTTGTTCAACCAAAAGCAAATTAGAGAAAATTACAAGTGGTAAAAAGAAAAAAGAAAGTTAATTGGAACAAGCACACCTAAGAAAGTTATACCACTCGCTATAAGCTAAGCAGGGATCCCCAGACATCACAGACCCTGAAGTCCTCAGAATTTATTCTAGACCCTTATGAACCCATACTCTCTGACCTGTAGCTGGATACAGAGAAGTGGATTTGCACACCAGCTATCGACCATTTTCCATGGCCTCATGAATGGTTCACAGAGCAGTGCTAGCCAAACAGTCGCTTAAGATGTGACTCTGTATACTGGTAAAACTTATCCCTCCTCCTCACCCTCTCCCCTCTCTCTTGTGATATGCTTATTACAAGAGGATTAACCATTTATGATTATATTAGGTTTATGATCAAAGCCACTCTCAATTGGACCAATATGCTGGCCAGACCAACCCATTTAGATAAACTCCTGGGCCATGCTTGCAAAACCCCTTTTTTTCCTCCCTGCATTACTACAAATGTTACAGAGTCATTCTGCAAAATCAGGGCAGCGCTCTCATTCTCCAATATCTTCTCATGGATGTTTCATTACCTGCAGAAATTCAACAGAGCTTGTTAAATTTTCTACCTCCAAGTATCACACCTTGCATGCTATCTCCCTTCTCAGTCGCTGCAGTCCATGCCACAGGCACCAGACTGGGTGTCACCTTTGCTTGAAGCCTCTTTTTACATCCTCACATTCAACCTGTCCTTAAGTCCGGCAGATTGCTTCTCTGAAATCTGGTTTTCTCTATTAACGTATTCGGCTAAAACTGTTGCATAAACCGTCACTGTCTAACATCTCCACTTTAAAAGGATCCTTTTGTTCTGATGGGTAACTTTAGTCTCCCAGTCATATCTGTGACCCCAATGCTCTTTTTGCCAATCTTTTCAGACCCCACACAAAGCAGGACCCAGACTATTGGTCTTTAGTATGTCACACACATGGAGATGGGTTCTCTGTCAAAGCTGTTCCCAGTCTATCAACCTTTGGCAGCAGAAAGAGTGATACAGCCCTCCTCTGAACAGCCCAAAGCACCAGCTTCCAGCACCTGGTTGTTTCACAAATCAGCGTCTTTGAGCTTTCTTCTGTGTTGTCTTCCAAGCCTCAGTGCCACATGCCATAATCACAGAGATATACTTATGGTTTCCTTAAGGGTCATCTCTGGGACAACAACTATAGAAATAACTCAGGAGAAGTTTGAAGGTTGGTGTGTAGTGACTCCAGTCTACCAGATAACCATCTGCCACTTTGCTAGCTCCTAGTCCCCACTCTGTCCATGGTCTTGCACATCAATTTCATTTCCTATGAACAGAGCCTACACTGGACCAACCTGAAGCCCTAAACCAAACCGGAATACCAGCAAAATACTAACAGGAGACGCATGTTAGGCAAGTTCAATTCTCCCACAGCTCCAGTCTGAAGCATTTGATGGTCTAACTTTCCTAATTCTCTTTCATCAAAGGGATAGTTAAGGTGCTCTTGAACTCCAATGCCTTCCAGATAAACCATGTGTCTACAATAAAGCTGGAGCCATCTCCACAAGCCATATTTACCTGGGCATTTGTACAACTTCCTCGCCTGAGCGATGTCCCCCTGACTCAGGCGAATACGCTGACCAATAGTTGGCCGGACCCCGTTATCATCACGACGGGGAAGGATGGTGTCGAGGAAAACCCCTCTAAAGGGAAGAACAGAGAGACAAAAAGCAGTGAAGTAGGGAAAGCGACATGATGCACAGAAAGTCATCCTGGCAGGCCTCCCACACCATCCCCTTGACCATATATCCCATGCTAACAAGCAAGAGTAATGCAGATTGTGGTAACTGCATGTCTTGAGGTGGCCTTCTCGCTATAGCAGATAGCTTCCAAAGATAGCAAGTCTGCCAAGCCAGTAAATTCCTCATTTGATATATCAAGATTGCTGCTGCCTTTGTTTGAGTATAGACACATTCCTTGCCATAAATCAGAAAAGGCAATGAAATGTTCTTGCAGAAGGTTCATGGCACATCTGGCTCAGCAGGAGTACAGAGTGGACACTTAAGCCAAATTTGCAGAGGGAAGGGGAGTTTGTTCAGTAGCAGATGGGGCTGGGCTGGCAGTGACTGCAGTTGCCACAGACAAGAGAAAAAGATCAAGCGCTCTACCTTGCTTCTGCATGAGTTTCCAAGCTAATAACTGCACTTGTCTCTGCCTCTTTTTCCTCACTACTACTTCTTCCATGTGGTACTTCATACTCAGGAGTTCTCTACTGCGCTTCTGATCTCAGTCCAGTAAAGGATTTAAGCTCAGGCCTCGCTTCCATCAAAATGCAAAGTCCGTGCATCCAAGCAAGAGCTTGCATGCAAGAGAGACCCCAAGGCAGCATTAAGACTGCAGGGCTAAAGAGGGAGGGAGGAATCAGAAACCTGAACTCCAAGTTGGTAAAGTCCAAGCTCTCGTGGCCAGGCTGTCCCCTTGCAGGAACCATTTCACTGCACCCCCGAATGCTTAACGGGCTTGGAGGTGCCAAGGATAACAGTGAGCTTAAAACTTCAGCATCAGCTCAGTGAGGCAGGCTTCTCTTTCTGAAGGACAGGATACAACTGTCTGTAGAATCCAATGGGAAATCAGGGCAGAAGCAATAATTTTAGTGCTGCCTAGTCCTGATACAAGAGTCTTCAAGTATGGGTTAAGCTCTAAGTACACAAGTAATTCTGTTCATTGAGCTGCTCAGCTGCATAAGAGCCTTGGGAAGGAGTCTGAGAGGGTTTTTTTTTTTGCATTGGTTTAATTTTAAATAAATACTGCAAGCAGAGTATTTGGATCACAGCTGTCCAGAGCTGCAGTCAGTATTCTTTAACAGAAAGTATCATTCTATTAAACATATTTTGTGGGGGAAAATTATTTTGTAAATATTCAGACTGAAGAAAGAAATAGAGGGGCAGGAATTTAATCTGTTTTAAAAACTGGAATCAACTCTTGCATGGGGTATGTTGGTTTTTTTCAGTGGTAGGAAAATTCCTGATCAGCACCAAAATCAGTATTTACAAGCTCTGAGGTGAGCCCATCAAATTTTGATTAGCAAATTCAGGCTGGCATTCTACATGCGAGCTGCATGCCTCTGGCTGAATTTATTTAAGTTTATGTACCGAAAATAAATCCTCCAATTCCAGAAATACCACGAACAGAGAAACAGGTTGGTTTGCTCACAGTAGGTTTTCAAGCCTCTTCAGGAGTTCACAGAAGAACTCGGCATTTGGCAGGGACATACCTCTGTGGCCAGTGAAATGTTTTATGCAGATCTCCAGGCTCAACCAGGGATGAATGACAATGTTTAATAGAGAAACACCACTTGCACATGCAAACTTTTGATTCTTTTTCCCATTCCAGCCCTCACGACTACATACTCACAGCCCCCAGCCTTCCGCACACAGCATACACCTAGGGTATTGCTTACACAATGCAAACAACCCACAGCTTCAAATTACCCTTTATTACCTGCCAAACACATTTTTCTTTCAGAAGGCTGTACCCTAGGTTGGGGCAGTAAGATTTCTGGTTTTGCTTTTTCCACCAACTGAACTTTTTACTCCCTTCACATACATTGCTAAACGTCACTGCAAATTAGGAGGCAGTAAGTATAGTTTCTCTCATTTTACAAACAAAGGAACTGAGAACAGAGGAGAGTCTTTCTGGCCTAAACCACACAGGTCCCAGCAGTCCCATGCTGTCCACCCAAACCCCATCTGCTTAACAACACTTATGATGTTAAGTTGTACGTTTGGTGAGTGTCTCTAAGAGCACCAATACTTTGGCTCACAAATTAATAAACACCAAGCAGACATCGTTAAACGGAGCAGCTCAGGAGCTCTAACACCAGAACTATTCTTGAATAAGACGCCTAACCTCTCCTCCCAGAGGTAGGGAAAGAACCCAGGAATCCTGGATGCCCCATTCCCCTGCTGTCCAGGCATGGGCAGAACATGCATTAGCTGCCCAATGCAGCAGTAAGTCAAGCACAACAACCCACCATTTCTACCAGCTAAGAACAAGAGAGTTTGAGAAGAGACACTCTCAAGAGTCATTAGCATCTGCATAGTACCCTGAATGTGTAGCGTGTCATGGAAACATTATGAAATTATCAACCGATCTCAAGAAAAGCTGAACATTCACTGTCCCATCTGAGGGCAATAGATACAGGTGCTTAAATACCACTCAAGGAAGCAGATACTCATGGCAGGTTAAGCACTCAGCTGCGGGCAGCTACATTTTGTCCCAACTCTGTATTTATATCCCCATGTGCAGAAGAGAGACAACATAACTCTACTTCACACAGTAAAAGCTGTGGAGGATGTGTATACGTCTCGTGCAGGATTAGGATGGTGTGTTGCAAACGCATCAAGAATATGCGCCTTGACATGCAGGTAGTGCTACCTGCACCCTGATTTGAACACAAGCTTTGCAGAGGTCATGTTTTGTAACTCCAGGCTGCGCTGCCATGTCAGCTAGCAAGAGGCTTAGTGAATTAAGGTAACCCGCTATTTGCTTAGGGCTCTGTGGAGGTTTAAACTTTCTTATCGCTAAGCTGCCATTTATGGGTCTTGACAGCTGTAAAAGAAATTGTTTAATGAGACGGCAATATTCAATTTTATCTGCTGCCATGTCTGTAAGGAATGCACCAGGAAATCAGAGCCTGCAGCCACACTCTGCAAAACAGGCAACATTCTGACACAGACAAGAACAGAAATTCCCATGGTAAAAACCCGTTACTGCTGTCATTACAGTCTCTTGGGCCATACTCCTATTCCTACTAGCCACAGATGCAAATGAGAAGTATGTTTCGCTGTGAACTGAAAATGGGGAGTGACTCCTACAGCAATTTTCAAAAGCACCACTGGAAACAATTTCCACTGCTAGGACTCATTGTGTCTCAGAAAAACTGTCCCTTTCTGTCCTAGGTACAAAGTTTAGAATAAAAAGGGCCCAAGATTTGTAGCAGCATTTGACCATGGCAAACACCATATGATTTGCTATCATCAGCATTCACAGGAGTTACAAACAACAAGGTTGTGCTAAGTGCCACGTAAGAGTTGCTTCAAGACAATAAGTCACAGACGTGGCTCTGTGTCCTTCACCTCCTCCTCACATACACACGCCAGCTCCGCTGGTGGGGTGCTCATACCGTCTTTTTCCTATGTGGACTTTCTGGTGTCTGCTAATGTATTAACACACCCACTATAGCCCTTCCCTCGCATGGTCATGCAGGGGCTCTCTCCCATTCCTAGCCACTGATCTTAATGAAACTTGCTGGAACTTAATATCTTCACAGGCTCTATGCTTTTGTCAGTTTGGGTTGCAATCGGCCAGCACTCACAAAACTCAATAAGGTGGGAAGGAGACATGCATACACTCACAAATCTCTACTGATTGGTCAAAGTAAGCATCGTTCCCTTAGGGGAGCAGATGTCAAGACAGGTCTTGGTAAAGTAAAAGCCTGTTCCCAGCACTGCCTATTTACGGTGAGAGCACAATCAGCCCACAGAGGCACTTAGTGCTCAGTTCAATTACGGCACAAAGACTGCTACTGGGGTGAGGGTGGGTCACAGAGACAAAGGGCTTAAAGAAAACAGACTTAAAAATCCTATTAAGCACCAATTTAAATTTAGAAGGACTCTTGCCATTTTTATCCCTTTTTGGCCCAGCAGTGTTCTGAAGGACCCTGGTTTTCAAGAGACACAGTCTCAAAGGCATCCACAATATAAATGGCAGTAATAACTTAATCCTGCTTTTGTGCAAGACAATTCTAACCATTTAGAGTCTAGCAAATGCTGGAAGGGTCCAGCAGATGCCTCAAGGGAAGAAAAATTGTTTGCTTTGGGTATCTGATCCAAAGAAATCTCCGAAGGCTGCAAAGCACCCTGGCCCAGGCACCATCTCCTCCTGCCTGAACAAGCCGCATTTCAGCAAGTTTGATAATTTTCCCCTGGTTGACATGAAGCTTCAGAAACAAAAGCACAAAACAATAGGCTTGGCATTTCCATACAACTGGGTAGTAAGAAAATTTAAAAAGCCAAAAGACACCTTTAATTTTTGCAACAAAAGTTCTCAAGAGTATGAATATTTGCGCTCTGCCTTCCATCCCCTTTACTCATGGTATGTAGTGAAGGAAAGCTCTTGGGAAGGAGCAATAGTGGGATCTATGCAAAAAACTTCAAATAATGCAGCAAAATGAAGCCGGTCATCCAGTAACTCTCATTCCAAATCCAGGACATAACTAACTATGTTCATTTCACCTCTCTATCCAGTAGAGCTGTCTGATCAGAAAATGGGCTCCATCTGGAGGGATGAGTTTGGAGTCAAGGACAAATAGCCTACACAGAAATGGGCCAATTAGTTGGGACAGGGACAGGAACAGGACTGAAAACGTCGTCATGAAGAACGCAGTCGCACAGAATCACAGAGCTGCAGAGGCCATGATGTAAAGCACATGCATAAATGGTTAAAGAAATACCCAGGTAATTTAAGATCACAATCCAGAGTTTAAATTCTCCCTCAGCAAAGTTGCTAGGGACTCTGAAAGCAATATTGTGACTCCAAAGCATGAGCTGGACAATCAACAGATTCAAAGCTGGTTTTAGCATTACCCTCCTTGCATGTGGGCAGATACGCGCACACATATATACGTGCTGCCTGAGAAGGTTGGAAAACATGTTAACATGGCTTTGGAAGGTCTCTGAGATTATCAGCACTGGGTGAATATAGTGGGGAGGGGAAAACAGGAGTCTGCCATACTTCTCTTGACCCACCTTGCTTTTTCAAATATTTTTCAAGCTTTCCAATGCAGCAGAGCTCACTGCAACTGCCACATACCTTGGCAACAGATCACAGGTCTCCTTCTAGGCTCCATGTATCCCACAGAGCCAATCACAACTACTGAAAATAGTCCTAAGGACATGTAACCTTGGATTATCACCTGGAGAATGTATTCCTAGCATAGTGCATGATGCTGTCGAAGTCATAGGTCTCTCCCAGTGAGTTCACTTCCCCAGCTTCCATCTTTAAAAAGTTGTACTCCTGACCTGTGTTGCCAAACAAAAAAGGGAAAAAAATAAATCACTTAAAGAAAAAAAGGTCTTCAACCACTGCGAGCCTAGAATGAAAGGGATATACTCCCATGTTCCAACAATTTCAGCTGGACATCCAAAAATCTCTATTCACCCAACTATTTTGACTCTTATTCTAGGCAAGGACTAGCAATATTTCTTCTTCTCCATCCCAGCTCACAAACCACTAGGGTTTTCCATAAATCCAGCAAGAAAGGTTTCCACCCACCCAAAAGCCAGGTGGAATAAACTGGAGTGCTATTTTACCTTGCTGTATGTTTTCTCTGATGATTGTGACATGCTGATCCCTGTCAGGCCGTGTGTGCTCATGCCAGAAACCCACCACGTGACCCAGCTCATGAGCCACAATACCAAACTTGTCACAGTTCTTTCCAATGGATATAGCCTGAGGGCCCCCTCCTCGGCGACCCACGTATGAACAACATCTGGAAAAGAAAACCCACAAACCCATGCAGCACATCAGTGAATTGAAGAAGTCTGAGACATAGGAATAGAAGATGGCATCTGGCAGTGTCCAGGACAGCCCAAAGTTGCATCCAGTATATGTACTTACATGTATGTGTGTGTCCATGTATAAAGGAAACATGTAAGTGCATATCTGTAAAAATGCACATATATATATATATACACACACACTTAAGTGTTACCTCAGGAAAAAGAATCCAGAAAGACTTAGCACCTTCTTCTGAGCAAATACTAAATTATCCTGGCAATCCTTACTAGAAGTGACGAGATGCATTTCTGTGACAGATTCCCCCATGTAGCCATTGGTCTATTCTGACCAGAGCTAGACATACAAAACCATTTGTCGATGAAAGGGATGTTTGCAACACAGATAGCTGCAGGGAATCAGTGTCACTTACCCACACGTTCTGTATGTGAACACAATGAAACTCTCTTCATCAGTTCTCTCCACAAATGTCACACAAGTGTGCTTCTCCCAGTGCCTCATTGCTTGCTTAAAGATAGCTCTTTGGGTTCCTGAAAAAGAAATCCAAGAAGAGCAAACAGTGAAGGCCTGGCTCTCAGGAAAATCTCTAATGGACTTCATCTGGATAGGAGAATAGTCAATCTTTCCAACAGTCAATCTTATACCTGTAGACACTTCCAGGAATCTGAGACCCACTTCCAACTATAGGGCTAACTTGCTGTGTCATCCTTTTCTCTCCTTGTGCTTGATGAATTAATTGCTCTAATTAAACAGGTAGCAAACTTGGTTAAGCACATCAATATTTCTGCATATGAGAAATGTCACCTCACTAGGTAAAGGTCATTCTGGCAGAGCTGCTGGGTGTTCTGATCTGCACACCAGCTACTCAGTGGTGTGCCAAATTTGCTCTCATGATGCAATGTAACATGACCACATGCATCTTTCAAGACCCAGGAATCTCATGAGTGCTACGGATGCTTCTCAAAACTAAGGCAAAGCTGTTGTCAGGTAGTTTATCTTTAAAATTAGAAGCAAAAACTATATAAGAGCTAGAAGCAGTCTCAGGGCAGTGTAAGAAGGTGTAGAGATACACTGCTGCTCTGTGCTTGAACTGAGGGACAGCTCAGGACTTGAGCAGAGACACCTGAGACGTAGAGTATTATGCCTGTCTTGCACTAGCAAGATGACAGGCTACAGAATGTCCCCTCCCCAGGGAGCAGGGTACCTCCAGTAGTCACTCAGCAGCATCCAGAACAGTCATACAGAAAGCAAGGAAGCAATGCCCCAGAGAGGTACACAGCCTCAGGAGGCTTCCCTACAGTACTGCCTTTCCAGCATAGCCTCTGGTACGCACAGGGCTGCAGAGCAAGCTGCCACTCTCAAGAGGGACTGGAGAGTGGAGAAAGGCCAGAAGTACATCAGAAAGGCACGAGGAATACAGAGAGGAGCTCCAGGGTGGGATTAAGCTGAGGCAAAACACCAAGCTGAACGCAAGAGAACTATGCTATGGCAAGAGCTGCTTCTTACAGAATCACCCAAATGGAAAGATGGTGTTACCTACTCTGGACTGGTTAGGGCAGTGGGACACGTGTAACGCAGAAAAGACTCTCTCATCAGACCCTGAGGGATGGGGAAGGCTGTTCTCTGACAAATGTGGGGGCACAGCTGTGGCTAGCAGGCTACTAAACATCCTGCCAGGTTGCACGAGCCCCTCCCTTTGTAGGAGGTGAACAGACCCTTCCACGGGGGCTTCACAGACTCCTGGCAGCATTCTGGGTTCTGGGACAAAGTACACCATAGGAGCCCAAGGAAATAAGGTCTGCTGGATCTAAGTGGGAGATGGCGGAGGCAGCCTGGGGGAGACAGGAAGGAGCCAGCTCCAGTGAGGCACAGAGCCTTTTCATCCATGAGTCAAGACGACCAGTCCCATGGGGAACCACTGAGCTACGGAGAGGTGACATCAGAGCAAGTTGTCTGTCTGCTTCGCATGAGAGACTTGCAAGAGATCTGCTGCACCCCAAGAGACACTTCAGTTTGGACAGTGCCCAGGAGATGCTATAAAGATCCTAAAAGGGATACTTTGGAGAGCTCCCCATCCACCATGGCACACAGCTCACTGCTCCTCTCCCTCACACACCTACAGGAGACCCTGAAGTTCCGTGCCCAGAAATCAGCAGGTCAGGAAGCAGAGTGCACAGGGAAAGCTCTCTGAGTAGGGATTCAGAAAGCAACCCAGGGTACTTCTGCTCCTGCTCTTCTAACAGCAGAGAGGATCCCTTTCTGGAAACACAGGGGGTGAGCATGGCTTACAGGTGCTGGCCCCTGAAGCAATCAAGAAAAGTGACCAAGTCACCCATTTACTTCTTGGACCCCAAGAGAAGAACCATCTCACTGCACACTTCAGTCTCAGGCTTCCACAGTGCACAATTCCTTGTGCAACCACATGCCCACCCCACCTCAGCAGAGAGCTCCTAAGGACCTGAGGCATTTCTGGGAGAACTGCTCCCGAGATCTCCCACACATTTTGAGACACTCCTCCCTGAGCAAACAGAGAGCAATGTTTTCACTACTGACCAGTGAAATTTCCTCCGATCACATAGGGGATGACACCCCCTGGCCAGATCCTTTCAGCCCTGGATGTGGTTGCCCTGCGCACTCTGGGAGAGGAGTGTGTATCCATCCCAGACTCATCTTTATAGTCCTTCCTCTTCGGTCCCCTCACAAGCGTTGTGTCCTGCCTGCCGTCTGCAAGACAGAGTGGCAACACTGTTTAAATCCTCTTTAGTTCCACATGCAGCCCTCAGGTAATACCCTGGAGCTTCAGAAAAAGAAAAACAGAAAAAGAAAGATGTTAATCCAAACCAGAAGCCATAGCCAGATTTGCCAGTGATTTGTTTGGGACTTAGAGACAGTTAATCTGTAGCAACCTGGCCCTTCTTGTCTTGAAGCCTCCATACGCACTATGCCAAACCTATTCTCCCAGAAAGGTGTAAAGGGATACCCCTCCTGTCTCTAGCCACCCACATTCTCCAACAGCAACTTCATAGATGGGGACACAGTACTTAAACAAGGGGAGAGGGATGGGGGTGGGGGGTGTGTCAGACAAACCCAGATGTCACTGTATATTCTCAACCTGCCCCACTCATCCAGATCTGCAGAGAAAGGTTTGTTCTATCAGGGCTAGCTTCACAACAGCAACAACTACTCATTTGAGTTGGCCTTGGAAGAAGAGGACAGACGCCTTAGACTGAAACCTATACTCAAGGCTGAAAAGTATTACATAAAAGTGTTTGTTTTCACATGCTAGGTCTTTGGTGGTTTGGAAATATATACAGATCAGTCTCTGCTGGAGAAGGGATGCTAGGGCTGGAAAAGCTGAGGCATTCTATACTTAGCACACATCTCCATCCATGCTGAATCTCTTCTTTTTAATGAAAAGGAGCAAAAATACAAAAGGGAAAACAGAACATATGTCTCATTTCTTGCTAAAAAGGCAAAGGAGCCCTGGCTGTGTGGTGCTCGGTGCTGGCCGTAAAAGCTGCCTGAGGATTCATATAGGCTTCTAGGCAGACCCTGTACCTTGCCCTGCAACTGTGCTGCTGCAGCTCTGCTCAGATACTGGTTATGCCTACATGAGTTGCACTTTTAATGTGGTGTGGGTCTGACCCCGCACAAAATATCCTCCATTCAGAGCTACCTGTCTGATCACTCCCCTGTTTGCTGTGCCATGAGTGATCCAAATTCTCAAAGCAGCCATAGTCCAGCTAGGCTTTACTAGCATGTGTAAGGACTGCGTAGACACCACTTCTTAGATAACCTTGTATCGCGCAGCCAACACATGAGCTGGACTTGGGCAAGGGAATAATAGAGTACAGGAGTTGCTACACCTGCAGAGAGTACTGGCCTAAAGGGTCACACCAAGGGGAACTCCCTTCTCACCTTGAGAGGCAGCACTGCTGGGGGTGGCTTCTGAGTGCTTGTGGACCTCTCTGAAACTCCAAGAGGAGGGATCTAAGCTCCAGGTGTGGTCTTGTGGTTCATATGGAAATCAGCAAGACCTGCTACAGCATTGCTTCCCAAGTCAGGGACATGGGCTGCCAGGTTATGAAAAAGCACAAACCCTGCTGAGACCTTCCTCCAGTGACTAGAGGGGCTGCTGAGAGCCTCTTCTCCCATTCATCCCTCCAGCGGAAGCAGCGGTAAGCCTTGACCACTACTGTCAAGGCTGAGGGGATCAAAACAATGGGAAGGAAATTAAGGCAGTGCAGGGGGATTGAAGGAATGAACTTCAAACCCTCCCTCCTGCTTCACCAGGTCCAGCCCTTCCTGCTGAAGGCCTTGCTCTGAGCTGCAGGACAAAGCTGGGAATTTGCCTTTTGTTCCTCTTCCTCCTGAGCACCTCCCTGGCATGCTGGCTGCACCTGGCATTTCAGAAGCTGCCCCATCCCCAAGCCAAGCCAGCTGCTGAACCCTGGAAGGCAGATGCTCCGAGGTTGGGGGTTCCCCCAATGAAAAAAGAACCACCCTCCCCTTCTTTGCATACACCTATTCCACAGCGGTACTGCTGCAGCTTTACAAGGGCCACGGCTGAAAGAAGGGAGAGGGTCTTGAGACAAGTAGTCTTGTGGACAACTGTCTCCCAGTCACAAACTGCTCCTGGGGCTGCCCAAAATCTCCGTGGATTTGCACACAGACAGGTCCTGCCAGCAAAGCCAAGTGAGGAGCCATCTGCCCCACACTCTCCTGTGCCTGGTGCAGTAGGAGTTCTGCATAGAGGACCCTGGGTCCACACTTCTGTGCCATCAATGCTTCCATTCCTTGTCAGCAACACACCTTCTTGGGTGAATTCTCCACACCAGTCCTGCAACAGCTCTTGACTGCTCCTAATTCCTGCTACAATCTTTTGCCTTTAACAACTTAAATTTGCAGTGGGTGCTTGGAGACACCTGACACACCCCCCTAGCAGCAACCTGGGGAAAGCAGGCACCAGATGCCGTATCACCAGGGGACAGAAGAAATCTGGACAGCATGCTTGAAGAGGCACTGCTTACAGTCACTGCCAAGTTGCATGTATGGAGAGGGTTTCTTCAGTGAAAAAAAAAGCCATGCAGCCTTTCTAATGCTTAGTCTACCTGGACATAACCTCTCTTACTGACTTGTACTATTGCTAAGCCTGGGGCAACTGAGATCCTTTCTAAAATCCCCCCCTCCCTCCAGGATGAACAACACTCAGAGGTTTCTGCACACCAGCTGTGGGTGGGAGACTCTTGACACTGCCCACAGCCCAGGCAGCACTCTGCATCTGCAACATGCCATGAAACAGTCCCTGCTGCTCTCTGAAACTCACTGGGGAGTCTCCTAGCCTCATCTGGACAGCAGAGACAGCCCAGCTTTACGCCAACAGCAGCACCACCCCGTCCACGTGGAAACAGGCCACCAGAAGCACCAACACAGCTTTGCAAGCAGAAGCACCTTCCTCAAGTGCTCTTGCCCACTGCTCCACTGCCTCAGGCCTGCCACCAGCTCAGGAGACATAAGCAGCTCCGATGCGGGAATACAGCACTGGGCTATGAACACAGCAGCCATGAGTGCAAATGTCTCCCCCCCCTCCCCGCCCCGCTCGACTGACCTGCTGCGTGGTATCTCTGCCTCAGTGCCTCTGTCTATCCATGGGAAACAACAGTCCCTCCTGCACACAGTGGGTTGCAAACATCTTGTATAGAACAGGGCAACCCTGTGGGAATGCCTGTAAGATCACAGGTCTGGACTGATCCCGTAAGCAATACCTTACCTACATCAGTGGGAGAAGCCAACTGCAAAACTTGGCCTGGGTGATAGCCCTCTTTCAGGGGAACAGAAGCTTAAAGTGGTGTAGCTGAAACATCCTTACAGCAAGGAGCAGCCAGCTAGCATTACACTCTCTGTCTTGGAGTAAAATGTTTTTGCTGTCCTGGTGACAGTCATGGCTACCTGTATGTACTGGGTCTGGCTGGGATGGAGTTAACTTTCCTCATGGCAGCCCGTAAGGTACTATGCTTTGGATATGAGTAAAACAGTGTTGATAACACACCAATGTTCAGGCTGTTGCTGAAAAGTGCTTGCATAGCATCAAGGCTTCCTTTTTCTCACTCTGCTGAGTCCTGTCCACTCCCCAAGCCAGTAGACATGAGATAGGCAAGAAGCTGGGAGAGGATGCAGCTGGGATAGCTGACCCAAATTGGCCAAATGGATACCCCATACCATATGTCATTATGCTCAGCAATAAAATCTGCAGGGTTTTGTCTCCCAAGGTAGCCATTGCTCAGAAACTGACTGGACATCAGTCTGCTTGTGGATGGGGGTGAGCAATTGCCTTTATATCACTTGGGTTTGGTTTTTTTCTCTCTTTCTTTCACTTATTAAACTGTCTTTATCTCAACCAATTAGTTTTCTCACTTTTTCTTTTCCTGGTCTCTCACCTATCCTGCTGGAGGAGGGGGATAGTGACCAAGCAGCTGTGTGAGTGCTTGGCTGCTGGCTGGGGTCAACCCACCACACTATACAAGGCAAACCCACCCTTGCAGAGAGTCCACCAACAGCAACAAATGCAGACACCTGGGCACGTCTGGTCTCCTAGGCACGGAGGCACACACATGTACACAGGACAAAACATGGTTTTACAGGGGATAAAAAAGTAAATAAAAGATACCCAAAGGTCTGGGTGGGGTACCACATTACCCTTTTTAACTGCTTTGTTACTACGATCAGTTGAAGTGGCGTTCTCACTTGACACAAGAGAATGTTCTCCCAGGCCTCCTGCAAAGGAAAAGAAGAGCAGAGACACATCTCCTGGTGAGTTGGCTGGCAGAACTCTGACATGGGAAGGACAGCAGCTATCAGTGATGCCATTTGGGGGTCTGCTGGCCACAGAAGCTGGCTACTTTCCCCTTACAGGGAGCAGGGACTAAGAGCCTGACAAAGCTGGGCTTTTTCCCTAGGTTTGTTCCTAGCCTACAGTGACACCTTGCAACTCATTACCATCCTGTGCCTTAGTTTCCCCATATACTGAATAGGCAGAAAGTCTCTTCTAGGAAGGCTAATTCCACAGAGACTTACTGAGAATAGGAGCTATACAAGGAAGATGGTAGCAATAGTACCACTATTAAATCTCAAACTAAAAAACATACACTGTCAAGGTAAAGAATGATCTACATTCAGACAAATACACTCTTATCAACTCTTATACATCTGGCCTGAATTCAGCTTAATCTGAAAATAAAAGTCCTTCTCTGTGATGCTAATACCCACTAGCTACCAAAGCAGGAAGAATTATGATGTTAGCTCCTGGGTATTTCTTGTGCTTCACCCAGCGCCAGCTACCCCTTTCTTGGAACAGCACTACCAAGCACAGGGAGGTCCCCAGCTTGTCCATGGAGATGGCTCCCTTCAGCTCAGTCACCAAAACAAAACTGGTTGGTCCCACTTTGAGTGCGTCCCTGCCTGGCTTTCCTATTTCCTCATGGAAAACCAACTCATGATGTTCCCATGATGTTGAAGACACCAACGTGTTGGGGGAGGGATTTGACTGCTTGACGTCACAGCTATTGGGCACAGAAACCACAGCAGTTCCATGGCATCTTTGTACCAGCACTGTGCCTAACCCTCTCCTTTCCTCCAGACAGCACTGCTGCTTCCTCTCCCCACCAGTGTGCTATAGCAGAGCACTGCTGGCAGCAGGGTGCAGGGGCTGGAGAAACGACTCCACCAGGTTAGGCTGTCCAGCACTCCAGGAGGGCTGAGGGGGCTCAGTGCATCCAGAATCCTCTACCATAAGATGAAGACTCAGGGAGAGATCCTAGCTCCCCAGAAAAGTCACATCACTAGGGAATGGAGACAGAGGCCCCTTGTCTATAGCCCCTACTGATCTTTTGACCATTAAGGTACCACAATACTTGGCAATAGCGCAGTACTTGATTTTATTTTTTCTGATGTATGATGTAGAAATAGGATCTTCCCTCAATACTGAATCCATTCTGCCACAGAAAAAGATTTAAAATGTCACCCAGTGCCAGAAACTGATTTAAAACAAATAATAACTTGTTCACACTTCTGTTCCAAAGGACTTCAGAATAGTTCTGCCCACTATAAAGGAAAATACCAACTGGGCAAACTCACCTGTGCTGCAGGAAGCAAACTGAGATCTCCCTCCCTTACACAATGTTACCACTAAAGTCTGATTTCTATAAGCATCATTATGTCCACCCTGGTACCTACAATCCTAAGGTCTACAGATCACCCTCCCATGAGCAGCATGGAAGAGAAAAATCACAACCATGTAACACAGGAGAAGGACTGAGTTCCACTTCATATTCATTCGGCTACTGGGTTAGCAAGGTGCCAGACGCAGTGAAGTTCTGAATGCTCACAGGCAGCTCAGGGATAATTGCTTTAATCAAAGCAGTTTTCAGAGCACTGGAAAGACCCTGAATTACGCATCTTCTGTCTTGATTTTGTAACTATATTTTTCTGTTCACAAAATATTTTCTAATCTTTCTTCCCACCACCATCATCTTCAACTTCCCCTAAAATGCCTGTTTCTAAATTAACTCCCCCAACACTAGCTAGCAAAGCAAAAAGAACCAAAACGAAAACAACCCCAAAACTCAGAGAGGCTAAATATTTCAAAAAGGGTAAAGAAGCAGAGGTATTTTCACAATATTGGTTTTCTGTGGTATTTTTCAGATTCTTAAAAATGTCTAAATTAATAAAAAGTTCAGACTGCTTAATGATTTTGCACCCTACCACGAAATCTACCCAGGGATCTGTTGATTGTCCCACCGAGGGAGGACCAACAGTCATACAGTCTTGAGATTTGAATTCTATGTATCAGCAGCTGCTGAGTGTGGGGAGGGAGGGAGGGAGCACTAAGAGATCATCCAGCAGCAAGAGGACCTTCAGGACAGGGACAGTAGAAGAAAATGCAGTGAAAGGGATAGAAACATGGTTGGAAAATGGGGGAGGGGGAAGAGGAAAGAAGAAGACTCTTCTTTCTATAGCTGTTTGTCTTCCAGGTTTCCTGGGCTTTCCATTTTGCAAGGTCCAGCTTGGGAACGCCACAGAAGCCAGAGAGCAACTATAGAGAGTATAGATATCTGGGCTGCGAGCCACTGAACAGTCACAGACCTAACATGGAAAACCAACCAGAGCAGGAAAGCTCTCCATGGTGACTGTAGTAGGAGGGAGAACTTAAAAATGGTGCCTAGGGTGAGAGAGCACAACACATGAGATGGCAAGATGTATAACAGATAAATAAAACGGGCACAGACTACATTCACAGCCTTAAGAAGGTGGTGCTGATACCACCACTGTTGTCCCCCTCCCTCCTTCCCCACCTTGGTATCGTGGGTGCCCTGTGAGCAGAAGGGAAGCTGAATGAGCTGATCTCTGTAGAGGTATTAGCAAGAGCAAGTTTCTACAGTCTTGGTGGCAAGGTAAAGCATGAAGAACATGGTCAACCACCATATGCAGAAAGGGAGATAGTGTTAGTCATATAGCACTGCTGGATGCTGTATGGACACTTCAAAGAGGGATGTCCCACTTTCAAGACAGCTGGACATCTTCCAGCCCCTGAACCAGTCTTGCTTTGCCAGCTGGAAAATTCTTCTTTTTGCTCTGGAGCTGGCTTCTTGCAAATCCTTCTCCAGCCCCTCCAAGGGGGCAAGGACAGGGGAAAAGGTATATCTCTGACACCTTGGAGGAGGGCTGAGAGGATGGTATCAAATTCTACCTCTCTGACATGATACTACTATAACTAATTAGAATATCAGGAAAGGGATGATGAAAGACAGCAACAAAAGGAACTAGAGGAAAATAAAATACCCAGACTCTCAGCTGACTATAGGTTAAAGCTTCCTGGTCCAAGAGACACACTAAATCAGGGGATTGTCTCCCAAAGGAAGTGCCATAGTTTAACAGAGCTTGACTGGACAAAAGCCACTAGATGTGTGAACAGGAACAAGCCTGATTCAACAAGATGGATTGCTCTGAACTCTATCACTCTTTTCCAGCCCCAATGTCCCATCCTAAGATTTCCCTTTGTTTTCTTTCATGCCCAGTCCTCGTCACTTCCTTAAGCCCAAGCTCAACAAAAGTTCCTCTTCTCAGCTAAATTTTACATCCCCAGGACTTCTCACCCCCCCAAAGTACGCTATTCTTCACACAATATCCCATTCCATTTAAAGGAAACCCCAACCAGCCATTCACCACCAGAATTATTAAGACATGTGGTCTTTGCTAGAGCAAAGGATAATTTCGTATTTCTAAATAAATGCAGCTTGCTTCCAGTCACAAACAGATTGCTTCTTAATTGAACTTGGGAGGTGAATTATATGGTGAATTAGGAAAAAAGAACAACTCTGTATTTAGTGAATTGTTCCCCAAAGAGGGAGCTGTATGGGATTGAATTGCAAATGATGGCACCAAACCCTAGAGCCGGGCCCCCTCTCCTGCACCCAAGCTGCTGACCTCTGCCGTGCTGCAGTGTCATTTGCGCAGACAGCTTTTCCAAGCTGAGAGCACATTCTTTCCCAGAGATCAGTGCAAGCCTTGGTTTCTTATGCAAAGGAGATGTTTGAATAAACTAGTGTGACTAATGAAATCTACAACATCTTTGCATATTTTGTCTCATTGTAGCTGATGAAAAGGGAAAGCACGACACAAAGGCCAGATATGGGTGTGCAGATATATCAGATATTTTCAAACACTACTAATCTCACCAGTACAGGCAGGGAGCACCCATACCCTTCTCTCCCACAAGGGTGTTTTGGAATCATACATGAGAATTTTGGAAGATCCTGTTCCAATTCACTTGAGCTTTTAGACATTTCCTATCCTTACAATACCTAAACATATCACAAAGATTAAAGTGACTTGACAGACATTTAGTCCTCTCTTCTGATTCTTCCCAAGAGGAGGCTAATGCAGGATCCTAGCAAAACAAAGATAAGTAACTGATGTGCCATAATCAGTAAATAAGGAAGCCCAGAAATGCACCTCGCATCTGGAAGCAGCTACACCTAAGCTGCAGGCAATGTGCAGGTTCTGTCGCCCCCTCAACACATTCCTGAAATTGTACCTCTCTGTTGGACTATTCTGTCATGTCCAAGAGCAGAGCGGATTCCAGAGGTACCGCTCTAGAGCGTGAAAAGCCCGCGTATGTATTGAAGCCTATTGTCATCAGAAACACTGAAGAGGAGAATGGAGATTTTCAGTTTGACACAATGCTCCATGGAAAGCCAATACAGTAAAAAAAAGGCAGGCTTAGTCTACCACTTACCATAGCCCGTAATGAGATGAGCAAACCAGGACTGACTTTCCTGGTTTTTAATGTCTATCCAGCAGTTAACAAGTCCTCCAAGGTCACTTTCATCCTCAGTACTTCCCACCTGCTGCTGTATCAGAGCAGCCATCACCTTTCTCCAGCCTGACTGTTAAGGCTTTGTCTGCTTCTCCCACAACCAGGGATGATACAGAATTTGTTAGATCGTGCCTCTGTGCAGGGAGCTGTACTAGATCTCCTAAGCTCTTTTAGCGCCCACATTTTTGTGATTCAATCCTTCCTAACAATTTGTCCTGCTTAACAGCTACAACTCCAGCAGGACACTGCTGGACTTCCTAACTAGATAAGTTAGTTTCTGTGCATGACCTGGCAGAGAACACACAAGAGATTCTCTGCCCAGACTGGGAATATTTCATCTTCTACCTACAGCGCACTTGTACAACTCGTTTCTCTGTTTCCCACAGACCAGCACTGCCAAGGGAGCTTGGCTGACTGAAAGAAACATCCAGTAGCTTAAATGCACCATAAATCTGAGATAAATCCACCATGCTTGCAACCCTGGCTGAAGAACAGGCTTAATTGGCCTAAATTGTTTGCAGGAACTAGAGAGGCAGCCTGAGATGGTAGGTAAGGGTCCAGCGAATCAGAAAGCAGCAGGCTGTGGCATTGTTGGGAAGAAAGCAGTTTCTCCCACTCTTCCAGAAGAGGAAAATGAAAATCCAATTTTGTTAAAAGAAGTCCAAGTTGTTCAGCTGGAACCAAAAGAAAAGACAACACACTAAGAGAGAGAGAATGCACAAAGCATGCCATCAAAACTGTACTGTTTGCAGTTCCCTTGTACCACTAGCACAGGATAAAAGATACGTAACCTGAGGAAAGAGCAGGAAGCAGACTCCATTCAGTACCCATACCTCCCACAAGAGAGGGTGGGACTAGGAGAAGTAGTAATATACTGGACCCGAAAATTTGTCTTCTACAAGATGCAACTTAGGATTGAAGGTATTACTGCTGTGCATGTTCTGCCTTTTTTTTTTTTTTTTTTTTTTTTTTAAGCCCAGGTAGTCTGAACCACCAAAGAGGGAGCAATCAGATCCCTTACTAAATAAAGCTTCTGCGCTTGCTTCCACTTGATTACAAACCATGAGGGGCTTCTTGTCTGAAAAAGGAGAGGAAAGCTAGGCAAAGCAGCTAAGCAGCCCACTGGTGAATCAGGACGCACATAGTGGGCCTGGAAATACCCACCACCCTGCTATTGAGTCCCCCTAAGACCTCAAAGCTGCTTGAGAGGCAGCTGACTTCTAAAACATTTTAACACCACCTGTCTTCTAGCTTTTATCTGAAAACACTACTCTGGGGCAAGATGAGTTACCCAACTGAAAGCAAAGGAGAAATATCAGTGTATCCTGAAATATGTCAAGCTTCATTTTCAGAGGATGCCCATTTAGAATTTTAGTCTAAAACCCAACTACTGCCAATAGGAATTGTAGGTGTCTGAAAAATTGCAGTTTGAGAACACAAAATGTTCCTACATGGGAAGTTGGATGGGATGAAGCTTGCAACATCTCCCTTTTTCCCAAAGTGGAAAAGTTCCCATTAAAATCAAAACCTGCCACTTTCAGAGCAGTTCCAAGCCAGGATAATTTTTCCTCTCCAGACCAATGAAGACTCTCTCCATGTTCACTGAATCTCCTCTTCCTTCCCTGGTTGCTGTCCACACAGGAGAAGGGCTCCATAGCTGAACTTTGAAAGTAGCTACCACCATTATGTTCATCACCCCCGTTGAGGACAAAGGAGTCCCCAGTGAGCGTTGAGGACTTTGCCAGGTTCTCCTGTTTTTCTGATTTAGCAGAGAATAACTTGACTGTATGCATAATTATCTGGTCTCGGTTGGATCGAACTGCCACAAGACTTTTTCTAATATGTCTTACTGTGGAGGAAATTTCAGAGCTGGGACACAACCAAGGGGAAAAAGCATCATAAAATACATTTTAAAAATGATTAACAATTTCACCTCCCCTGTCTATGCCTTAAAACACCTAACTTTCAGTCTCATTCAATATATATGCTAGTCACATGCCACAGCTTAGAGACTGGATTTCAAACAGAAGCTACAATGAAGCGTCAACAAAACCAAGAAGTTCAGGTAACATTAAACACTCGTCACGGTTCAGAGCTTCAGTTCTGGTGAACTCTGTCATATTATGACCATCAGAGAAGCTTCTGGAAGAACAGGGTAAGTCAAACTTGATGTTACACACTGCTTTTTAACTTCCTCATTAACCACTGGTCAAGAACTTTTTAGTGTAGAAGAAACACTTTATTGCACTGGATTTTCTAACCACAAAGTGATGATTTTATTAAAACAAGCTCTGCTGGGAAAACACATTCAGAATGCGGAACAGATGTTTCCCAGAGCTGGTGGAGAGTCTACAGCAAAAACCTTTCATAAACCCCCAGGCCCCAGAGATCTGAGCAAATGATTTGAGATAGAACCTTCAGCATTTCCTGTCAATGGAACAGCTGAAGTTCCCTCAATTTACTTAAAGAAAAATACATTAAAGAGGGGAAGAATTCTGAACGCCAAATTCCCTGCAGGAATCCGTTTTTCATATTCAAAGTATGCTGACTAGCTGCAATAACTCAGGAGAGTTCCAGGGTCCAGAGGTTTGACAAGCAGATGTGTCATCTCCATATCAGCTCTGTGAATGCTTGTGCAGGGCAAGGACACTGACCTCCCAGGGAAGTTCACAAGAAGAGGAAGCTAAGCAAACACAGGGCTGCCACAAACATGAGCTGCAAAGCACTTAATGCACCAAGCCCTTCTGCTGGCCGTCCATGTTTGGAGTGGCACAGCAGGCAGAGCAGAAGTGTAGGCAGCACCATTCCCCAACACCTGTGTTTCCCCAGGTACTCCCTGCTATCCTGGAAGTGGCAGCATCACTTTTATACTGTGATGCATCTTCTTTTTAAATTAGGCATTGCAAGAAATGGGACAACCTGACCCAACCTCTCCACCAACCTTTCAACTGAGAGTGAATGCTTAAGGGGAGCAATGCTCTCTGGAGACAAGGAAGGACAGAGAGGACTGGAAGGGGCCTTTCCCTGCAGGCTGTAACAACCACCTCTGTTCCCTGGGGCAAAAAGACAGACAGATGAGAGAGAAAAGAAAGAAAAGAGTTACCTACAACCTGTGTCGTGTCATTGATTTCTTCCAGTGTGAAAGAGTCCTGCAAGTCCCTGGCTTACAGTGCTTTTACTGAGGCAAGTGAAAATTAAAAGCTAAAGCGAGTACACATGTACTTTGGCCATGTGCATATCTCTGCTGTATGGCCAGGTCCCCACACACAGTATGCAACTTCTCCCCTCCCAGCACATCAAAGCAGTAATGTGTAGCACCAACTACCCCCTCACCCCGTTGCACTTGATTTCTCATCAATCTGATGGATCAAGATCTATTTCTAACAGGTGTCTGCCTCTCTACCACATTCCTCTTGATTTCACAATAATCCTCCTCCTTCCCTGTTTCTCCATTGCAAGGAAAGAAAAAGAGAAGTGAACTTGCAGGTGATAAGGAAACTGTAAGAGCTGGCTTGGGTTTGCCCATTACTGTTCTAGCAGGCAGTACAAACCCTCCTGGCCCCTCTCTGCTAACATCCCTTTCCCTCTGACCTGCACAGTCCGATTGTTTCAGCCTCAGCCTACTCTGGGCCCCTTTGGGCACAGCCATGCACAGCTCCCCACGCTGCCTTGCAGCATCCCCCTGCCCCATTCCAGCTGTGGACTCCCAGTCAGAGCCCTGGGCTCTCCACAGCCTGGCCAGACCGCTCCTCCCACTCAGCCTTCCTAATCCTTTTGTTTTTCCTCTACCTTGTTTATACCGGACAAAAATTAACTTCCAATTAAAAAACTACACTGGAAGCTAAATTATGTTTGAATGCAATTAAAACTCCTTCCATAGAGAGCATGTGGTGCCAGCACAGACACCTTTTTTGCAACTTGCTTTCTGCCTGGATATTCAGCCACTCCCAATCCTGGAGCTTCCTGGAGAGTTTTTGGTGCGTTCTTACCCCCCAAGAGTCTGCACCACGTTTAACAAGCAGTTGAGCACCCTAAGCAGATACAGCCGAGATGCCCCGTCTGCTTGGTTACCTACCAGCTCCACCACAGCTCATTTAAAGGACACCCCAAACTGACTGCCAACAGCAGGGAAACTGAGGCATGAGCCAGCACTGAGGCAGAAAGACAAGTAGGGTTTGAAAATCTTTGGGAGCATGAGCCAAACGTGGCCACTGCTGGGTAGCCTTAGGCCATCTCCAGCCCCAAGGTCCCGGCTCCTTGGTGAAACAGATGCCCAAATCATTTCCAGTCATTAAAAAAGCCATGGGGGAGCTGGGAGGGGGTAAGTGGCAGAGAGGCTTTCCTCACTGCGGCGAGCTGCCCACTGAGAGCTGCTGGCAGAGAAGCTGCCCCGTCTGTCCCAGGGACAGCTGCAGTTCAGTGGGGGAGTCAGGTCTCAAACCCACTCTCTGCCACAGACTGACTCCAGGATTCAGCAACACCATCAACTGTGAAAAGAAGAGAGGCTAATCCCCTCCCTAACACAGCCTTATGCATCTCACACTATCTTCTCCGCTCTAGGAAGTGGAACAGCAAGATAATCTGAATATTTCCTTTTGCCTCTGATCTTTGCCCTGGAGAAACTTGTTACCCATCCCCTAGGGCTGTCCAAGTCACCATCTGGCCTCAGAACTATAGCAGCAAACACAGTCCAGCATTTCAGCCTAAAACTAATTTGCTTTCTTTCCCTACTTGACAGCTGAATAAATACTTTGTCCTTGCCATTTGAAAAGGGGAGCCGCAGCAAAAGTGGTTTTGTCCGCTGCAGCTACGAGCACCAGCCTTCTTTCCAAATTAGGCCTGAACAAGCAGCTCAAAGTGAACACATTTATTCCACAAATGTAACCCCTTTCTGTTCACAATCAACCACGAGCAGTTTACAACTTCTGATTTATTTGTTGTTTGCTATTATCCATCAAGCCATTTTGGCTACCGATTGTTTCTTGGACCTGCCAGCTATTTTGCTGAACAGGGTAAGCAACTTTTATTTTGTGGACACAGCAACATCCCTGCTTGAAAGGAGAGAGCCTGAGGGTCAAGGCATCCAAGCCAGCCTTGCAGAGTGACCATCCTGCAAGGACTGCTCTCAGACCTTATTAGACCCTACTCTTTCACTGACCGTTTCTGCCTCCAAATTCATTTGCTAAAACACTCTCAGAAATGACAAGGCAGCCTATGCAGTTGAGGCAAATTCAATTTTTCATTTAAGCAAGTATTCAAGGAAATTAGGCATTTGCCCAGCTCTGAAACAAATGCATGATTTAGGCAATTCCGCAGTTACTGGCTAAGCACTGTCGTATTTTACAATTAGGGTAATGGATTTAACTTCCAATGTAATTTCCATATGGATAAACTGATCTCCTCAAGTGCATTTGCCCATGTGTTCCCTGCATCACAGTTAATTAATATAAAGCTATTTAATAACCTCCACTTAAACACAAAAGACTATTCAGACTCTTCTGGCATCAGTAAAAGGAACAGCCTCCCAGTGTGTTACACCAGCTGTAGACAAGAGCGAAAGAAAATTTAATTAAGAGCAATTCAGAGCAAGACAGTCGCAAAGAGAAATCAGATGTTATAAATGCTTTACATGGTGACTACCCCAGCTCCTTAGAGGGTTAATAATGCCATCTAGCACCAACTTCCAGGTGCTTGAGATGTGCCCAAAAGAGAACTTAGGGTATGGGGAAAGCAGCGGGGCTGGGAGCCAAAGCCAGGCAAAGTCAAGCAGGGAGCAGCAGGGACTCAGCATCGTCCGTGCAGTGTTACTGCTGCAGCTATGCCCAAAGCTGATGGTGGCACCACGTTGAATAGGAAGGAGCTATAGAAACAGGCTGTTTGGAAGCAGCTTCAACCATGGCATCAACGTATGTAGTTTCTGCAGATGTCTTTGGGTGCTTAAAGTTAATTGCTCATTAACAAAATCCAAGCTGATTAATTTCTGATGTGCAGCATTTGACAGGAGCGATACTGAGTTACTGCCTTCCTGGCTGACTTCTAAAAGAAGCATATGAATTGGACTCGCGGGATAAACACAACCAAAGTTTCCACTAAGAATGAATAAGTGGCAGAGTTTGAAATAGCTGGGGATTTTCGTTACAATGGAGAAAGCTTTATTGCTTGTGTGGATTAATTTGAGCTATATAGCAGAGCTCATAAAATCACTAAAAGAAAAACTATGTAAGGCTGAACGTTGGCTGCACAGCAGAAATAAAACCACTTATTTTGACAGGCGGGGGGCCACCATCCAGAAAACTTGATTTCAGGGAACAGTGCATTTACAAAACAAACTTTGTGGTGCACGTGACCAGCTGCCATTGGGAACCTAGACAAGAGAAAAAATACATTTTACTCCAGGGGGATTGCAGAGCAAGTAGTAGGGTTGTATCATTCAGGTTGTGCTCTGGCAAGGGCCAGGTGGTATCTTCACCTATTGCTTGGGACTCCCTTTACCCTGCCCTGCAGGACCTTTATCACAAGCAAAGGGGAAAGAGGAGACGGACTTCATGTCTCCTGTGGTGAATGAAGCACTTCTCTGCCTCTCACAAGCCAAGTTTGGAACACCACAGCCCACTGTGTGAAGGAGCACTGCAGGCCCCACTGGTCCCAACTGGTTTTGAAGCAACGTGTCACACTGGAAAGACCCTAGTCCAAAGAAAATTGGAGCCTGCATACCTTTTGGTGGAACAGGTGGAGTAAGGACTCTAGCACCTCTTGTTGCTACTCAGGCACATCACAAGCAGCACCTCACTGCCTAGGGAGGCAGTGGGCAGCCCACCATTAACACCTGATGTTGACTCAAATGTTATCTAGCATTCAAGGACCACGCTCTCTCCTGCGTCACACTTCAAGGTCACATAGGGACTGTACAAAACACAGCAAAAGTAGGAACAAAAACCACATTGGGAAGCAGGGATAACAGTAAAACAGCATTTGTCAGCATGTGAGACAGCTCTCCATGGTTATCACCTAAGGGAGAGGTCCAAGGAGGCAAGTAAGGAAAAGAACGAACTCCCTTCGGTGAATATAGGAAGGGAAAAATGGCTGAACGCACCGAACCCTCCCCGGGCAGGGGGCAAGGTGAAACCGCCTCCTGAGGGAGAAGAATACAGCCCTCTGGGCAAGGGGGAAGGGGCTATGGGCGACCCAAGGATGAGCGGGAATCTCTAAAGCAGGAGAGCTGAATGTGCAACACACATGAGCTCGTGGAGTGAGGAAATCAGAATCCCTCGCACATACAAGGGCAGGAGCAAAGAAACAAGCTGCTGCTCTGCCTCTCTCTTGTGCCCCCACGTTGAACAGCTAGGGGAATTCTTCCTTACTGGAAGCAAGCAGTGCGGAAAGGGCAAAACAGCCCAGCCAAAAGCACAAAGCTGGCCTGTGCTCTGCTTTTGGAAGTGTAAGATGCAAAACCCTCCAGAGCAGAATCTGTGCCTGTGAACTGAGCTGCAGCTCACTGGATGGGCCAGCACATGTGCCGTGCAGCATATCCCCAGAGCTCTAGACCCGAAGCCTGTGCAATTGCCCCACAGGCACTGTCCAACTGACAGATCAATGCCAGTAGCAGTGGCACAACGAGAACAGGCAGACATGCCTGACAAGCCAACTTCCCCGCTCCTGACAGTCGTGCTGTCCCGACTCAGGGCTGCTTCTCCAACCTTGCAAGGGAGATCTGTCCTCTTTGCACATACACACCTCCCACGCTTTGGCACCTTGACTTGATCACCTTCTCTCCTCTCCTACCGTCAGGCACCAGACTGGCAGACTCTGTCCCTATGACTAGCAAAAGGGCATCCCTAAGATCAGGGATTAGAGAGGAAAATCCCTCTCAACATTTTCCAAAAAGGGCTTCAAGTTGGCACTCAGGAATCAAAAAAGAAAAGCATTTGAAGTGAAAATATCAACCCTAAAGATTAACATTTGCTAGCAGGAGAGCCTTAACTACAGGGGGACTTAGAAGGTTCATCAGCACCAGCCAAGGGTCACGGTCTTTCTAGGCAATTATCTTTATGCTGGAGAAAATCAGGTAGGTCTGAGAAGGTTACAATAGGATTGCAATACTCTGGGCTGGAAGGAAAAAACACAGTATCTGCTTTTCTGCAAAGAGAAGATCTGGCTTATTGCATAGAAATGTGGAATTGGGAGAGGGGGTAACTCAGAAAAGCAGTGTGAACAAGAGCGCTCTCGGCCCTAGAGGACTTACCCAATTCGTCCATAGGAGAGCTCCTGCCTTGCCTTAGCAAACTACAGAACTACAGGAAATTCATTTCATGGTTGTATGCTCTGGTAAAACCACTGACTGAATGGACTCAAAAAGGTAAACATTGGGGCTATTCATAGGAAAATGATTTGGCACAGCTAAACCACCTCAGCATCAGGCCAAGCATCAGGCATTTGGCACCTACCTTTCCGCAAAGTGGGCTGAAGCTCCTCTTCCTGTTAAGAGGCTGTATGGACTGCAAAGAGGCATCCCTAGAGTGCACCTCACGTGTTGTGGAAAACTGAAAGGAGGTATGCAAACAGATGGACAGAGCCCTCAGATAGGTCTCTTGGAACAAAGATGTTCCTCTACCCACATAAGAGGAAGCGACCTTCACTAAAGATTCCCCAGCGGAATAGCAGACCCCTGTAGAGAGTTCACAGATGCGGGTTATGTTACAGCACGTACATAGTTATTTGCATTGCTCCTGGCCCGTTACAACCAATACAGCTCAGATTAAGTTAGCACAATCCCAAGATTTGCTCTAAGCCTAAATTAATTAAAGGTTGGTCCCCAGGCAGCCCTGAATCCACCAATGCTGAAGTCCACCCCTTCTGCCCTGAACCAAATGCCGCTACAGCAGAGCACCAAACATGAGTTACAAGGGAAAAACAGCTCCGAGCTTGGCATGCGTGTGCCAAGTCAGCTGAATTTAACAGTCTCTCCTTCAAACCCATAAATCAGATCTTCCCTGGAATCTCAGTCAGTCATGGTTTAAAATCCCTGGATTTTGCATTCTTCTAGAAGTGTATTTTGCACTAACTTAAATTTCACTAGAAGCACACCAGTAGCTTCAGAGGACTTGGAAGTAATGTGCAGCACTACTACTGGCCATAGCCCCTAGAGATTGAGCAACCTCTCCCAAAGTGAAGCAGCAGAAGCCCTGCTTGTCACTGCTTCCAGCACCTCAAGCATTCCACTGGAGGAGAAGTCTTATTCTCCACCCTGAGGCTACATAACACAGCTCTTAGCAGCAGAGCTGCACTCAGCAACCTGTCCTGCAAGCAATCCCAGCTCAGGTGGGAATCAACACCTTGCCTCAAGTATGTAAGAGAGCAGTGAAACATGTTTCAGGGGCTAACAGCCTATCTCAGGTGAATGAAAAGCTGCTACGCAACTTGAAAAGCACTGCAGTCATCCCCCCTGCACCATACAGACTTTCAGGTATGCACACCCACAGGACTGCACATTCTTCTGCTCCCTTCCAGGTCTCTTCGAGGTTTGCCTTCATGCCCCAAAGCAGTTTATGCACATTGCATTGAAATCTGTGATTCCTGGGTTGTCATGCTACAAAAAAAAAAAAAGCTATGAGTGAGTGCCTGCAAGAGGCAGAATCCCGTGAAACAAGGCAACCGTGGGTGTCCCAAAGCAAGAGAATGCAAAGCAGCCTGCTGCTGATGTGGGCCTTGTGCAGATCTGGTGAAGCAGCAGAGTAGCTGCCTGCATTTTCACAGCACATTCAAGAACAGCGGAGCTAGCATGTGCCAACAAACCAACTCCCTGCCCTTATTAAGAGAAGGCTTAATGCAGAACTCCTGTCTGTCTCGTTTGCCAGAGAATAACTTGCATGAATTTGCTGTCAGAGCCTCCAGCCATTCACGGCAGCCTCTGTCTCCCCTCTGATTTCAGTAGAAATCCTGGGATCAAACATATCCCTATCCCAGCTGCACTGTTATCTGAAGTATTACTCACTCTAGGTAGCAAAGATGCTCTGTAAATCCTTCCTGCCACTCATTTGTGGCAGTGTGAAAGCCTCATCAAGGCCTTCAAGCCATGAGCCTAAAAACCTCTCAGGATCAGATGCAAAGAAAGCCTGTTTTGACTGTTCTTGAAAAGCATTCTTGGCGGCAGTGGGATGCAGAGTCAGTGCCTCAGCAGCAAGTCCAGCACAGCACGGCATCAGCGAGGGCAGCCAGACTCCCGTGTCTTCTGATCGGCTGGTGCCAAACCCAGAGGAGCCAAACTTGCCTTTCTCACTCACAGAGGTGCCTTTCAGGGCTAGAAACTGCCTCTGTGATACAAAAATCAGGAAAAGAGGTAATATATCAGAAAATTCCTCTTAATCCCTAAGCTGCCTGAAAAGACTTAAATTAGGCCCATTAGGATTAAATAGGAACATCCTTCCCATAGGCACAACAAGAAAAGAAAAAATCTTCTTCCTCTCTGTGGCTAATGCTTCAGCAGATAAAGCAATAAAGCAAAGACAATCACCTTGCACCAGTGGACTCATTTGGGTCCAAAAGAGAGGTGACACTGTGCAGTTTCACAGCCTGCCTGTGGATCTTCTTGTTTCCCATTTCAAAGCCATCCAGGAGTTCTCAGCAGCAAAGGAATCCTCAAAGCTCTGGCTCAAGTTTCTTCTAAACTAAAATTGTATTGTAAAAGCAAATATTTTCACTAAAGTTAAAAAATAAAATAAATCTATGAGAAACTTTCCAAAACTGTAAGCTCTTTGAAAAATCTTTCATCAAAGCAATTAGGAGGTGGCGAAGCATGGGCTTGCTGAGGATAACGCTCACTGGCAGATCTCCAGGTACCGGATTAATTTCATTATGTTTTAAACCATTGCTGTATCTCTACAGGGCCAAATCCTAAGGGTATCCACTTCAACACCACTGCATGAGAACAACTGATTTTCATAGTAAACATGACATCTAAACTCGATCCCACAGAAAAAGAGACAGGGAGGTAGCTAACTTAAACATTTTAAATGCAAAGTAACACTTTTGTTTTAACAGCATCCCTTACTGTTTGTCCCCTCTTCTAGCTGCAAAACATTTTTAAGGGGAAGGAGGAAATTTCCTGTTTGGCACATTTTTATCTGGTATTACAGATGGTAATAGCAGGATGAGTAGATGATATGGAGGGCATAGTTTGGCCTGCAGAATCTTTTATAATATAAAAAGCAGCAAAGAAAAAGATCACAAGCAATTCTCTGAGCTTATGACCTAGGTTCAAAGGAGAACAGCCAAGGGGGGGGGACGACCCCAAAACAAACTACTTTTTTTTTTTCCTGGTTTAGAAAATTAGAAAAATTTTGCCTCAACTCAAAGAAAGGTCAAACATGCAACTTTAAACAGTTATTTTACCAGATCACTGATGAAAGTAAAACTAAGCTTCAGGTAAAGCAGAGCTGAGGTTGAGACACCTGTGGAAGTCATATAACTGGAATGATTTAAAATTGGGTTGGAGGAAAGCACTTTGGAATAAAACTTCAGGGAAATCCTGAAAGTGTCCAGGCAAGAAATTAACTAGTTGGTAGTCCTGAGCCCTCTTGGAAGAACACATCTCCTGACATTCACTCAGAGTTACTCTGCACTGTGTGCAAATACTCTCTACTAACTTACAGCTCAGAGTTTTAATCGAGTCAACAGAGATCAACATGCAGACACCTAAAAACTACTTGGATTAAATGGGCTACGCTTAGCCGTAGACCGCCACCATACCTGCCTTTCCCTCAACAGGATCTGAAAAAAACCCCACTTTTATAAATGCACCAGAGAAGGATGTTTGCACACAAGATGCTATTGCAAAGCCTTCTGCAGTTTTCAGCTGCTCAACCTGTACTCTTCCTGACAAATTCTTGGAAAGGAAGCTCCTGTGGAGCAAAGGAGACTGCTCACATGAATAGGGACTATCAGGTCATATGCTGCACTCCAAAAGGCTTTAAGTAGATAACACAAGTGATGCAGTTCCCTGTGTAATGCCAATTCCCTATGTGACCACTCACACAAAAGAATCCAGGCATACTGGACAGAGACATCCAGACAAAGACAAAGAGGGACATCATTGCGGGAGCTCTGAAGCAAGGTATCAAGGTGGGTACCAAGGAGACAGCTACCCCTAACTGTAAACACCACATGAGCAGTCTTCAAGGGGATTGCCAGAGAGCTCTGAGCCAACATCCCGCAGAGGGAAGGAACCATGACCCTGCTCTATGACTTCACCAGGAAGACAATGCTATTTGATCCATTGCTTTAAGTCCCAGATACCGGGAATAAAACACTAGCTCGGATATTTGCTGAGAAAATGCTTGGAAACACTGAACTTCAAGGCATCCCACAAGCAGGCTTACAAATTTTGGGGTTCTGAATAGTGACTATGGCATTTCTGCAAGCAGGAAATCAATGCAGAAAACAAGCCTGGAGCACATCCATGCTGTGAAATTAAGCTCAGTACAGAGATCTGTGGCAGAATCCAGATGGTCCTCATATCAGATACCCTGCCTCTTTCTCTCAAGGGCCTAGAGAAGGGCATAGCTATCTTTCTATACAAAGACTGGAAGAAGGTGAAGAAGGGGAAAGCTTGAAACATTTGACAGTCTCAGTCCTCACCAGCCAAGGCAGAGCTTTTACTAAAGCAGATCATCTTCAGTTGGATCCAGTGAAGAACCATGTCCCCTGTCACCCATAAGTACATGGGAACTTCACTCTTCCTCCAAAGCCTGACAGCTGCCGATGCTCCACACAAGCTAATAGAGTATACACCTATAAACAGCCCAACGGTGTCAAATGGCACAATTTTCACCCCTCCTCCCAGCCAAACAGCTTTTTCTAGGGACAAGGAAACAACACAGGGGAAGAAGAATGCCCGGCCTAAGAGCGTGTTCAGAACTGCAGCTCCCAGATACGAAGAGCCTGTGTGTCTCTATATACGTATTAAGTACTTCCTCCACTATACAACTAATCCGATTAACAGCTTTAGGAAACTCTGAAATGTTATAATTCAAGGAGTCCCATTCATAAAAAGGTCTTAGGCTGTTTCTGTACGGAGGTTGCATTCTTCCCACTGGAAATAAAAAAGCAGAGAGCAGGACTTTCTCCCAGGGAAGAACGGGTACCAATCCCTACCATGCTGAAGTAGACCACCCTCTTACAATTCACGAGTGTCAAGCAAGCCCCACAAGAGAAGAATCAGCCCTTCCTGCCCTTGCAGAGAGCCCCCTCACAGGACAGGTGAACACAGAGATCTCTCTCTGCATGCCCCGCAGAAAGCATGACAGTCACAGGGGCTGCCCATTTGTCAGCTTGCACTTCCAGGGGCTGAAAGCCAGGTGGGTGAATAAGCCTCCCGGAGAGTGACATCACCATTTACCTAATGCAAAGGACTGCATGATGCACCAGCTTTGCCTCAGTCAATAAAAGGTGCCAGGAAGAGACTACTCCAACCACACCACATGAGCCATGGTTGTAAGAGACCAGTGCCTGCATTGCGTGATACAGGTGTGGGTTATAAAATTCAGTTCATTTACCAGATGGCGTGGGTCTGGCACCACTGCCGAGTGAAAGAAATGTGCTAGATATGACAACTAAAAAAGCCACCAGAGCAAACTAATAGTCAAACACTGCCTGCCTTTTCTTCCCCAGTAATCTTCTCATCTAACTTCAGGAACAGACAGAGGGATGTGGAGGAGATGAATGCTGCCTGTCCCACTTAGCCCTCTTTTTCTGATTTACTGTTCCGAAGGCAACCTACTCCTAATGACCTATCACCTGAGAACGCGCCACAGCCCGAAACATGGTATGAATGGGCTAAGTGACACGACAATGCAGGATAATTGCATTTCCAGGGAGCAATCCCTGCTCTGAAGAACTGGACAGCCCTCCTCTGCCCAGAATGTCAGCATCTGCATGAGTTTAATCAGTTACATCAGCATCAAAAGCATGCCTCTGTGTTGGATGTGTTATCTTCACACTCATCCCAACAGGAAGCTTGAGCACTGATCCCCAGAACTGGACCTACACTGTGCTTAGATGCTCTGAAACCAAAGCTAGGCAGTCACTAGGGTACAGAACCAGCCACCAGTCCTTACAAATGATACAATATGAGCTGAGACGCACAGGAATCAGATGAACATGTGATTTCAGTGATTTCTCTCTCTCCCCAACCTCTCACCCTACTTGCTAATCTAAGAGTGTAACAGCAGAGGGAGAAAAGAAGTTTGTCCTGACCTGCTCTGTCTCCAGTCCCTCTGGTATCTCTCAGAGCTCAGACTTCCAACAATTTCTCTCTCGCAGCATGAAGTGGAGTAGAGGCAACAATACTACAGGGAGCCCTTCAAACCCCCCAAACCAGTTGCAGAGTGTTTCAGAGACTGTTAGAGCTAGAGTCCAGTCAGAGCTCCTGAGTCAAGAAACAACTCTGGTCTGGCACGAGACTGAACATACATAAGAGCTGTGTAGGGGGCAACATAAGCATATGTTACCTCATCGTTGGCTTTACAGAAAATCAACACAATTAGGTTAACCTATTTCAATTATAACATTACTTGAAGGGTAGTCTGTATGCAAGACTGCAGTAGGTTTTACCTAGGTAGACAGGTAATGAAATGAAAAATGCATAATGAAAAAATGCATTATTCCATTAAGATCACACATTGCACGAAAAGGGGGGGAAGGACAATAGGAGTCAAAACTAATGCCAAACTGTGTCCCTATTTCAAACACATTTCCTTCCAAATCTGCAGAAAGGCAGTTCCTTGTAGAAAAAGACCAATGTTATAAATTTGAAAATCTTCTCCCTCAGACAAGATAGGATTGGCTACGTCAAATTGCGATCCGTTTTTTGTTTAACAAAGTTCAGAGTTGGATCCCACCCTCAGTCACACAACTAAAGTCTGCATGCACCTCCCTGCCTGTGGGAACAGGCAACACGAGTGAGAGGGAACTCCTTCCTCCTTAAGGATAAAACCAGGCAAAAGAAGGCGTCACCACCCTAGGGCTGCCCTTACCTGAAGTGTGTCTTGCGTTTCCATCTGAGTGCTGCGTTAAGTCAACAGTTCTGTCTATTTGAAACAGCTTCAGATCATCTTCATCTAAAGCGATATCTCCCCAAAAGGCAGCTGAAGAGAAACAAACTGCAATTAGTTCAGTTTTTATTTTGGAAGGAAAGTACAGTTCCTACGTGACCCACATCACACCTAAAAGGCAATCACTCCATGGACCAGAAAAAGGTAATACACAGCTGTAGTTTTAAAAGTACAGATGGAGTGGACATTGGTGGAGGCCAGGTGACAGCATTTAAATTAAACCACTGTGCAGATCCACCGAAAGGAGCTGATTAGCTGGGATTCCTTGTGTTGCTCATTGTTACAGGTCTGGCTCTCAACCAGGCACTAAGGTTGTGGGGTTCACTCTTCATTAAAGCCTACAAGGAGGACAATCATTGGCATTTCCCTAGTTAGTGTGAAAGAGTTAGCTAAGCTGCAGCTCAGATCCTGAGATGTTGCATCCACACCATCCCCACGCCAACAGTTTGCATAAGACAGGAGGACAGCGGTGAAGGACTCAAGCTCAGCAATGTACATCTAAAGGCTACAGTTGTCAGGCTGCAGGACCTCATACACATGGCTAGCACTCAGACACATTGCATTGCTCTAAATCCAAGCTGAGCGCCAGCCTACCGTTTCCACTTTGGTGGAGAAACACCAGTTATTTGTCCTTTTGTGGATCAGTTACCCAGATTTAAGTTTGCAGAGTTTTTAAATCTGTAAAAATACTTGAGTTTCAGCCAGAAGCCAGAAAATAAGGTAAACAAACAGACACCTCGACATTCACAGCTGAGAGAAAAAGACTGGAAAACATTTGAGTGGAAAAAATTATACCCCAGGAGTATCCCGACCGAGTTGACACCGCAGTGTATAGTTACCATTTTGGGAATTTGAACAAAATAAACACAGGCGATGAAGCAGTTGACCAAGCAGAACAGATCTTTCAGAGATAACAAACAGGTTATGAACAGAGCTGTTAAAACTCATACAAGAAGCCTGCATAGGTTGATGAAAATTTTAAAAAAAAAACAAAACCACCAAACAAAAAAACAGAGCAAATTAATCAGTGGTACAGTTCAAGAGAACTCAGTAAGTCAGACAAGGAGCAATGTAGAGCCACTGTCTGCAACAGTGGCCAGATTTGATGGAATAATTTTTTCTTCTCCTATTAAGTCAACAACATTTGTATTACTTGGGGGGGGCGGGAACACCCCATTGCTACACTAGCAACATCACCGATCAAAGTATGCTAGGCATGAGAAACCAATGGGTTTTACTCATCATCTCACTTTTACTGCCAAGACCAAAAAAAATATGGATCTTTGCCTGAATATTAGAAACCTGCAATCAGATCTATGGCAACTGAATTATGAAATATTAACTCAAGTTTTTTCTGATACAACATGGCACTGGTTCTGATGCAGCGCTTGCCTTCTCCATTCTGCATCTCGGCACCTCAGTCGGTACAACAGCATTTGCCAGTGCCACTGTTCTGTGACATGGGAACAGCAAGAAGTCTTTCCCTGCTGCTGGGCACATCCCAGCTACCACAAACTGGCCCAGCCAAGAGCTGCTATGAGCAGCAAAGCCCTGGCATGAGCGGAGGGGGACGCTGATGCTTCCCCCTTTCCCTGGAACAAAGCTGTCTCCCCCTGGTTACCTGGCCACAGCAGAGGAATGGGAGACAGCCTCAAATGAGGCTGGCCTTGACTTTTTGGTTGGGTCTCCTTAACAGTGCTATCAAACCCCAGAGTACAGAAAGACAGCAACAGCTCCAGAAGAGACCACAGTTAGTGCAGACAAACCTATACACAGACTGACATCAGTTATAACTAGGACAGAGCCTCCATTTGCTACACAAACACAGAACTCGGGCTCTCCCCAACCTCTTGGCAATCCAAGCCCTCACACAGAACAGAGAAGAACCTAAAATACTGTCAGATTCCAACCAGCAGACAAGCCTACCAGCATGGCCAAACATCCCAAGCTGATTGGGAATGGCCAGTGGAAGACAGCAGAGACATAGGCTCCTGTGACTGCAATCTGAAGGCAAGACATATTACCCATTCAGAGAAATTACTTGCTCAGGACAATGTAGCAGTGAAGGGGCAGAGATGCAAATGGCATCCCATGCCATCTGATTCCGTCCCCAGCCACATTTGGTAAGTCATTACTATACTGGCCAACTGGATATCCATTCCCTGCTCTCCTGCCAAACCTACCATCCCATTTCAGCCCCAAACTAATTGCCACTACCTTGCGCTCTCAGTGGCTCTTTTCCATTAGTACCACAGTTTGTTCCTCAGGCTAAGGCAGCCCACACCAAAGCACAGCTTTCAGGGCAAGCCTGCAGCATGGATTTACATCAACAGAATTGTTACATTTTCCTTCCCAATGGAAGGCAGCAGTTTTCTCCCAGCCCTAGCAAAGGAATCTCTTTCTGTTACAAAGCCATACATCATCCTGAAAGACGGCCCACTACAAAAGCTGAATTTCGCTAGCATTTATTTCCAGCTCTCTGCAGTCCCAGCATGCTCCAGGGGAACCATGATTTATCACAGTCCCGAACCAGCTGAACAACTCTCCTTGCTGGAAGTCCTGGCTGAGAAAGCTGCACTGCAACTTCTCCTGTGCCGTCAAAGGCTCCTTCCTAAAGGCACACAAGCCTGAAAGATGCTTGCTTCCACCCCAAGCGAGCCGTCCCACAGGAAAGCCCAAGTACTTTATTTTAAAGGGTCACAAGTTCAGAGACTGCTGGCAAATGAAGCATCTCAAAGCATCCCTTCTGATTTCCTTTACCAAGGTCTCCTTTTTAATTTAATGTGGGAGGATTTCCAAAAAAGAAAACAAAAACAAACAAAAAAATTAAAATCTCCAAACAGCAGGCTAACAAACTTGGAAACCAGCATTTCTCTTGGCAGGGAGCTCTGCAGTGTACAGCCAGGTGCAAACTCTTAACACTTGGTGCAACAGCATGCCAGCTTTTCTTCAAGAAGATGCATTAATCGCTCTGGATAGTAAGAATAGAGCAGCTCTTATTGAGGTTGATGGACCCAATATGAGAGAGTTTGCTTCTACGCTGGACTAGTAACCTGCACCAGCCACCCCGAATGTTTAACCTCACCACCTCCCAGCGTATGCAGCCGGACAGCATTTGTCTGTTGGGGCAAAGGGGAAGGATGACTGTGTTAAACAAATCCAGCACCCAAACGAAAAAAGCAGCCTGGCAAGCTGTCTTCGTTTTCAGCACATTTCTCACCCAGGAAAACAGGCCACATGCTGGTGTCTGCATTGTGTGCTGAGCACAGAGGTGCCATGACACCTGGAAGGTAATGGCAGATGACACTGAGAAGGACAACACATCTTTCTAGGCAGAGGACAGGCTGAACAGTTTCTCCAGGTGCTTCACACACAGCCACAGAGTCCAAACCCACCAATGCCTTCACGGTCCTCCTTTTCCACAGTAACTTTGGGGGCGGGGGGGGGGGGCCTCTGGCAGGCTCCCACTCCAAAGCAATGCGAGAGCCCAAAGTGTCTTCTTTCAAAAATCTTGACCGCTGTTCCCTGCAAATCACCTCCGACCTGTTTTTCCTCCCAACACCCCAAGCAATTCCTTTCTCCCATTCCCTGCTTGTGTTTTTTCCTTTCCCTAGTTCTGAGAAGCACAATCTGATTTCAGGGGAGAAAAATCATTTTGCTGTCTCTGAGAACTCAATACAAAAATGTTCACAACAGTTTAAAATATTCCTTTTTTGTGAAAAGTGTGTTTCATCCAGACCTTTTAACAAAATTGCTGTCCTTTCTAGTTTTTCTTTTTTCTTTTTCTTTTTTTCCCCAAAGACAACAAGTAGGGAAAAAAAAATTACCAAGAAAAGCTTCTGGTGTTCAGCCAGAGAAGTGAATAACATTGTTCCTAAAAGTACATCTCAAAACAAAATGCAATACTGTGATTTGTTAAAAGCAGGCTGATCTCTGACACTTCAAGACAAATACCCGTGGATGGGTATCCTTCACCCTCATCGCAGTCAGCTCCAAGTTTATACAAGTATATGAGAGCCACTTGAGCTGGCAGAAGACAACTATAACTCCATGCTTGAGAAACGTCACCCAATGTCTGTGTTTGAACTGATCTCCAGCCACCAAGCTGAAGCAAAACATTCACCCATTTGCCCCTTGCCAGGAAACCCCCATTCCTGCACCAGGGCATCAGTATAGGCCAGACTTACCTTGATGACAGGGATCAGCAAAGCAGTCACCCTCTGGATGCTATGGGAGACCACTGCGATTTTCCCTGTAGCACCCACCAGGACCTGCTGTGACAGAGATTCACAGAAAAAGAGGCCTTGGAAACAGGCATACCCTGCCTGCCAGGAAAGCTCCCTCCATCCCACTCCACCTCAAACATAGACTCTTTCACTGACTGAAGCTTTTATTAAGAAATGGCAGGTTTTAGGTGCTGAATGGGATCTGAACCTAGATTAAGGACTATGCCCTCTAACTTGAGCCAAAGGAGCCCTTTTTCTGTGGGGCCAGAGCCATGCTAAGTTAGTGTATGTCATCAGCTCGAGGGTCTCGTCTGAACTCACAGCCAGCTGGCACAGCTCACACTGACAGACCTCATTTCAGCTCTTCCAGCACAGTTCTAACACGGTTTTGCTGGAAGGACTTTACTCTTGCTCAGCAGGTTTCCCACAGTGCAGTACAACAATGAGCATGGAAAACAAATAGCAAAGTGAACCCAAGTAGATGCCTCAGACTTGTTTCATCAATACTCGTGACTCAAACTCAGTTTTTCCTAGTGTTCACAAGCTCTGTGTGTAGGTGACAGCTGGGCTCCCAAGCAGGGATGCCTCATGACTACTTGTGCCAGTGCAAAATATCCAAGGAAGAAGCATTTGCACAATTAACCTTGGCATCTCCAATTTTGTAAGCATCAACAGAAGCCACTGTCAGGCAACCCAGGTAGCCTGCCTGTGTCTGCCTGACACCAACTCAACTGTGACCCAAGTGATAAGCCACACCAGCTGTTTGTGGCTCACAGTGCAATTGAAGGATGTGCTCTGAACCCACCCGTAAGATCACTCACACGTATTTGTAAAGGACAATGTCTATCCCCACCCAGATCTCTGCTCTCCATCATCCGCATTACTGAAAGATCTTAGGACACCAGCTCCTCTTGTTCTAGAGTTGATTGTACCATATCCAAATAGTACAAGGGAAAACCGATGTCCCACCTTAGCAACGTGAGCTACGGGCAAGGAGTGCTGGGCATATGCAGACACAAGCAGGCAATAATGAGTGCCACCTCCTGGCAAACAACAATATGACTATTCATGCACTGGCAAAAACACTCGTTATTTTTCAGCATTTGCTGATGCTTCCCAACCTGACAGTTCTGAGCACTGGGAGATTTAATTTTCAGGGCTGGCCACACTTTCATTAGAGCTAACACTCTGCAGTCTAACAATAAATAAATAAATCAACAGATCAAAGTGCATTCCCAGCACCTCCATATTTCTTTCTTTGCGGGAAGACCGATCTGCTACTGTTGGTGAACCACTTGCTGGCACAGGAACCAGCAGAACAGTATTCTGAAGTATGCTACGAAAGATTTATACCTTGAAGAAAAAACTCAACACATTCCTTTGGGTAAAGTAACAACTGTGTCAGAGAGAAGAGCAAAGCCTCAAATAAGGCAGAAACCAGTGAAAGAAGAGAGAAAATATCCCAAACCAACACTTTGGAAATAGGGCCAGATCCTGAGCATTGAACACTCAAGCCAAAGGAGGATGGGAAACAAGCGGCAGTAACGAGTAAAAGAAAAATATCAAGACCACCATATTCAGCCATTACGTTTTTATCTGGATCAGCTTGTTTCTCCTCAGTAGGAATGATCAGAAGTTTCCCACTGGCCAGCTTTGGGGATAAGCTGGCTTGAAGGCTCTGGCAGTAAATCCCTCCACACAGAAAGGGTGTCTGGAGCCAGAGCTGGTGTCTGACATCAGTAGGATTTCCTGGCAATAGGGACTCGGCAATTCAGTTTTCAGTGGACAGGAGTTCCCCTGCCCAGAGAGCACGCTGCATTTCAGAAATGAGTCTCAGTGTGTGGAGGAATGTCTAAGACGACAGTCCATTTCTAAATGGCAACAAATATTTCAAAAACGTCAAAACCTCCTGGGAATCAGAGTCTGAATGCCTGTTCAGACTTCTGCAGAAACCTGAATTGCCTAAATTATCACATGTAGTACTCCCACAGCACCTTCTCTTGGGAAGTTATCTGCAGCAGACTGAATTAGGCCATAAATTCTGATTCACGTTCAATGAATTTCCTTTCCTGGAAGGCAACGATGCAGGAACAAAGAAATATTTTGGGCTTGAGTTTGTCCAAAGCTGCAAACGTACATGTGAGCCTACACAATGACCAGCATTAAGGAATAATATATGCTCTCCTTTGGCTGAATGTGATGTTATTATAACCAAGAACCGGACAATTCAGTGGCATGTATTATAATGCCTGCCACAATTAGGTTAGGAGAAAGACCTTTCCATTTTAATATTCATAACTCTCCTGCTGCTGGTTGCTTCCTCAACTCAAGGTCTTCATCTTTTCCACATTGACATGGCAGTCACTCCAGTCCAGTGATCTATGAATCCATTCCTGGTATGATGAGCAACGCATGAGGGCATATGTGAACACACAGAGCTGGAAATCCATGCCACAGGCAGCAAAGCAGCTCCCTCTATGGGCTCTTAAATGGTTAAACACCTGCCTCTTCATAAGAAAGCACTGCAGGGGGATGTCTGCTGCCCAATACTTCAGACCACCTTACAGGGTTAAGGATGGTACTCCCCTGTAATGTGGTGTGCAAAACCCAAGGGACTGGCTTAACCCCTCCTGTTTCCATGCGAAGCAAACTAAGCTATGTGAGCTTCATAACATTTTTGCGCTCTCTGCTTTCGGCTCTAGGTGACGGTGCATGTCCCATGGCAATGCTGATATGAGATAGGGCTTTGGCTGTGCATCTCCAAATTGTTCTCCCTGAAAGCTGTATGCAGGCTGCAGAGTGTCTCTTGGCCTCATTTTACATGTAGGCAGACAACAGACTTTAGGAAGAAGCTATCACAGACACACAAACGTATGTAGTTTGACCTCTACCCCCCAGCACAGACAGACATGCACAGAGCCACCCCACAGGCAGTTAAATTCACTTGGAGACCTCACTCCAGTGCAAGTGAAACCCAGCTCTGCAACTCACTTGGCTGTCTTTCTGCCCAGGCAACCCTGGCCCCCTCCTGCTGCCTGAGGGACACAGGTACCTTTCCCAGCTCCTTGTCCAACTCCACCATGGCCACCAATGCTCCACTCTGCTGAGGAGGAGGCTCGATTTCAGCACCTTCTTTTCTCCCAGGCCAGAAAGGACTTTCAGATCCAGCTTGTTCCTGAGCGCAAGCAGCATGTCCCCACTCTGTGCCACCACTTCAAAGTGACATTCTTCCTCTGCAAGTTCTGCCAGCTCAGCATTTCTTCCCTCCACCCTAGTGTCTAGCTCTCAACTGGATACTACCCCATCCCATCCTTGCCTGGACATCTCTGCATTTGCCATTGCTTTATGTTTGAGGAAGCAGTCTGCACGTAAGGTAGGCTAGAAAAAAATCCATCTTTTACTGCACTGAGCTAGTGGACTATGAAGGAACAATCTCTCTTTAGAGCATCCAGGGATGATGAGAAAGCACACCTTTTGTGTCTTTAGCTACCTGCATCCATAAGCTGAGCAGCTGACACCTTCCCAGCCTGTAGAAGAGAGTGCAGGGAAATTGCTTTTACACAGGGCTAGTGTTCATAAGTCTATTCTCCAAGTTACACAAAGTTCAGAGCCACGTAGAAGAAAAGCCAACAGTGACTCAGAACAGACCTGGTATCTTCTCTAAGCCAACAGCCTGGCAAGATGCCCTTGCCAGAACCAAAACAAAACAACAAAAAAACAAACTCTTGATTTGCCAACTTCATGTAATCTAACCTACTCAACCATTGTTTCTCTGTCCTAGCTGGCTTAAGATGTGCCAAACCCAGCATTTGAACAAAGCTGCGATCACTTTCTCCTCTTCTTGGCCCAATCAATTACAATTGATTTTAGGAACATCTAGTGCCAGCCTTGCATCAAGAGACTGTTAAACAGACACATATTTTTTAAACAAAAAAGTTCTTTTCTGAAGTATCGCACAGCCAGGTGTATCAGCCATCACAGCAATAATGAACAACAAACAGGAGTCAGGCATGGCCATGGTGCTCATATTGCCAATAAAGACTGGAGCTGCTGTATCCAATAAACACAAAGCTTCAGCCTGCTCTACATCTCCCAGCCCTGCACTAGTGAGCATATTCAGTAATTTATTATGGAAGTCAACAGAGGAAACAAACTTCCAGGATTGCCAGACCTTGGACCGCTGGGCAGACAGCAGAGCTTTCCCCTTACAACAGCACGGTATGTAGAAACTCCCTCTTGCACTGCAAAGTGTTTAAACACCCTTAGAGAGGACTGCCACAGCTCCTTTTCAGAAGAACAAGAGCAGAAAGCTTCATATTTAGCCAGATTTAAGAGAAGCTCTGGCATCAAACCAAGTGAAGATCTTCAAGGGAATATTTGGGAGGAAGCACTCTAGTCACTGACAGGTGGAACCTGGCAGGTTGAGCTGCAGCTCAGCTTACAGGAATTGGCTTCTGAAACTCCATCACAAAGGCAAAGCCCAGGCCTCTCCAAAGCCTATCCCAGAGAGGTAGAGGGAAAGTAACACACAACAGCCCCCCAAAAAAGCTGGTGCAAGCAGGAAAAGCCGCTCACAAAGACAGCACTGATCAGGTGCAGCTTTTCATGAAAAGTACAGAAGGGACACAGATGGCAGCTGGATCATGATGCAAGGAAGGGGAGCCACATACAATTCTCTCCCTGTTTGACAGTTAGCAAGTGGTCCAGACAAGCCCTGGCCTCCTATAGCTTTTGTCACACCCCGCTCAAAAGTTATTCTGACTAAATAAAGACAGCAGACAGAGACGAGAGACCTAGCCACCAGCTATCTCCATCCCCTGCCAACACCTCCACCTTGCAGTGCATACAGCTCTCAATCTTAGCTGAAGTGGAAACCAGGAAACAAAACCACAAGCAGATAAAAGCATTTTGTGGTCTGACCCTAAATGACAGGACCCATAAATAGCACGGTGGCCCTACTTGACAGAGGCAGCACCTTCCCCAAGTGCCTATCAATTGATCCTTGTTAGCACAACCTGCAAGGCAGCAATACCAGCTTGGAAATCTAGCATTGCTTCAGCTGCCCTTTAAGAGCAGGAGATGGCAAAGTTCTGGGTAATGAAATCCAAGAATGCCTTTGTCAATTAATTATGGAGAAAGCTGTACCACGCAAGCCCCATCTCACACCCTCCATCATTTTTGCTGCTCAATATAACTTTAATTAATCTTTCCTTTGGCAATTTGAAGGAAGGGTGAGCACGCTGCAAACACCCACTGAGTATTAAATTGATTTCCTGTTTTATAGTCCTCTTTCCCTCCCTATTGGCCCAGCTATGATTTGTGGCCCTTCACTTGGAGGCATTTTTTCCACGCTAATATAATCCAAAGCCCTAAGCAACAATCGCATCCAGAAAAGTAACACTTTGCACAGCTGATTGCTTCAACCAAGCACAGACTGGATTCTTCCCTGCCCCCTTTTCTCCCCCCACCACGAGAATTCAAAGCAACCACTTTACGTTCATACCTTCAACATTTGCTTAAAAAATTGGCAATGTTTTTGTCCTAAGTAACTAAGCAATTAGGTCTCCGTAGTTTCCTGCCTGCCATTTGTAGTAGTCCATCTTAATTACCAAAGCACTGATGCAAAGCCTATTCCACTCGCAAACACGACATCCTGGCTGAGGTACCCGGCTGGTCTTGTACTCCAGATATCTGGACATAAAACCAGAAGGTAGGAACACAAAGCTCAGTTGAGTTCCTGAATAACTCCACCTACCCTCAGTGAGAGATACCACCTCACCTTGGGCTTGTGGGGCTGGAAACAAGATCTTTAGCAGCAAGCACACCCCAGTGCACGAGCCAAGTCTGGGGCAGGCAGGAAAATAAGGACAATCGAGTGCAGCCCAGCTGTGTGGCAATGGAACAAGCTCTTTTCAAAGGACCTTCCCCTCTGCCTTGTGGGGAACACAGGCCCTGATTTTCAGCAATCAACCACTTATGGCTAGGGGCAGTTAGGAATTACCCACTCACCCCAGCATCACCTCAAGGACAGGCACAGGGACTGGCTGCCAGCAGTTTCTGTCTCAGGCATTCAGGTCCTTGCTCAACACTACTTTCTTGTTACCATATGTTAGGAGACCTTGACCTAAAACATTGTACCCCCCTCAGCAGCTGTCCCACAAGAGAGACTTTCTGAGCCTTCCTGCCACCAGCTTCAGTCTTCTGGGAGGAGACAATCCAGGTCAGACCTTCTGAAGTAATTCCCATACCGTGGGACTTGCCCTGGATTTATTCCTCCAAATTACGTTGAGGAATAACAACCTTAGAGTCGGCAGAAGAAAATTTAAGACTAAAACTGCTCTAACCCTAAACTTCACTAGGAACGGTTTGATGGATAAGCACTGTCCCCCCACTGAGGACATTTCACCAGCCATGCCCACAACACAAAGTGAACCATTACAGCTTATTTAATTGCATCATTTGGGGAGGGATGTTCTTCCTTCAGTTGGCCTGACACACTAGGTGTCAAAACCTCACTGCTCTCACCCCAAGCACTGCAGCAGGGGAATGGGTGACCCCAAACAGACAGGTAGGAAATTCACTGCCACCTGCCCACCTGCAGAAGAAATTGGCTGATGGTAATAATGAACAGAAGCGGAGCCCTTAACTGAGCTGCATCCTCAAAAAAGGAAGGTAGCAACCCGGGCCTGCTTGGAGCAAACTTTAAGGCAGGCTGACAATTTAAAACCACATGGTCCTGGATGAAAGGGGGTAGTTCATGATAGATCACATCTATTCAAGGGCCAGACAAGGAAAGCAAACATAGGCTCATTTTACTCATTGTTCTTTATCCACCAACACCAGGAGAGGAGTGTTGCAGCACTGTTGGAAGAGAGAAAAGAAATGGACAGCAGGCAGGAAAGAAATGGGAGCTATTTGTGGGGGATAGCTAATTTGAGCTGTTTACAGACTTCCCCTCTGAGAGCTCAGGGATGGGAGGGTAGCAGGGGGCTGGTTTCAGCCATTAAAAATACAACATGAGAATCCATTAATTTTCCATAGAAACAATGTCGTCATAGAAGCGAGACAAATCCGATCAGTCATGCAAATGTGCTGATGTTAAATTCTCAGGCCTGGGTGGGGAATTTGGGTTGCCAAAAACACAACAATGAAGAGATCAGAATGAGATCAGTAGCCAGAGTGGCTGCAGCACTGAATGGTGTGGTGGGGGCATGGGATGTAACCAAAGGCACCCCCAGACTATAGCAGGGTTTGTGCCCTAAGGTAGGCATAGGTGTCCCAGCAGAACAGACCAAAAAAAAAAAAAAAAAGCCATCCTTGCATGAGATCTCAGGAACTGGGCAAATGCCACATTCCTGTTCTGCAAACCAGCAAGGACCTTCACAGACCACCGAGCTCCTCACTTCAGGGAATGAAAGGCTCAGCACCCCACAGGACTGGGGCCCTCTCAAGCTGCAAAATCACAGCATCAAGAAAAAGCAAGAGGTGACAGCAGAGGAAACAGGTGAGCGTATCTCATAGCACAACACAGCAAAAGCAGCAGGCAACACAAGTTTAGGAGAGAAACCAAGGAGGAAGCAGGTTGGCACCAGCACTGTCCCACGCACATGCTGAGCTGTGGTGCAGTCTAAAACATGGCATTTATGTTGTATTAATAAGGGACAAAATACAAAAAAGTATTTTTCCCCTCCCAACAAAAAAAACCCAAAACCAAACACGCAACAAAAGGAGACCAGCAGATTTTATCTCCTTTCCTCCCTCTTCCCTCTAAAAATCAAACTTTACAAACACTCCCCAGAGGGAGATACTACACACGGAAAATTACAGCGGCACCCCGAGCAGGAGGAGTGGAAATCGCTCACCCTGGCAGTGGAGCGCAGCCCTTCCTTGCGAAGAATCCAGCCACCATCCTGGACTGGCCTCACCACAAGTATTTAGGAGTTAAAAATAACCTTGCATAATGAAGCGCTCCACCCCCTGCAGTACGCAAAACATTACTAGAGTAATGCGTGTGACAAGGATGCTTCCGGGTAAGTCTCACCACAGGCAAAAACGGTTCAAAGAAGCACATGAACAAAAGAAAAAAGAGGAGAGGTCAAAACACATCCCAAGAGATGTTTCACCTAGGTTCGTCTGCAAGCCAAAATACCAGTATTTGTCATCACAAACAGTTGCTTGGTTTGCCTGTTAAGTTTGAAAACACATTGGTTTTACATTTGAAGCCTTTGATGCTACAGCAAAGGGAATCCCCTCCACAAGCCTGGGGAAGGGGTCAGCCCATGGGTGTTTGAGAAGGGGCACTCGCACCTGCACTATGCACCTCAGGGAAACTCCCCATACCATCAACTTGCCCAGAAACAGGCATTTGACAAGTAACTCACCTTGGTCACAGAAACCTGACCTCTAGTGCCATGTAATCCAAAGATTTGGATCTCTGATGCCAGAAGGGGACGATCCTGCAGGATACAGCGATGCCCCATATGGGAACTGTGCTGCTAGCTCAGCACAACATGGCCCAGAGCACAGGCTGCTGCAACGACACTTGGTTCAGGGAAACGACTAGAGCCCCCTAAACCACCTCATACCCTCTGGTCATTCCCTGCCTGTTTTAAACTCCTACAAGAAAGCCTGAAAAAAACCAGTGATTGCCTTTTCTCATCATTTGTATAGAGTAAACAGGATCTCCTGCTTCCCCTTCTGCAGCTCATAAGCCTTGTCAGCAGCCTTTTCAAATACTTCTCTGGATTTGTACCTTTAGAGACACACAGCAGAGGATCCAGCCAGGCTGCCCGCCCCAGCAGACACTCCTCAAGTGTGCTTTGCCATGGCAAGCATTACAGGACCGTCAGCAGCACACCCATATATGAATACTGCGCTGTGCAGACATCCCTGTAAGGCAGACAAAATCACAGTCCTGCCCTTGTAGGAGAGATCTGCATCCTGCCATGGCCTTCCCTCGGGTGGCTCCTTCTGATGTCCCAAAATCTCCTCCTTTCCAGTCAGCCCTATCAGCAATGCTCCCAGCACTCCGCTTTCACTGCTTCCTTACCCTTTTCTGAACCCCACTGCCACAAACTCCCCGTTCTTGTCTTTCAGTGTTACTGTCCCACATCAGCTAAACTCAGCCACCCAAACATCCACAGCAACCATCACTGCGGTCTCAGCAACTCCTACCTTGGTCTACCCCGTCGCAGTTGGCACATATGAAGTCAATGTTCTCAATATTCAAGGCCATTTTTTATTGTCCCAACCACACACACTACAGTGAGCATCTAGGACTGTGTAGCAACACAATCCTCCCAGCGTACAGAGTTCCATGAGGATTTAAAGTTCAGAGGCTGTCACAACTCCAGTTACGGAGGCATCAGTTTCGGGTGAAATTTCTCCCTGTACAAAATTGCTCTCAAGATTCACACCCAAAACCCACAGCAGTCACAAGGTTCTGCTTTCTTCAACAAGATCTCATTACTCTCTATTTACTAAGATTGCTCAGAAAGGTGTAGAATTGTGCTCTAATCAGACCTCAGAGCTTTAAACTAGTGTGTCAATATACTAGCATACAAGCGAAAGACACCAGCAAGAGTGACAGACCTACAGTCTTCTGTTGACACAAGTGATCCTGCAGCAGCAGTGAGCAATCAGGAAAGCAGTGAAGGGTTAACTGTCATTACATCCATTCATCTTATTTATGCAGTAGGTGCCCATGAGAAGTTGGTCTTTATCAACACACAATCTCTAATATTCTGGTTCTCTGTTTCACTTCAAGCACTTAACTACATCTGGGTGAGGACATGCTCCCCACTTCCCAAGCGAGCCAGCTGCACCCTTCACTTGCTCAAACATCAATGAAAAAAGCCTGCTCAAGAATATGCATCTGTTTCACGTATGGCTCATACGGCTAATTTAAACAGTTTCCATATGTTGCCAAAAAACTCTGACCAAATGCCACTTGCAAATAAATGGGGAGATTGTCTGGCTTCCGCAGAGAAAAGTTTCATCACGTAGCTTGCAGCAACAGCTCCTTTGTTCCCAGGTCTGCCTGGGCTTCCTCAGCCCCTCCCACAGTCAGATGCTGCTGACTGGTCCAAACGCTGCCTCCTCCCAGGATCATGCCACCACAGCAACACATTTTATGGACCACAGTGAGCAGATTTTGGAAAAGACCTGTAAAGAACACCTCAACATGTGAAGATCTATCAGGTCAGGCAGCGCAACCACCCCCTGCTCCTGGTTCCAGAGAAGTTACTTACTCATAGGACAGGCATGCTTTTCGCTTATCCCCCATCCAGACATTACCATGGGGCAGCAGGCTGTAGCTCTTAGAATTCCTCAAAGCATAAATGAAGCTCTGGGGTTCCATGTAAGCTGTAATTTCATGTTTCCACATTTTGCTGTGCCATCTGAAATTAGCACCTCACTTTTAATGTACCCATTGTGGCTTCCTGCTCAGTTCCTGCCTGGCAACAGGTCATTTGCCATATTACAGCTAGACCACATCCAAACTAATGGTCAGGAGATGGGAGGACTGAGTAGACAGACAGGTAAGGCCTTCACTCAGGGATACTGCTCTCCAAAAGGTAGATCTGGTCAGGGAAGCAGACAATAAATATCTATTTGGAAATGCAGGGGAGGCTATTCGAAGGATTTAAAAATTCAAAGGGGAAAGTACATGGATGCCACTATTTTCCTTGTCAATAACAGCACATTATACTCACACCCAAAGAAAGCGCAGTGCAGAATCTGTGCCTACTGGAACAGGCTTTGCACCATAAAACCCACCTCATCTCTTTAGACAAAGCTTGCTGAAGCAGGCACCAAACAGATGTCCCAAAGAGCCATCCAAAGATATGTTTCTCAGCCTGTCCTGAAGAAGTGAAGCAATTTTTTTTGGTCACAGAATCCAAGGTAGAGCTGGATGTCCCAGCTCCCCATCCCTGTGCTCCACTATTAGAGAGACCACCTGCCTCTGGCCAGCACCGAGGTGCTGGAGTTACCTTCCCTCTCTTGAGGCTGAAGGGTTTCACGTCTTTGCCTCTTCACAAGGCAGTCGGACCAAGAAAAAGATGAGAGCATTCTGCTCCACGTCCACTTGCACACTGGTCTGTCTCCCGTTGCCCAAGACAAGGGGATTCACATTTACCAAAGCTATCCTACTCCTACACCTAGTGGCCATCCCAAAGCATCTCCTCCCTCTTTGGGGAAGCTGTCGGGGACCACAGACACAGTTAACTGAAAGTCTCCCTCCAATCTGACGTAGGGTGAAGCACATGAAAAATTACTCGTGCAATTGATTCACATGGTTTCCGTCATTCATAAATTCCTGTGCATAAAGGGGAGGCATCGGATTTGCACGTAACCGATCCAGACAGCTGCAGATTTCCATCGGCACTAAGTGCCTGCAGGCAGAAGCCACTCCTCACGTAATCCCATTAAACAGCTGGAATGAATGAAAATGCTGTGCGATTCAGCATGCGAATGGCAGCCATCTCTGCTTCCTCCACTGTTAGTGCAGGGTCCTCTCCAGTTCAGCCTCTTCCCGTGGGTCCAAATTACAGGAGTTATTTCATGCCCTGAACTCTGCAGGAAGCCTGAGGCACATGCAAGTACGAGGCTATGGTAATGGAAGGCTGCCCTCAGAGAGTGCTAGGAACATATTCAGGCTCTCCATCACAGTCTGTCTCTCATGGTAAGATGTAGCTTTTGGGGATATCACTGCAGAACACACAAGTCTTCTCAGGAACAGAAATCAGTACACTGGAGATGGGGTATGGATGGAAAATCGACACACTGCCATCTCCAAAGGGATGGTGGTGGAATTTATACAAAATATAATTGCTAGTAGACCCAGCTCCAGACTGGAGTCAAAGGCTCTGAAGTCAGGTGGAAGCGGTTTGCCATTTAAAGGCCCTTCATGGCATTCAGCATTGTATCACATCACAGCAGATGTGAAGAGCTAGCATAAAACTATAGTGTTAAGTAATTTGAAGGAGGCATTGTTAATCCTTCACCTCCTAGGGAAGGCCAGAAAGAGAGGCCAGCCTAACTGAGCTCTGTCCCCTCATGAAGCAAGACTGGCTTAAAGCATCCAGCAGATGATGACATTCAACAAGGCTTATCCTTCATGCATATGCAAATATGGTCTACCTTCCACACCTTCATATACTGTTAACTCATTCTTAGTGCTTTCCAGTCACATTTGATCACTAATACATAAAATCTCCTACAACTTCATGGAAACCGGAGGATGTCTCAGTGAAGATTAACTACAGCTACCATCTCACTGTGCATGCAGCTTGCAGAATTGTTGGTTTACACTCCCAGAGGCAGCTGGTTTTACCTCTTTTCTCCCCTTCTTCCTTCCCAGTCACTTGTTCCTATGGCCTCTCCTGTGCTAACACATGCATTCACAGGACTGGGAAGCAACACAGTAAAAAACAACTTGGTTTTGCCAACTCAGTAAAAACCAGTTTGTTCTCAGCCAGATCAGTCCCTCTTTGCACTCAGCTCCCACAGCTCACCGATACTGGGAGAAGGAAGACAGGAGGGAAGACTGTCTCCCTCAGCAGCAGCCCAGACTTAAGCCAGAATAAAGTGGCCACAACTGCAGCGTCAGTGGACATGGCTGGCTTAGAGAGAAGCTGCTCAGCCCTCCTTAGGCAGTGGATGGTCTTCTACATCAGTATGCCCATCCCTCCCTTTCCAGCCTTGTCCTGAAAACAAACCATTACCCAGAGTTACTCATCCCAGGCCTTCACAAACATTTACAAGGCTACATTAAATATACAACCATATAAATATAAAAATATACACCATAACCACTTCTGCTGGCCATCCCTCTGCTGAAACAACCCAGCTGCACCCTGGGCATTAGCCTAGTCCTGTCTGTGTCAGAGCTCCGCTCCCTCCTTCGCGGCAGCTAGTACTTGCCATTTTTGCAAGTGATCTATATGCTCCCATGTCAAACACCCAGAAAAGTACAAAGGTAGCAAGAAGCCTTGGAAAGACTGCTGCCACAGCTCACTGAAGACCACGTAGGAACACTGGTGCAGAGCATCAGCACACACTTTGCCATGGTGCTGCTCAGCTGTCTAAAAGATAGAGGCTTTTTTCATCCTTGCTCAGTGTGCACCTCCCTGGCTCTGCAAGAGAAGAGGAAGGATCCCTGTCATCAACAATCTCCTTCACCCCACAGCTGGATCTATTCCAGGAGCAGCATCATGCAATCGTATAATTAGTGACTATCATAACACATAAGCAGGGTTGGATTGAAGGTGCAAAAGCAAACTTCAATTTTGACATTTCCCAGCCTTAATAAAATGTCTTTACATGGGGAATGAAGACAACTTCTTTCCCTGACAAGCTGTCTGTGCCCTCTGGATAGCAAACAGTCTTGTGTCAGAAGCGTGCCTGTCTTTGAAGTGGTAGGTTGCAGTTTGACAAAAGCAGGGAGCAAAGGGGAGAGAGGACAGAGCTGCTTTGAGGCAGTTGCCAGGATTTAACAGTGCCAGGAAGGTCTCCCTGCATTAGCCTTGCTCTGAGGCAGCGAAGCCTTTTTTTGGCTCAGGGTCTGAAAACACTTCCCAGCCCCAGGCAGACCAATGTCAGGAAAAACTCCAGCCCAAAGAACTGCAAACTAGAAACCAGTTCCAGCTTCCCACAGCCTTAAGCCAGGCCTTGCCATGAGCACCCCTGGGCATTGGCAGGAGGGAGGGTCACCAGCCCCACTGGTAAAAAGGAAGGTACCAAAAACGGGAAGTGGCTCATTTATTGCAGAAGGACACTTGTGCTGGGTCAGAAAGAAGACTCAGTGCTCAGGCATTTGCTCCAGTGGCTGCTGGTTTTCAACACCTCCTGCTCCTCCAGAAGATGCCACAGACAGGGATTAGCTCAGCAAGAGAGCCTGAGAGAGCTGTAGCAAATCCCTTTCTCTCCCACCATTAGCAGAAACGATGAGCAAGGAGATCTGCCCCCGGGCTCACCCTCTCAGGGAGCAGGACTCCCGTGCCAGCTCTGGATCAGTGGAAAGCAAAATGCAAGCACTTTCCAGAAAGGCTGCCCCCATCAAAAAGAGTTTCCAGCTATTGTAACAACCCAGCAGCAGCAGATCTGCTCCTCCTCCTGTCAGTTATCCCTCTGCAGCCACATCAACACCACAGCTTTTAACCCGTCAAATGCCAGTGCTTCCTTGCATGGTACACACCCGTACTTTTAATATTAACCTTGCGCAAGATTAAAACCACCATAAAGCAGCATTGCCTAGATGGAGGTCTTCAAGCTGTACTTTTCTGATTCCCCTCCAGATTTTGCCCAGACCTGCAGTATAGAGGGGAGCAAACCTTCATCCACTCTTCATGCACCTGCAAGAGAGGACAGAGCTTCCTCACCATCAGACACTGAAGAGCTGAGAGCAGGCAAATCCACCGGTAAAAAGGGGTATTACCACAGTCTAGGAGTCTGAGGAAGTTTAGAAATGTAATATTTAAGGTAGTCCAGAAAACATAACTCTGTTCCCAACATAACATTCCTCGAACAAAGCAACCAACACACGACAATTTCTTCTCCACACAAAACTATACAAGTAGCCTCATGTCCATGTTTCATTCATTTATCTGGACATTACTGCCCTGCATCAGTCTTCAGACACATTCAAATACTCCACAGTCAAGAGTCACGCAATATACACACCACTCCTGAGATATATTGGTATGATGGACACTGTTGAACTACGATGCTAACAGAAGAATGATGTAAACATGTCAACCCAATTTTTATATTATTCAGCCAGGAGGAAATCAAGACTACCAAGATCCTTGAATTTTTTGTGCCCCTAGCAGGAACTGCTGCAACAAAAAGATACTGTCAGCACCACAAAGAAAAAGCTTGCATCCAGCACAGAGATTTATACTTTGTATTTAATAGTAGTTAGGCAGGATGAGTATAGTTCACAGTGTCCTTTCACATCAAAGGTGTCCCTGCTGCAGGATATGGCACGGCTGTCACAGGAACTGAGTACCGTCAGATGGAGAACCAGTATTTCCATGGCTGGTGACGGCTTCACATGCTAAGGCTGGTTTTGTCTCCCCACCAGGTCTGACTGCACAGGAAAGGTTACAAGATCAGTGACAGAAGGTGGCACAATGGGTCAGAGAGCAAGGGAAAGGGGGAACACATGAATGTATTTCTCTGGACTTATTGCTAGTAGGCCCTTTTACATCTACACACTAGATGTTGAAAATCAATCATGACTCATGTGAAACCTCATCTGCTCAACTAGTCCTAGATACAGGGCACACAGCCATTGGGAAGTTTGGGGAAGACAACCCAAGGAACTTCACAGATCTAGAAGCAATAACTAAAACCCCAAATATTCCCGCCCAATGCACTGCACTAAATACACATACTTCTGCCATCAGCGGAGAATACCGTGTATAAACTACCCGAAGGAGGTGCGCTGTCACTACATGCTTTCCAGGTGCCATCAGAATGAGGACAGGTTGCGAACTTTCACAAGCTAGGAAGTGCTCCTATCACTTGCATTTTAAAGCTGCTCCTTCCTAAATCACCCCTAGCTCCTAAGCAGAATCCCAAACTAGCTGTTATAACAAGCCATTTATAAGCTCATATAGTCAAAGCTTCACTCTGGACCGGCATGCTCTGGGTTCAGGGCGAGCCACAGAACCAACTCACCCACAGAGCTACCTTCATATATCTTGACTTCTGTCCCATCCAACACAGCAGACTGAGCACTACTAGAGATCTGCTACTGACTGTATGAAGATTCTCTTTTTTATTCTTCCTAACCTCACCGGTTCACCCGCTGACTGTCCATGGGATGAACACCACCAGCAGCCATCTGTAGATGCCACAACACAGAGCTACCTGTCTATGTCCACCATACAACCATATCACAGCAGCCAAATGGTTAGCCGAGACTGGGTGAAGAACAACTTTTTTATCAGCTTTCTCAGGGGTCCAGTAGTAAAGGCACAATGCCCTTCCCTGAAATCAGGGCCATCACAAACACAAGGTGTTTTCTGAAACCACGCCTTCAGACACAAAACCTCACCAAAATCTCTAACAAAGTAACAGGATTTTCAAACTTCCAGTACTAGATGATGTGCAGATACTACAGTAGTGAGTATATCCCCTTCCTACACTGTCCTTCCTTCCATCACCTCCCACCACAATTTGTTAGACACTTCCCTGGAGAGGACAGAGGACGGGGGAGCAATGGCATGCACCTCCTCTGGTCATCCCCTCTCCACTGCAAGTAAATTAATGGGCACATTCAAAATTATCCCTCAAACCTGAGCAGTCCAAGGCTCACCTGCAAAACGTGCTGCAGAGAAGCACCAACCAATTTCCATGAGGTGTAGAGCATGGCAGCTAGTGCCCTCAACATTTCCCCTCCTTTTTCCCAGCTAGTGTGATCTCAAGTTCTTAAAGCAAGGATTTTCTTGCAATAGCAAAGGATGAGTATCTTCTGCTATTAAAAACAGCTGTGTTCTTCTGAATCTCCCCTAGACAGACACTACACATGGGAAACTTTGGTCTAAAAGGAAACAAGAACGGAAACTGGTAGGCAACACTAACTAAACCTCTGCAACACCCGATGCACTGACTCACAAGTGGATAAGAAAAGAGTAAAGGGATGCTGCAGTTAAGCTCTGGCACTTCTGATCCCAGGACGCTATGGATGCTAAAAGCTTATGCAGGTTCAAAAAGAAAGCAGATGGAAGACAAAGCTATCCAAGATCATTAAAGACAATGAACCATCTCCAGCTCAGGGACTGTGGAGTCTGCTACAGTCAGGGAGACTTTTTGGATGTATCACTCTGTTTTACCCCACTTTTCTACACCTCCCTTGGCATTTGCTGCTGGCCTGATGGAAACAGGCTACCGAGTTTGTTTTGAGGCAGATCAGCCATTCTTAAGTATTAACAGTACATTTCTAAGGGATCATTTTAGCTTTGGCAAAGCTCCAAATACAAAGGAACACATTTATAAAAGGCCTTTAGAAAGTATTTTCCAAGTGCTTATCCATACCTTCAGGCTCCCAACTAACTTTAAAATTCTGGTCTGAACTGTCTTTGGTGGAAAAGGAGAATTTTTATAGAGGGCCTTTAATAAAGCTGCAGGATGTAATCATCTCTCTGGGATGCTCCTAGAGAGAAGTCACAGTAAAACATGCAGTATGTTGGGCATCGAATGACAGGGCAAGGTATGTAAGCAGAGAAGGAATAGTGTGGTTACAAGCTGGGAAACTACTGAACATGCAGAGCCACAGATTAGTCTTCATGGCTGGAAAGCTTCTCCAACTACCCCCACTCACAGTTTTATTCTGACCCAGCTCAGTGAGCGACAATAACAGGCTGGATCATTCCTGCCAAACCCCAAAGCACCACAAACTGTTTCAGAAGTGGAGGCGGTGTTCAGAAGAGCTTGCTTTGCAGGGCCCAGCTTCCAGGCAGCGAGAGGGCGAGAGAGAAAATGCAAGGCTGAAATCACCCCCAGACACATTCAGCTCGTGCAAAGCTTCCAGCAGGGGGATTTAGACAGAGCTTAAAGCAGTTCTCTGTGACTCTTTGTCACAGGAGTGTAGGTACAAACAAACAGGAGCTGGGACAAAGGGAGTCAACACACATTTTATTAGTAAAAAGTTAATCGGCTTAAAGTGTGCAACTAAATAAGCAAAGCTTACATTAAAGTGACCCGCCAAGAAAAGATGCCATGGAAATAAAGTTATAGGAAATACAATATAGTCTCTATGTTCTTTTGTAATCCAGCATGATAAATATTCATGATTCTGGGTTAATGGGGTACCCAGCTCTCAGCCACCACAATAGTTTTTTGTTTATTCTCAAACCCATGAACTTTGGAACCATGAACCTGAATTTCAGGACTCTGCATTCATGCATGTTAGCAAAATTCGGGGCAAGGCAGGGGGATGGAGACAACGCCAGGACCTGGGCTTGTGACAGTGTAACGGAGGTTGCTGGCAGGTTTTTGATAATGAGTAACAAGAGCCCCAGGATGCACAGAACTTCTGGTGTATCCGTCACCCTCTCTGACTCACCACCAGCAGAAGGAGAGGAGAGGCACCCCCTGCAACACAATCCCATCCTTCACCTCCAGTTCCTCCAGGACATGGCTTATTCCAGACTTTCTCTCTCTGGCAGACAACAGCATCCTCCGGCCAGCCCTCAAGGAAGCAGCAGCTGCCCGCATCACACAGCGGCACCATGGAGCAGAGGAGCGGTCCACTCCTTACACGGGAAGAAATACCTGCATGCCCCTAAACACAATCCCTTGAGGCTTCATATTGACTGAAAGGCCACTTCGACATTCTGACAACAGTCCTGCAAGGAGAAGTCACCAAGTCGCAGCCCTGCATTCACACCGGATAGCAAACATCCTTCCAAAGCATATTTTAAAGAGTCCCAAGCCTCCCTAGCCAGCCCCACATCAGCTGCTCCTCTGACGGTGCCACCTTCTGCTGATAGCAACATTGCCAGCTTTCCCAGTTTTTCTACGAGACCTTCCAACATCTCTACTCCAACTTGTATTAACAACAGATTACTGCTCCCCCTTTCAAGGTATGTTAGGAGCCTTTGGGGTTAATGAAGTACATGAGGAAACTTTAAAAAAAACCCAACCAACCAAAACAAAACATAGAAACTGAAAGTTCAAAGCCTTGAAAGCCATATGAAGAAAACAACTTTAAATGCTGAATTGAATGCATTTTAAGATTCTTGAGCTTGTTGGTTTGTTTCCCCACATCTGCTCACAACTAAAAGTTAAGACTATGTTCTGGTAAGGTCTTCAGGAGTTTCCTGGTGTATTCCACTCACCAAAGTATCCACTCTCTTTCCCTACAAAAACTTCCCATTAGCTTTTCCACCTTCTCCCACATAATGTAGTGAACCATGACAGCAAGCCTTCAAACAGCCTGGCACCAAACAACCAGGCCCTTTTTTGCTGAGAGCTAGGAGCACAGCTCTCCACCCCACATCACTGTGAATCAGTCTGCTTGGTCTGCAAACAGAGCTCGTATCCCTTCACTGATCCCTCAGGCTTTAATTTCCTATTTTAGGGAAAGTGCAGCCTAACATTTGTAAATTAATAGGATCTGTTCTTCATGCATCTTCCTTCAGGACAACCTAGATGACAAACCTTGCCACAGCAAGCTTTATTTCTCTTTTTGGGCAGAGGTCCTCATTCTGATCAGCTGAACCTGAGCAGCACTAGGACAGGCTAGGCCAGTGGACAGTGCAAAGGCCAACCGTTTCTTCGGAATACGGCTTCCTGTAACAATACAAAAGCCTAAAAGAAACAGCAATGCTCCCTTAGATTTTAAGTCTTTGATGCTTCATTTGCAGTACTTCTACACAAGACTACTGAAAACATTCATGCATATAGAAGAGAAATTCAGCAAGAACCATGAAAGTTGAGAAATTAATACAAAAGGTAAAAGTGTACTTTTGGAAGGAAAACTATTTCTCCAACTAGTGAAATACGTGCCTTGAATCACAAAAAGGCCCTGTCTAAAAATCAAACACATTAGTAAACAGCAACAGCCTTCTCAAAACTGAGGTACAGGCTCTCCTGCTCAGAGAACATGTATTTAGCATTTACCTTTGTAATATTTTATCTCTGCAGTAGCTGCGTTAGTATAAAGATGACTGTCCAGAGGAAGGAATACACAAATGTGCACAGGAGGAGGGGAACTCCTTGGGAAGAAAACACTTTCCCCATTCCCTGGGTGGAATTTTGCACAGAATGTCCTGTTCCTCCTGAAACAGGACACACCCCCAAGCCCTCCCACCCAGCTCCAAGGTCATGCCTCTTCCCCTCACGCTTGCCACAGTCTACCTCTGTAACAATGAGCCAGTGGGACAGCCCAAACCTGGCAGCTCCTTCTATTTCACACCAAGCAGAGGTGTAGCTATGAAATACACAGGCACTGCAAAAGCATCAGGACCCAGCCACTGACACCACCCAGGAGGACAGAAAGACCAGGCACACTTGATGGTTTGAGGCTCTCCATTTCACGCATGCTTGCAAACCCCATGGCAAACACGTCACACCTCTGCCAGGAGATGAGGGATTGTACGATGGGCAAAGAGGGCAAAAGGACAGAAAATGCTCTTCTCAACATCAAGGAAAAAAGAGGGCAGCCGGGAGGTTTTACATTCTATTACTAACCAGCAGTTTACCTCGACAACAAAGCTTTCCAAGAAAAGGGAGAGACTTGGGCACTCAAGCAATGGCCTTAGGAGATCCCAGCTCTCTGCCCAGGAAACAGCGAAAAAAAACCCAGCATATCACATATCACCTTCCTACTGAAGCATGACAAAGAAGAGAATATATGGCAGAAGAGGCCAAAGAGGGGAAAAACAGAAATCAATAGGATCTAACAAAGCGTGACGGAAAATCACTTACCCCATAAAAAGAGGTTACTTGCCAGGTTAATGAATCTTTTCTGTTCTGTACTTAGACACCCAGGAAATGGAAGGGGTCACAGGAGCAGTGTGGGTGGGAATGCAATCCCTAGAACATGCTTTCAAGAACAATCAAAGGTTAGAGATTAAATCCAGGCAGCGGTCAACTGCACAACACATCAGCAGCTTGATACACAGGCCAGCTGCAGCTCAGAGCGTCACTGAGCAAAATACACTTCCAACATCAACAGCACAGCACATAACGGGCTTCTTTTCCAGGGCAAAGCCAGCCCAACAGGCCACCCCAGCCACCCTGAAGGGTCACCCCCGAGAATCAGAGCATCCCTTTCTTCCCAGGTCAGCAGTGCCAGCACAGACAAAACAAAATGGTCTATGGGTCTCTAATCTGAGTAACTGCAATAGAACCACAAAAACCAGACTGCACCACAAGTCACACTGTGCAAATAACTCAGAAAGCTCTTGGCCCAGTGGCCAAAACCTCTCAAAACTCACTTTTACCTAAAGGGCTGTGCGCTACTCTTGTCAGGAATGCACAGGCAGCAGACAAACCAACAGAGAAGCATCTGGACAATGGCAGGGTATAAGATCTGTTGGCCACAGAAGCCTGACCAAGACCTCTGGAGTATCAAAGGCATCCAAAGCCAGGTGCATATAACTTTGAACTGCAGTTTCTTCTGACTGGAGCCCTACTGACAGGATCCATAAAAGAAGCACAGACCCTTGCTGTTTTATCACTCCCCTGCCCACATCTAGCTTGAGCTACTGACTACAGGGGTCGTGGTTTAACCCCAGCCCGCAACTAAACACCATGCAGCCGCTCACTCACTCCCCCCACCCAGTGGGATGGGGGAGAGAATTGGGGGGAAAAAAAGTAAAACTTGTGGGTTGAGATAAGAACAGTTTAATGGGACACAAAGGAAGAAAATAATAATGATAATAATAGAAATAATAAAATGACAATAATAATCATAAAAGAATTGAAATATACAAAACAAGTGATGCACAATGCAATTGCTCACCATTCACTGCCCAATGCCCAGTTAGTTCCTGAGCAGCGATCTGCCCCTCCAGGCCAACTCCCTCCAGTTTATATACTGGGCATGACACCACATGGTATGGAATATCCCTTTGGCCAGTTTGGGTCGGCTGTCCTGGCTGTGTCCTCTCCCAACTTCTTGTGCCCCTCCAGCCTTCTTGCTGGCTGGGCATGAGAAGCTGACAAATCCTTCACTTAGTCTAAACACTACGTAGCAACAACTGAAAACATCAGTGCGTTATCAACATTCTTCTCAAGAATCCAAAATGTAACACTATACCAGCTACTAGAAAGAAAATTAACTCTATCCCAGCCAAAGCCAGGACAATAGGCCACCCAAGGAATAGCTCTACTTAGGCCCAAGTTACTCAGTAAGGGAAATGCAGGTGCATGATTTCCATCCTTTTAGAGGCCACCTAACATGTAGGTCACTATATTACGTTCCCCCATTGCCTGCCAGAATTTACCAACTGCAGTTTCTCAGTCTGGTGCCTCTTGACTCCAGTACAGCTCAAACACCTCTGCCATGCAGTTGTCCAAGTTTCTCCTGCAGCAGCTGCCTCATTTGCTACCCACTACCCAACTTCTGCAACAGAGACACAGATAATGCAGCCAGAAGTCCCCTTTGTTACCTGTATTTGAGGCAGTCTCAGAGTAGACTCGTTGCACAGGATAGCTGTTCAAGACAGAGGTCCACGTCACATCATTCCAGTCTACCTACATGCCCAAGAAGCTACATCACAAGCTCCAAAGTAGACATAATGCTGGCATTTCTGCAAGAGGGAGTTTTGACTTTGCAAGTCCAGTGCATTTAAGTATTTTTATATCTGAGGAATTTTTAAGCAAAACCAATGCTTTGCTGAACCAATACCTTCTTCACACAGCATCCTGCCAACACACACATCAGTGTGGGCAGTCCTCAACTTTCACAACAGACATCTGCCCCTGGAGCAGGGACAGGCATGTCTGTCAGGTACAGCCACTGCTAGCAGGAGCCAGGGCACAGTTTGTAAATAAATCTCTCTCCTCCAAACTCTGCTCTCTGAAATGAATGAACAACCCCCAGCAGGTCTCATCTGAAATTCAGCATGCAAAATACCAACAAAACCAGCTAATTTTGCCAAAGTTCTGAACAAATGAAAATGCTGCAGATTACATAATGCTGTGTGCAGGCGGGGTGGGAGACTGGCAACACCCACAGCTATGACATGAGAAGTGGAGAAAGGTAATTCTCAGCACCCTCCAGGACCGTATCAACCAGCTTCTAATAAGGAGACAAAGGGACTCAACCATACTCCAACACTAACTCGTAAGAGGAGGAGATAAAATGCTCAGCAGTCTTGAACTTGCTGTCTTGTAACACTGTGGTACGGTTTGCTCTGCAAGCAGCTTTGGGGTTTGTGGATGGGGAGGTTAAATAGATGCTTGGGTGCTGACATTTACACGAATACAAAATGACTTGAGAGGATGCGAATTTCTGTGTGGGTCTAAAGCTGAGCTGATTCATGGACTGGCAGCAGCTGCAGGTCTCTGACAATTTGTATCAGTCAAACCAGAAGGTGATTTACCAGTGGCTGGGGTTTCATGCGGGCTTCCTTCTCAACATGCAGTTAAACATTTCTCTCCATTCCAAGCTGGGCTGACACAAACTGGCCAAGAAAGAGCAATCAATCACTGAGAGTTCTTTAATCAAGGGCTTCCTTGCGCATTTAAGCGGTTTCTATTGACTATTCCTCTTCAGGAAGTGCTAGAGTGGATCTGAACATCAAAATACAGGCACCCTTGGAGATCAGCATTTCTGGGAGCTCAGCTACAACAAAGGAGGAAAAAAACCAAAAAAACCCAGAAGACCTAGTAGCTGCATCAAAACAGCAGCCAGTTTCTGCTCAATCATCCATCCCTTCTGAGCAGTGAAAGCACATTTCAGCACTAGTTGAAAGCAGTTTTGTTGCAGGTTCGTACCTGCAATACTCATGATCCAGGACAACCCGCTCATTCAGTGGCAGAGGTGCCTCCTTCCTTCCAAGGTTGCCTGTCTCCAAAACGAGCATACAGACCTCCCCATCAGGTCAGTGCTCTCCCCTTGGCACAGACAGCTCTGGACTCTGATTCACAGAAGCCAGCCCCACCATTTCCCTCTGGTTTCCCAAAGGGCAGGGGAGATTGGCACCACAGCAGCCCACCTATTACAGCAAACAGCCTGGTGCACAGAACCAGTTCATCAAGAGCAACACAGCAGGTCAATGCACACCATAGCTCAGGGCTTCTGTTCCATGAGTGAGGATGGAAGAACCTGCTGACTACTGGGTGAACAGCATGAGTTACTGCTGGGGTGGGAGAGGAGATGGAGTACCCCACAGCCTGGGGGAGAAAGCATTGCAGGACACCTGAGGCAGAAAGCAGAAGAGGACTTTAGCAATTCTCCAGGCAGGGACTAGAGAGAGCTTCAGGAAAAGGGAGACAGGGCAACATCTGAAACGGATCTGTGGGAAACTCAGAGGGAAGCAGGCAAGCAGGCAGAAAGCACAAGGGTCTCTGCAGCACAATGTGAAAAAAAAAAAAATATAAATGGATGTATTAGAGAAAGGAGGCTAGAAAATCCAGTATATCAGGCACACAGCACCTGCAGTTTCCCCAGGTACAAATGTGTGAGCCTGAACACGCTGCAGCAGGTATTTGTAGTCACACAGCTCTTCCCCAGGCTGGGGCAGCAGCCACTCTCCTGGGAGACACCCACAAGCACAGTTTTAGCAGTGAGAAAGAGGAGGCTTACCAGTAAAATGCAGCTAGTTCTTGCCTTAGCCGTCCAGCAAGGCATAGGCACACTGCACAAGAGGTTAGGACAAGAAGAGAACAAAAACTCCAAGCACAGCTACAAAAGTAGAATATAATTACACAAGCAGTTAAGTGCCTCAAACCAAAATCATCGGCTTTGTAGACTTTTGAAGCCTGGAAGACTTGCAGCACACTTTCTAAATGCCTTTAGCTGGGGCTCTCTGACTTACTAATTTTATGCCACAGAACACCTGAGGAACAAACAGTCTTCATTGCTCAAACCTGGGCAGGCTATGGCTAAGGGCATACACCTGTGAACTGCCCCCAGTCTACAAAGTTCAATAAAAGCTCTACAAGGTCTTTGCAGAGAAGTATCCATGACAACTCCAAGCACCTCTTCCCCACCCTACCAGCCTTCTTTAAGGAAAAAAAAAAAAAGCCCCCTGTCCTAAATTTGCCCATCCCTTGTCCTGTCCATTGCTAAATCCCAAGGTGTAGGTATAGCACTGAGTGTTACATCTCATGCAGGACAAGCAGATCCAACACAGCCCAAGAAGTGTCAAACAACAAGCATGGTTTTGTCAGATCCCAAGTAGGCAGCTAAACACTGGAAGGACTTCAGACCCAGATCTCAAGTGCTTCGTTTCCCAGTGATAATAAGGTTTTGCTCTCAAATTCCCCAGGCTAATGGCTTCTCTACCTTGGAATCTCAGCTGCAAGAAAATGTTTGGTGGTTATTTTTTTTTAAGCCACAGCCATTAGCTTGTGCTTGGCTAGGATTATAATAAAAGCCACCTTAAACCTTCCCTTTGAGGAGGAAGCTTTTGCTACAGTTCTACCTCACTGTGAAATACAGCCTCCTCAACAGCAAACGGCTGCATTGCTGAATGCGTGTATAAAGACAGTGTCTCCACGAGTCCTCACCCACCTGTTTTCCGTTCTGTAACTGCTGTCACCTCCCCAAAGCAGGTAAATTAAAGACTGAATAGTCCGTTCTCTCATTCTTTCCCAGACCACCCAAAAAGACTCAGTCAACTTCCTCCTTGAGCATTTAACCCTTCCTGCAACCTACTGGGGAAAAAACATAAGGGGAATGATTGCTGGTTGAGAGCTTTCTCCTACCTCTATAAATGTTTGCATCAGCATCGAGGAATCCACAGACTGCATTACATCCCAGACTCTTCCCTCAAAGCACACATGTAACTATTGGTGGCAAAGAAAGGAGGAAGGAAACTTTATTTTCTGGAAGCCCACATGACTTCTAATGTCAGGAGACTAAGATTCAGCTCCCAGCACTGCCACCACCACACTGACTGCCCTTGGGTAAGCTGTTGGCTCCCACCACCAACTTTTACAACTCAGAGCCCCACACCAGAGGCACTGGTACCCTCACCACAGCTGCACTGCAGCTCCCTTAGGCTTTCCATGCCAGCTCAGAAGCCTCAAAGCTTTATGGAAAATCTGTAAGATGCAAATGAGATTCCTCCACAGGAATCTGGGATTCCGAAGCAAAGGGCAGGTTGGCACATGCTCTACCAGTGCTCCCACCATTGCCAAACTGAACAGGACAACTTGTGAGATTGCAGGAAGGCCCTCATCAAGAGCTGAGTGGGCTGGATCCACAGTGCAGCCTGCAAAGAGCTTTCAAGTTGCCCCGCTAACATGACTGATCTGTGCTTCCAACAGAGAAAACAGCAGTTGCATCACACTCAAAACCCAGGCAATATTCAAGCGACCTGGACTTTACAGATCCTCTCTCCACTTTCTCATTTAATTACCCTATCCTGGTTTCAGCTGGGATAGAGTTAACTGTCTTCCTAGTAGCTGGTACAGTGCTATGTTTTGAGTTCAGAGCGAAGAATGTTGATAACACTGATGTTTTCAGTTGTTGCTCAGTAGTGTTTAGACTAATGTCAAGGATTTTTCAGCTTCTCATGCCCAGCCAGTGAGAAAGCTGGAGGGGCACAAGAAGTTGGCACAGGACACAGCCAGGGCACCTGACCCAAACTGGCCAACGGGGTATTCCATACCATGGGACGTCCCATCCAGTATAGGAACGGGGAAGTGGGGGGCAGGGATTCGCCACTTGGGGACTGGCTGGGTGTCGGTCAGCGGGTGGTGAGCAATTGCACTGCGCATCATTTGTACATTCCAATCCTTTCATTATTGCTGTTGTCATTTTATTAGTGTTATCATTATCATTATTAGTTTCTTCTTTTCTGTTCTATTAAACCGTTCTTATCTCAACCCACGGGTTTTGCTTCTTTTCCCGATTTTCTCCCCCATCCCACTGGGTGGGGGGGGAGTGAGTGAGCGGCTGCGTGGTGTTTAGTTGCTGGCTGGGGTTAAACCACGACATACCCCCTCAAGGCTTTCAGTTCCTAACAGCAAATTCCTCAGGTGCCCACAGAAATGTCTGTATGTGACTTCAGATGCTTGCACCACAACCCAAATGAAATTTGCTCCAGAACAAAAGGCACCGCACCTATACAGAGGGAGAGCTAGGAGGAACAGAATGACAGTAAAGCATAAGTTACGTGTCTCTGTGAGAGCTTCTCTCAGGACAGCACTCGGGGTGTGAGACCCCTGCCGTGGGGCATTTAGAAGCTGGTGGATCAAATCAGCAGATGGAGCAGGAACAGGGATGCACAGTGGTACCCTGCAACTGAGCAAGCAGCATCCACGCTTGAAGGAGCAGTGGTTTGGCAGGAAAAGCTGCACTATCATTGCCAAACTGCTTCTCTAACAACTTTTCTAGTGATAAAGAAACAGGAGAGATGCGTCTACTGCTCAATTCCCTAACGGTGCCCCCTCGTACCTCTTGCCTCAGTTCTTCCCCTTCTGAGCTCACATCCCCAGCACTCTACAATATCCATAGGGACTAACTCACTTTCCAGGTGCTACCTCCCTGCCAGAGCCCGCTCCCATTTTGCAGCCTTCCCACACCAGGCTCTGCTTGCTCAGGAGCACTGCAAGCAACAGCCCAGAGCAAAAGGCATTTCTCTGATCAAAGTCTCACAGAAAGAAGCTGAACTTGCTTGCAAGGCTCATTTTGCACCTATATGCAATTCCTCTTCAGTCTGGCTCTCCTCAGCAATGCAAACCCCCCTGAAGGGTACTTGAGACATGCACAGGCAGCAGGAGTCTGAGACCCTTTTGGTCTCTGCCTCAGGAGCACACGGCTAGGCAGGCAGATCTGCCTGTCTGCTAACGCAAACACCTGCACGGAGAAACACTGCATCGCCTGCTTGGCCTGGGAGTCAAGACTTGCAGGCTGGCCCGTGTCCAGACTCTGTCAGCCTATAGACAAGATATGTCATACAAGAATAAACAGCCTAGCCGGAACAGACAGAAACAGCGGACTCCAACACAGGACACCCTCAATGGATCACACCCTGGAAGATGAACTACCAAGGGAAATGCCAGGCCTTGGGAAGCAACACTGCAAATCCAGCTCACAAAGGGCAGCAGGCACCATACTAGGAGCCAAAGTACCCAGGAACCGAGATGCTGAGACCAATCTGCAGCTTTTTCTCCTCACCTGCTGATTTGGCAAGTGGAAAAGAGCCTCATCACAGGGTTGCCCCTGGAGGGAAGGGGTCATTGAGTCTGTAAACATCCAGGGAACAAGTTATTCAGCGCCCAGCTCTCAAAATAACTACCAGAACAAATTACAGCCTATTTAATTCCTTTGGTTCCAGTTTGCCTGAGGAGCCCCAGAAGGATGCGCTTGTTTTGTTTACCAGGCATCAATAGTTCTTCCTGCTGCCTGTCTGTCAGGCAACCTCCCTCAGACCTGCACCCTGGCCTGGGTATCCTTAGCTGGACCCTCTAAGCAGCAGATCTATCCGAAGCACGTCAGGCTTACGACACTTTTCCATCTATAATGGAGCAGATCTGGGCAGGAACCTTTGTACCATTCCCTTTGAAAAGCTCCAGTGACCTGCTGCAACACTCAGCAAAACCCACCCAGCAGAGTCAGCACTGTCACCTCCCCTAGCAACTCAAACCGACAGTGCAGCCCTGCCTCAACTGTCCCTTTATCAACCATTCAGGCATTTTCCCCTCTCTTTCTACCCTATCAAAAAGGCAGGGAAGCAGACACAGATTAGGAAAAGGAAATCCTGGACAGCTGGAGTTAAGAGGTTGAGCAGCAGTGGAGTTATGGCCCATCGACTGAGCCCTGGTAACTGGGCATGTGTTTATACCAGTAGCTCAGTAGTTGCAGTGATTTAGGAGGTTACTGCCCTGTGCTGTCCATCCTGCTTTGCTGCTGGAGATTATTACACCCTTAGCTAATGCAACAGAGAGGAGCATGTGCCAGGCTTTTCACTCCCCATCTAGCAGATCAACCATCGACAGTCTGCACTCAACCTCAGGGCACAAGCTGCAGGGGTGAGGAACTGGCAAGCTTTCACTTCATAACCTGCCAGGTCTAAATCCATCACGGCCTCTGGGTCACAGCCATTAGCCTCCAGCAAAAAAGAAGTAAAGCACTATAGTTTTAACAGCTTTGGAAAACACGTAAGTGGAGCAGCAGTTTGTCTTTGCAATGGGCTAAGAGCCTGCATACAATCTGCAGCCACAAGACTGTGCACAGGGGCCTGTGCCTACAGCATCAATGGAAACATCACCACAAGTCTCACAGTGCCAGCTGTTTCCACAGACCATCAAAAACTTTTCCTCGCAAAACATACCAGGCACCTGAGCTTTTCACAGCACGTCTGCAATCATTACCCTCTCGCCAGTCATGCTTCCAGACAAATACTGACAGTGTCCCACCAATGGAGAAACTCAGGCCCAAGGAAGTTAAGAAGACTTGTCACTGTGTCGTGGTTTAACCGCAGCTGGCAACCAAGCGCCATGCAGCTGCTTGCTCACTCCCCCCACCCAGTGGGATGGGGGAGAGAATCAGAAAAAAGTAAAACTCGTGGGTTGAGATAAGGACAGTTTAATAGGACACAAAGGAAGAAAATAACAACAACAACAACAATAATGACAATAATAATAATAAAAGAATTGGAATATACAAAACAAGTGATGCACAATGCAATTGCTCACCATTCACTGCCCAATGCCCAGTTAGTTCCTGAGCAGCGATCTGCCCCTCCAGGCCAACTCCCTCCAGTTTATATACTGGGCATGACATCACATGGTATGGAATACCCTGTTGGCCAGTTTGGGTCAGCTGTCCTGGCTGTGTCCTCTCCCAACTTCTTGTGCCCCTCCAGCCTTCTTGCTGGCTGGGCATGAGAAGCTGACAAATCCTTCACTTAGTCTAAACACTACGTAGCAACAACTGAAAACATCAGTGTGTTATCAATATTATTCTCATACTAATCCAAAACATAACACTATACCAGCTACTAGAAAGAAAATTAACTCTATCCCAGCTGAAACCAGGACACACTGCTATAGCACCTCAGGAACAGAGCATGATAGACTTCCTTCATAGGCATTAGACAACAGCCCTGACATAGCCCGTCTTGGAGGGACAACTCCATCAGAGTTGTCTTCACCTCATCTCATTACAGAAACAGATCTCTTCACTCATTAATCTTGGCTGAACTAACCCTTTGGGATGGCGTTTGCAGCAGTGAACACCTGCCTAGCTCTCCTGATGGTCTAGTACTGGAAGAGAAAGAAGGCTGCGAATGCAAGGCAGGGGGAGGAGGAGAGACAGGGTCTAACATGGGTCCATGTGGTACAAGTCCTGCTTGCTTTCTTTGGGGCTGACTTTAAAAAGTGGAGCCATTCAGTGCACAGAGACAGGTACATAGCGCATAAGGAGTGTCTTGTTCCCTCAGTGCTCTGCACTTTAGGTTGATACAACCCACAAGGAGAGAAACTGGATCAGAGAGCCAGGAAATACAGCCAGTCAGGACAGACTGAAAGAGCCAGAGTCTTTTTCTTCTACAGAAAAGAAGACTGAAACTTGAGAAAGCCGGTAACGGTGCTCACCAGTGAAAAAGGCTGCAGCAAAGCAGAAGGCACCACACTGTCCTCCACACCCAGCAGACTGGGTGAAAAAGGCAGACTTAAACTGCAGGACTGGAGCCTCAGGTCAGACAACAGGAAAGCCAAAGCAGTGCTGGGCTAGGCTGCCTGGCAGCCTCCACCACAGACAGATGTGTGCCAGCACGGTCAGAAACACCAGCCTGGTCCTGGGCTCCAGAAAAGGACTGTGTGACCTCCAGAGGTCTTGTTTCCTCCTTTCTTTCTATCAGAAAAAAGACATTGGAAAAGTATTAGAGACAAACACTGAGAAATCAGAATATAAAGATCATTTCTGAGACTGATCCTGACTGAATTGAATTGACAGGAATAACACACATAAGGTTTTTCTGCCCACCAGGAGAGGAGATGAGGATGTACAACGAAGGGAGGCTGCTGTTGGCAGTCCAGGCTCTTCTCTGTGTACATGCAGAAGTGAGAGGTAGAGAGCCTGGAAGATGGGGGGACTGCAGGACACAGAAAGGGTCTTACAGCAAAAGCAGGTAAATGGCAGGTTGGGGAAATAATTTTTTTTTTTCCTTTTCTGCCACAGGCTCCCTGTCTGATGTAGGTAAGTCCTCTAAAGTAAGTGTTCTGCATGTGGTCCTTAAAGGAGCATTCCTCATCCTCTGCATACTTGACCTGACAGTAATACCCAACAGTCCGAAGTACAAGTGAGACTCACTGGAGATGATGCCATACTTTTGAGGAAAAAGCAAAGATAATGCATTTTCAGACAGAAAGGCCAAAGCACTGTACCTGCAGCTCTCCAGGTCTGAACCACAGCTGTATCACTAACAACCAGTTTCACTGGAAAGAGAGAGAGACTAGTTCATTACCATTTAGAAGTAGACACAAATACAGTAAAGCATGTTTGGGTGGGCTAGGACCCAAATTGATTAAAAAGAATTAACACACACACACACACAACTATATATCAAAACACAAATGACTTACAGATCAAGGAAATGTTTTGTGCAAAAAAAAACTCTGAGGAGATGACTGAGATGAATTTTGGAATAAAATCCACCACTCACAACAGAGCCCACATACAAGGCCAGTTAAACAACTTGCTATACAAGACAGAGGGGCTCTGATAGACGTTGCTTTGACAGAGCTCATCTATGTGAGCAGATACGGCCAGAAGTCCCCTAAAAGCAGTCAGGAGAGAGCTGATAACAAGAGAAGCTATCACCAAGGGACACTGAAGAACAGCTAGGAGAGCATTTGGGGGTCAAAGCCCCAACTCAAAAGAGAGACCGAGAACGCCACACACAAAGAAACTCCTTCCTTTTTTTGATTTCTACAGCATTAAGAAAATCGGACTTTGCACGAAGTTATCTGTAAATGGAACAAGACTAACAAGGTATCGATTGCCGATTTCCCAGCAGAGAAGCAATTCACGATGTTCTCTGATAGCTGGAACCGAACGGAGGAACAGACAGATCAAGAGTACCACCCAGTTTTCCAAAGAGAAAACCTGGGTTCATATTCCCTTCGAATTAAGATATTCGGAATGACAGAAGCTCTTGGAGAATCAAACGGTTAGAAAGGGTTACAACGAGCTCAGAAACCACCGAGCGCAGTCTAACACGGGAACGACAAACTCTGGAAAAGGGATGGAGGGAGCAGCCGGAGGCTTCCTGGAGAGGATGCGGTAACACGCACGCAGGCGACTAGAAAAGTATCCGGATACCCCGGGAGGCTCGGCGGGTGCCCGGGGCTGGCCGCACCGGCTCCCTGCCCGCCGGGGAGCCCCGGGAGAGCCCCGGCACCAGCCCGTGCAGCCGCCGGCAGGGAGGCAGCCCGCAAAGCGCCGGCGTGCTCCTGCTCTCCGGGGCACGCACCGCAACTTCGGGCCGGACAGACCCCGGGACAAGTCGGAACAGCTGCTAACAGGCTGCAAAAATGCACAGAAAAAGCGTGGGGTTGGGGGGGGTGGGGGGAACACCAACAAAACCAACCACCCAACACCGGACTGCAAAGCACCGCTGGGCATTTCCCTGGCTTTGCAGAGGAGACCTCAGTGGGAGGGGCGGATAACAGGTGGGTGAGCGAAGAGATGGGGGGAGCAGGGGATAATTTTTTAAGAAAACCCCAGGCGTAGCCTCCTACCCGGGGCTGCAACCCGCAGGTAACGGGGGCGGCGGGGGCGCAGGCTGGGGGGCAGCCAGAAACCCCCCGCACCGGCGGGACCGGGAGCCCGCTGGGGTTTGGGAGGGCAGCGGGATGCCGAGGCGGCTCCCGGCCGGGGCGGGGGGGTGAGGTGGGGGGTGGGTCCCGCCGCGGCCAGGTGAGCCCGGGGCCGGTCCCCCCGCGCAGTACCGGGCTAGCGAGGAGCGTTTCGCAGGGACACCTGTCCGCCACCACCGTGCTTGCAAACTTCTCCCGGAGTTGCAGCCCGCCCGCTCCCCTACCGGCTTTGCAAGGGTCGCGGTACTCCATCAGCTCCTCCGCCGTCTCCGGTTCCCCCACCGTTAAGGCGGCTCCCCGTCCGCCCGTCCCCGCGGTAGGTAGAAGTAGCAACGATAACAGCAAACGGCGGAGCGGGGCGGCCCCGCGGCCCATAGCGGCGGAGAAGGAGGCACGGCTGCCCCGGTTGCGGGCACTGCGCGGCGACAGCAGCCGCCGGCACCGCGGGAGGCGGGGGACACGGCGATGCTGTCACTCAAGGCACAGCCAGCCAATCACGTCTGCGCCCGCGCTTCTGCTCCGCCCCCGAGGGACACCACCACCCCCCCCCGCAGCAACCCCCCTCGGCGGGGGGGGTCCCCCTCGGGGGCGGAGAACCCCGTTCCCCCCTCCCGGTTGCCGCACTTGAGCGGCAAAAGCTCGAATTATAACAATAAAATAAATAAAATTTATTAATATTATAATTACTACTATTATTATTATTTTTTCCCCTCGAGATAATCGTTGTTTCAGGGGCAGCTGAAGAGAAATAGCTCATCTGCTGCCAGGAGAAACAAGATTTTGCATCACGGCCTTAAAACCCGTGCGTCAGCAGAGTTGCAAGAGCATGGATGGAGAAAGATGGGGCAAGAAGAACCAAATTAAAGAACGGGAGAAATTAAGAAAGGTGGGACAAAACGTCAGGGTGTGCATCTGTCCCCTCTCGGCTGCTTTTTAAGCGCATTACAGCAGGTTTCAGGAGCAACTGGGCTGTTTTACTGGAAATTTGGGCTTTGGGATGATCCATATACAGCGAGGCCTGGGAAATCAGGCAGATGGATCGTGTGCGAGATGCTCAGCTGCATCAAAATCTACACCGTGGTATCTGAGCTGGTGGACCCCAGCTGCCCAAGGCTGTACGGTACCTCAGACAGCTTTAACAGCGGAGCATGGGGTAACACATTGGAATGCATCCTACTTCAGGGCTGCTGGCTTGTGGTGGAGGTAGTCCACACAGGAGGGATGTCTCTGCTATTTACACAGTGACTCTGTGGGGAAAGGGCGGATGCCTGAAGCCCAGCCACCTCACTGGATGCTGAAGAGTCTTAAGAGTCGTCTCACAAGGGCCAGCCAGGTGCTTCCATATGAATTCAACACTGCATAGGGCAGTTGAACAAGACGTGACAGTCTGAGACTGCAGCAGTAGTTACGGGTCGCTCACCTATCCTCGTGCCTCAACAGACGCAGCATTAGGCAAAGACAGTACAGACGCTATACCGGTGAGCAGAGGAGGTTCTTGGGGTGAAGTGCATACCACAATCTCCCTGTGCCATAACTCTTTGCTGCTTCAGCTGTGTACTTCCAAGCTCCCACAGCAGGATCTTCGAGCAGTGTCTCCTGTTGCAGCACTGGCTCCAAACCCTCCCTTCACTCCACCAGATGATGGCTTGCCATCAGCTATCCATAAATTTGTCACTTCTCTTCTAGTCTATAGCAATGAATGATACCTGAGCATAAAAGGCATAACATGATTCAGGCATCTCCTCAGCAGCAATGCAGGCTACTGCAAACCATTCCTGCCTCTCTCCCCCACCCCCCATTTAATATTGGCTTCCCAGAAAAGATAAAGTCAGGAAATTAATATAATCTTCAAACCTTCACGGAAGCCAAAAAGGCTGCATCAAACCCTGGCATGAAGACCACGGTCAAAAGCTCTGCTGATCAAACACAACAGAGTTTTCTACAGCTGGTGAAAAGCCCATCAGGTAAAGACAAACAGCTGGCTGGGGAGCGTGGAGGAGACTCCCTCCCACAGCAAGGGGAGGCTGACATGAGTTACCCGCCTTCCACCCCAAGCATCAGGTTCTCCACCTATCTCCTGTAACACACAGCACTGAAGAGACACAGCCCGTATAACTACCCAGAGGGAGAGGTCAAGAAAGGTAAGAACCAGATGTCATGTACACAACTACCAGCAAGGTACAAGACATTACAGTAAGGGCACTCTAAAAATCTTTATAGCATGAGACATTTTTGTGCACGTGATGGATGCGATCCTATCCTCTGCACAAGAAACACCCTGAGGAAAACTTCTAACACCAATGTTTTTCTGTCTAATCTTTGTTTTCTGGGGGCTATAATCAAGGTGATGGCAGTCAGGTATCCACCAACACCTCAGAATCTTTCTTGTCTTTTGAACTGTCATGTGAGATGGAGCAAGCTGGCCATTTATTTCCGTGTCCCAGACAAACACAGCAGCTGGCCCATGCTAATGCCCAAGACCTGCATTCAGCCTTTAATGTCAGCAGTTCTGGCAACAGCTGAGCAGAAGACACACTGCATTTCCTCCACTTTGTACTTCCAAGCAGGTCCCAGATCAGAGGAGAAACCTGAAGGACAGGGATCAGCAGGTGGGGGACTCTGGGTCACCCATGAGGGAAAGTTCCAGGCTACTCCAGGGGCCATCACTCACAGGGGTGGGAAGAGAAAACATGCATGGGAAAGGTCTTGGATTTTCACTGGAAGAGTGAAACATCCTTTTGCTGTACCAATCTCAGCAAAATAAGGCAAAACCAGGAATAACAAGAACGCTTTTCAATGGATGTGTCAAGGTCGTGACTAGGACTTACTGTTAATGCTAGATAGCAAAACAGCTGCCTGGTCATTTGATTGCCCTGAAGATGCTCATTCCAAACTCTCCACCCTTCACTCCTCACTGATGGTCACCAAACTGGGGCTGTAACACCAAATCCACCTGTTGAGATCAAGCCTGGAGAATACGGGCACTTTGAACAGGAGCCCTAAATGGGTACCAAACTTCTGAAGATTTGACATGCAGCTGACCCATCCATTGATGAGTGTCCTGAACAGAAATATTGAAAGGAAAGGTAATTTTGGAAACCAGTCTAGCAGTCGAGGCCTCATGGGCATAGAAGCATCTTGCTGTTGCTCCTGTTCTCACCATCTTAGCAGCAAATTACCAGGGGCTTTAGGTACAATTCTGGAAGACCTGAGCTGAGCCCTGCATGTGAGACCTGCATGGAGGACAGAGGAAAAAACAGTAGCCCTCTTCAGATAACTAAAGGAAGAATAAGCATCAGCTGGACCAAGGAACAATTAGGTTTCAAGCAAGTTTTCTAGCAGTAAAACAGGGAAGCCCTAGAGCAGATTGCCATGAAGAATCAAGGGAGTTTCCATCACTGTAGGATTTTGAAGAGGAATGTAGACAAACGCCCATCAGAATAAACTTAGTAAGGTAACTAGATCCATCTCCTGAGTTCTATACTGCTCACATACATGCTAACCCTAACAACTTTTACTTTTTCTACATTAGGTTGCTACTTTCCATGATTTTGTCAAAGAGCAGAGCCTAGTGGTTATTTTAAAAGGAAAGGCTGATCGCCCCTCTGTGCTTCAGAACTCCCAATTCTCATGAGACAATAGCACTAGGTGCTCTTTTCTCTCTGCTTGATAGAGGTGGTCCTGGCAGCATTACTCTCTGAGGGTACAGGAAGCTGGAAAATAAAAGCTTGAACGCTTGCAAGGGTGGTTCAACAGCTTCCCTGATCAGCATCATGGATTAGCAGAGCAAACACTGCCCTTGTCAGCAGTGTGGAGATCTGGGCTGTCACCCACTAAGAACAAAGTCTTTTGACCACATGGAAACTGTCTGTTAACCTCTTGCAGGGTGGCAGCCTATGCTGGGGAGCCCAACCTCTTCTGCATACAGAAGCTCTATTATAGACATGGATGAACATACAAGAGGACATCCTACAGCTTTGAAGGAGGAAGAGGAAGGGAGCAAAATAAAATGTGGATTCTTAATTGTGCAATTAGAATGAGCCTGTGAGGGAGTTCAGGGGAGTCTATTACTATTACCCACAGACAAACAAAAAAGTTGTCCCATTACAGTAGACTCTGGAAGTCCCCAACATGACAGCTGCTCGACCCTTCTAGAAATGGCTCTCAGTAACAATTATGGTATTTTGCAACTGGCAGCCAAAGCAGTGCACACAGAGTAATGACTGTGACCTGGTGTTTGGAAGATCAGTTCACATCATCTTGATTGGCAGGTGCCACATCAGTGCAAATAAGGAATGTAAAAAGTCCTGTGAAAGTATCTTTTTCATCTAAGCTGGTAAAACAGTCAGTGAAGTTCCACACCGGCAGTGCAACTCGTGCCACCAACAGTTAACTATCTGAAAACAAACCAATCTACATCCATTGCTGTCAAAGGCAGCCTTTTCCTTTGCAGAATCCCCTCCAGCCCAACACATGCAAACAAAATCCACCGTCTTTTCAAGCCTCGCTGAGCAAGAATGCACACAGCTCTTTCTGAACAGCATCCATGAGCAAAACTATGTGGGAGCTACTTAGCGCTGATGGAATATCCCTGCACACAACATGTCTCGAGGCCAAAACGCACACACACAAGTTTGTTAGTTCTTCCACAAGACCTGCTTCTTCCCTCTTGCCAACACTTGGGTCCATCAAATCTTCTAACGAAGTGACTGAGGCACCACTCCCTTGGAGCCTGTCCCACTGCAGACTCCTCAGCTGTCTCCAGGTTTACGAGCAGAGATTTCCTTTCCTGGTCTTAGCTCCCCAAACGTCCTAAGACATTTCTTCCTCCACGTAGATCACCACTACAAGGGCAGATGGAGCCCTGGAGAGCCGGAGCACATCTTTCTGAATGCAGAGCATTCTCTTTCCTCTTCCGTCTGCATTTCCAGTATCCGTCACTTCTGCTTAGACTCATTTCATTGCTTCCTTTTTGGTAGGAAACAACCCCTGCTGCAGGTGTAAACCGGTGTGCCACGCATCACTTCCTACAGGCACCACTGGGCGCTATGCAGACCCATCACCCTCCCTCTGCTTCACAACACTATCAAAGGCTCATTTACTCCATTAGTACCGTTACAGGCTTCCCACCCTGATGAAGCCTGTTCACTTTCCCCATCTCCTCTTGCTGGTTTTCTCCATCTGGTTTTATCTAGCAGTCTATTGCTCTCGACTCCCCTTATCACTCCTAGAGCTGACCCCTCTTAGGGCATCCCTTCTTCACCAGCTTGACCACCGTCATTGACAAATCCAGGTGATAAAATGAATATTGACCCCTACTCACTTCCTTCCATCACCCATTTTAGTCTCTCCTGCAGTAGGCTGGGGGTGGGTCGTTCCTTTTTTTTAATCAAGTTTATTTCATTGCCACCCAGGAAATACCTCTTGTAAGGTTAAATGATTCACCACCCAAAAGGAATCTTTAAAGGTGCTGACACATAGGTGCTTAAATGTGTTCCACGAGTTCCGAAATCTGCTGTAGAGAGAGCTCACTGCAGTCACAGGCACATTCACCTGTGCATTAACAACTCAACATACGTTTAACAACATAGCCCTGTTATACACAAGCAGTGACGCTTCGGGATGCTAGAAGCAAGCTACCCATGGTTGGAATATTCCTTTTTGTTCACCAAAGTAGAAGCAGACAGGATTTTAAGTCATCCCATCTAAAAAGGCACCAAACATTTTTCCCATCATTACTGCAATCCTTGAACTGTGTGAGGAAAAACAAGCTACTTCTGGAGTATTTGTGAGCTGTAGTCAGAGACAAGCTGTGGGAGGCAGGGAGAGAAATCTGTCTTATCTGGAAGTACGAATTTTGGCTTGACCACTGGCTGCCAAACTGAGGCATGTCAAACTGATGCTTCATTACTACATTTTTCAGGGTTCATACAGGAGTCAGTTGTGCTTGGAAAGCATTGAGCAAAGCTGGTGGCTTTGGTAATCTCCACTGCAAGGTTAAGCAGGAGGGCATAGGAACACCTTTAGAAAAGCATCTGTCAGTTCAAAATTCTGAAAGGTGAATCCACTGGTCTTTCCAAAGTATTTTTTGCCATAGGAAAAAAAATCTGTCTTAAAGAATTTTCTTCTTTTTCCCCAAAGGGATGGATCTGGGAAAGTAAAAACATTTCTCCAAGCCTCTGCTATAAGACAAAGATGGAATAGTTGCATTTACCTGTTCATCCACAGGCATCCTTTACAGAGGCTTGTAGCCTATGCTACCTGAGTTTAGGCTGTTTCACAACAGTGAGTAGAATTTAATGAATCTCTCAAAAAGCAGAGACAGTCCTTCATGGAGAATTGCCTTAGAGAAGTTTCCCAATTACAATTTCTCCACAGGATTTCTGTACATAGATTTATCTGTAGTAACATCTTAATCCAAACCACACACCTAGCTATGGCACAGAGCATGCAGGTATTTCCTCTCGTTAGGCAAGCAATACTTTAAAATAGGTTTGTCTTACATGTTACTCTTTAGATTGCTAAAACCAGGAATAGTGATTTCATTTTTTGTTATTTATTTTGCTATACATACCATAAAAAAGTGTGTTACATTTCAAATTCAGACAAAGGCGGGTGATTGATCACTGTCTGGTAGCAAGATAAACAGATAAAAAAAGTTCTCAACAAAAATCAACTTTCAGCTAAGCAATTCAAATTACTAAAAATGACTCTGCAGAGTCCAAATGCAGAACTTAAGCTAATAGCATCTCTTCATGTCTCCAATTCTTGGAGGTGAATGGGTGTCTGTCTCTGTAAAACTATCATAGAATCATAGAATCGAATCATAGAATCATAGAATCATTTCGGTTGGAAAAGACCTTCAAGATCATCTCTCTTTTTAAAACAACCAGTAGGTAATATGCACTAATTCACCTGCCAACTTCTGGCCCGACATTAGGAGGGAAATGAGGAAAAAATTTCCATCCCGTTCTTGTAGCTACTCCTCTGTAGCAAAGCAAGAAAAGCCTCACGCTAAGCTAATAACACAATCCGTTTTTCTCAGCCCAATAAAGTGATATGGCTAAACCAAGGCTAGTGATTCAGAATGAAAAAAAATAGCATAAAATGAATTCAAAGGAAGCATTATATCTCTAGGAGCCCAGAAAACCACCATGCTTTGTCTAGTGCTTTAGTACATCTCACAACTCCAAAATTCCTGAGACAAACCTTTGGGAAATGAGGAGCAGGCACAAAAGCTTTCCCAAGTTCAGTATCGCATGATGTTCTCAGCAATGGTTGGAAGCTTCTCAGAAAGAGTTAGCTACTACAGCTCTCAAAACTTTTCAGAAACCAAGTAAAAGCTTGCAACACACAGCCTTCAGAAAAAAAAAAAAAAAACAAAACATCACAGTGAGGTGCCTAACTGTAGCATGTTTTTCTAGGTTGGTCAGCTTGTTAGAACTAGCAGAGACCGAACTTTTTGGCCCAGTCCCAGCATAGCATTTCAAGTTTATAGGGCTTAGGTCTATGCTTTGGTGAACTGGAATCTATCAAGGTAACGACTGCATCATACAGGTAAGCATTTCTCACAATACTAGAAGAGAAAACCCTAAAATAACAGTTCTGTAAAATTAGGTATTTTGTTTGTTGCACATAAACTCCCAATTCTAAAAATGCATGTATTTTCTGGAATGCTGTAGTCATGCGATGCCAGCTGAAGGATAAGTATGAACTTGCATAGTTACATTTTGGAATGCTCCAAGCCCAAGGTCTTGAAGGAGGTCTCCTGTCTAGAACGTAAGGAAAGTTCCTATGGGTTTGGTTTTCATAAGAAACGAAGCCTCAGCATGGTAGAACCTCCAGAGATATTCGACATATAGTTCTGCATTGTATTACGAGGAGCTGGCAAGAAAATTAACCTATCAACAAGCCAAAAATGCTGGTAGCAACTAACATCATCTCTGTTGCTCAGGACAGATGAATCCTTGGTTTATTGCAAAAGCCTCACACCATGGCAAATACACTGATGAAAACAAAAAGACTAACTGGTATGGGATTGGGGACAATACTGCAACAGCAAATTTGTCTCCAGAGGCCTGCCTTTGAAATAGGTCCGTCCACCAGCTAAAACAACTTTTTGTTATCCTTTTCCCAGTTTTCTGCCCTTTAAAGCATTTCTCTCCAAGAACTGCTTGAATTTACTGGAACTGCACGAAGGCTTCCAAATTCATGGGTTCTCCCATCTTCCCCCCTCCACCATGCCATAACCCCAAAATTGGAGAAAAATTTCAGAACTGCAGAACTAGTTATAAAAGTAAATACCGTAACAGCCCTTCCCCCAACTGAAAAAGCACCTCTTGGATAAAACTGCAAGATGTGAGGAGCTACTTCTAGAACTTGCATGCAGATGGCTCCTTAGAAAATCAGGAGAATTTTCTCACTGAAGCTATTTACCAAAAAGCAAATGCTCCTTTGCAAGGCTTTGGAAAACAAATGGCACCAAAGCTTTTTTTTTTGACAAAAGATGCTCCTTAAGAATGCAAGCCATAAATGTGCTGCTTCAAAATTTTAAAGTACAGCTTTATTCCAACAGAAGTCCAACAATAGCAGGGGCTTTCATGACTTCAGTGCTAGCGCTGGTAAGATACACTTGTTTTAGACAGCAACAGTGCTAGTAGCCGTCACAAGGCTGCTGCTACCATAGTGCATTTAGCTAGGACAGATCCAAGGGATCCAAAAATGGAATCCTCCTCCAACCTACAGTTCCAACCAACTCTTAAAATGAAACACAAGCTGCAGAGTTAAGAATTCATTCAAGAGGATCCCTCAACTCTAGCTCCAACCATTGTTTGCTTGTCCACAGACTGGAGAGGAGACTTGGTTTTTCCTTGGCTTACACTTTTCAGACACATTCCAGTGGAGAAATTGCTGATGCACTCAGTTATGCAATTTTGCAGGCTTCAATGAAGCTGTGTATATATACTTCATTGGGCAAATTTGGCTAGATGCTGGTGATACTGAAGCCAGAGCAAAATGTAACCTTTTCATTTGTGTTACCTCTGCAGCAATGACAGTGTAAGAATGTGCTATTGATTTTACCCAGTTTTAGCACCAAAAGTGTAAAAAATATTAGGGTTTTGGTTTTTAACCTGAAACTTGTTAAAGAAGTACACCTAGACTATCATACAGAAAACGATTTAATTGTGTGCCCTTTACACACTTTGGAATGTAATTCTGGAGAGGAATTAATAGACACTGTTGCTTCAAAACATTCAAGACATCAAAAAAGGAGCATAATATAATGTTTATTTGCAGTCTCCATTATCTCCAATCCAGCATTCACCACTTTTCATACATGAAGTACCAGAGGTGTCTTCCATATACACTCTGCCTCAATTGAAAAGATTTACAATTGTATTTATCTAAAGCATTTGATCAAGATTGGCTATTGCTACACAACTATTTACCCAATTCTCTGGCCTCTGTACCAGAAGTGGCAAGAGAAGCACTGAGCAGACAGCTGAAGAGTTACAAAAAACTTGAATTCAAGAACCAGAAACTCCTAAGAAACAACCATGGAAAAAGGAGTGTTGGCTGTAAGATCTTTATTTCTTCCATAAAAGAGGAAGGACTACATCATCTAAGCAGAGAGTTTCTGAATTGTATTAAGCAAGATGGTTCAAGCTTATACCCACAGTTTTTGGGGGGCAAATAAATAGCCTTGCCCCAAACACCAACCATAAAGACAAGCTGTTGAAAACTGGTCACATTTTGCACTCCCTCAGAAACCAAAAGGAAGGGGGAAAACAAAGCAAACCCCCAACTTACGTGCTAGGGTGGAAGTATAAAAATGTCAATTATTTAAACACAGTACTTCTCCAGAGGAACGTGCTTGCAGAAACAAAAGCAATGCCTGTGCAGTAAGTATCTTTTCAATGTCACTTTAAAAGCTATACAATCCTATCTGGATATGTGAAAGCTAATAATGCCAGAGGATAGAGAAAGCAAGTAGGCAGCCCACCATTCTGTGGCATTAAAAGGTGATTAAATGAAATTCACAAACGGTTTAGTGACATCTCTGATAGACTAATCACATAGCAGTGCTCTAAATAGAGAAACAGACCCATTATCAAAATATTCCCTTTAAAAAACGTGTAACTCGGCAGAGTACTTAATGTATTTATTGTGTGGAGATAATGGCTTCTCACTTCAGATTTAGAAGAACATGGATGAAAAGAGGGCTTCCCACAGCTGTATGCACTAGCAAGAACTAGTACAAACCCCTTTCTTTGCTTTAAGTCTCCACGTTTTGGAACAAAGGAAAACTAACTGTTGACCCAGTTTATGAGCTCATCTTAAAATCAGCCTGTACTTTAAAAAAAAAAAAAAAGAATTGTCTTCTGTTAAATGGCAGAGTGTTCAGCTACGGACACCAACCATTCACTTGAAGCAGAACTTAATTATTTTCTGACAGATTGGCTAAAATTGGCCAGAGAAATCAGAGCTGAAAGCTCAAATACTTTTTCCGAAGCCATATACAGCAGGATGCATGGCTTCTCACTATTACCTATCAGTTCAGTCCCCCCAACCTCCAAGCCGACCCTGGCAAAGCATGGTTGTTTCTCATTGTGGCTACTGCATTATCAGTACTTTTTATATAGAGACAATACAGTGGTAATCAATACAAATACTTTGCTCATTTTTTAAATTCAGGAAGTTGCCTTCTCCATGGCAGGTGCTCTATTTCAGACAGCCACACTGATGAAAACATCCCTATGTGGCAGATGCCTAAAAAAAAAATAAAAAAAAAAAAAATAATAATCAACCCAACTGGCTCTCAGATCTGTCACAAACACATTCAGGATATTTCTAGCTAAATACAGTGCATAATTAACAGTCATCTTAGAAAGACTTAACCTTTATTTGCCCATTTATCCATTTATTTCAGCCCACGCTTACCCCCACTTTTCTCGGTACACTAGCTGGATCACAAAACAGATTTCTCCACAAACAGTTCAGCCAAGAAGAATCTTTTTGAGCTGGTCATCCACTTTGGAGCTGTACTGTACAATACAGTTGTAAGCAAATTCTGAATTCAAAGCATGGGGTTTTGATATTTGAAAACCACACTAATATTGTATACAGAAACTGGCATTCAGCAGTATTGCCTTTTCAAACATTTTCCATTGCAAACTCATCTATTTTCACAATCAGAACATTTTTGTCTGAAAAGTTTATTTTAGTTTTCTGAACACTCTAAAGCAACTGTGCTTTTGATGTTACACAAGTGTCCAGATAGGATTAACAAAAATTAAAATGTTCTAAATTACAAATTTAATTCCTGTAAGAGCTTGAGAAAGGAAATAGAACAGAAAAGCATGACATACACACATTGTGAAGAAACCCCAACTTTTCATGCAATGGCAGGCAAGATGTAAAAAGCCACCCAAATTCACACATTTTTACACCGAATCATCAGAAAAGTACTCTGTAGTAAATCTGTACATCCAAATACATTTGGGATCTACACCTAAGTTACATTATTTAATGTTATATACACTTATTACCCCTTGTATAATGTCTAAAGGAAAATCTTCATACAAACCCAAACAAAAAAAAATATGCAAGACTAACTTGGAAAAAAGGAGAATCACTTTAGACATTCAGTTAAAATGTTGGTTTTGTTTTAATCTAGACCTCAAAGTGTTTATTAAAAACCAAACAATCCTCTTCATTTAACATTTTGCTTTCTAACTGTACAGTAAATTGCATTGCAGAGAACACATCCCGTCTTCAGACTGTATTTTCTTTGGATGGATTTAAGATGTAGCTGGATATTACTTTCAAGATAAATAAAGGGAAGTTGGTCCAACTAGAACAACAGCTGATATATTACATGCATATGGGTTTTTTATATATTTTTTAATTATTTTTTAAACAAATGAGTGTAGGGTATAGTTGATATCGCAAATAAACCAAAAAGCACCTGGAGTCAAAATATAAAACATACCTCCTATCCTGGCAATGGCAGTAAAAATCAGAATAGTAATCTTTCTGGAACAGCATTTTTACATAATTTAGAAATGTTAAGTACCAGGAAGACTACTAATCAAGTAGTTTTAGCAGCCAAGTTTCCCTCTTTTTATTGAATGGAACAAATGCTTTAAATAAACCGTTTGTCCTCTTCACTGAAGAGAGCTAGTCTATTCATCTTTAATGAGCTAGGTTTTTTTGTTTTTTGTTTGTTTTTTTTTTTTTTCAGGGGGGAAGATTAGCCACGTACTGTAGTAATGCCTACTGCATTTAATCCAAGCATTTGCTGTGAACAGTTGGAGAAAGCAGTCAGTAAGAACCTAGGATCAATGAAATAGATGTTACTTTAAGCCATCCACAAAATGGAGACCCATATAGTGCCCAGTGTTAAAACCCAAATCTCTTCTCGCGCTTTTTGTTGTGCAAGTTCATCCCCATGAAAACAGGAGCTGATCCATAGTTCAATTTTCTTATTTCCTTAGTCAATTTTCACATTAGTGTAGATTTTACGAACAAAGGCACTTGTTCCCATGTAACCAATAGCTCCTGCAAAATAAACCAAAAACGTTGAACATGTTAGAGAGCTGATCATCAAAATAAGCCAGCAATATAAAACACACACACACTTTAAGAGAGAAAGTCACATAAAGCATGCACTCTGCACACAGAAAATTATTTACCTGCAATACTTGTTCTCAAACTCTAATTATCCATGCTCCCAGTGAATGTCTGGCAAGAACTCCCCTAGTCTAGCAATCTAAATCCATTAAGCCATCTTACCAAGAGGCCATGCTCACTTGGCCTCGATAAATATAGCAGCCCCCCTACTGCTGCCAATAACCGGGTCCCTTTTTCTGAACAGAGGGTAAAAACCATACAATCACCCACTCTGCAGGGAAGGTGGATGGGAGGGCGGGTTTTTATTATAAGTTCCATGCCTTCTGGATGAGTGTTTTATTGGCAGATGGCTTTTCCCTTCCCACAAGGCACAAATAATAATAGATCCCCATCCCAGGAGTCTTAAACTCCAAGGAGGTCTGTACAAAGAGATTAAACTAGTAGCAGTTAGTAGTTAAAGGAAATTGCAACCTGTGGTTTTCAAATTAGTAAGAGTCATGAGCAGAGTATGCATTGTCACAGCAGTAATAAAAGAACAGGTCACTGGGTTTTTGATAGGGGCAACAGTTCGTGCTAAACCCCAAATACTGCAGGACTAAGGACATCTAGAAAAATGAAAGAAATGCACTGGACCAAGACCTCTTCTCAGTAAGAGATTCAGCAACCTACTTGGTCAAACCCAGAACCTCAGGTTTGCCAGGCTCAGGAAATACTGTTGTCTTATGATATCTGCAGGGAATATCTTCACCTCTTCCAAGCAAAATAAGAGTAAGTTAGCCTTGTGGAAGTCAGTTTGGCTAATTCCCAGGTTAGAAGTGAAGTTGAAAATCAAGCAAGAATTAGAGACAACTGCTGTCAGATTGCCATCATAAGATATGGGAAGAAGAGGATAGAGAAGTCAGGGCCTGTAACTCACTACAAAGAGAACTCCTAACATAAAATGTTTGGATGCTCAGTAAAGAATGGACTCTAAACAGAAAAGATATTTTTGCTTCCCTGAAGCAATACAGAAAAGCCCAGAACAAAGCATGAAACAACATTCTGGTGATCTGGGATGCACCAGACTTGTACAAGATGCGTTAATTCAAGAGCCTAACCAACGCTAAAATTTTTCTGCCAAAACTTCATTTTCCAATAAAAATATAAAGGTTTTTTTGCCTTGAGAAATTAAAGCTGTACAAAGCTGCAGCTAGCATTGCTGACCACAGAGTTATTCAGAACCTGTAGAGTTCTTTAAATCCTGGGGACTGATTCGATAATTCATGAGGTCAGCCATTAAACTCTCACAAAATTTTGGGGTTTAGACCCCCAAAAGCCCAACTTTCATATCTAATCAGGAAATCTCCACAAGGCAAACCTGATGCATCATTCCAATGCTATCAGAGTGGTAAAGACCCTGTGGAGTCAGCCTCTGTGCTGCATAGCATTTCAATCGGGGAGTTGTATTACTAACTTGGACAAAGTAGAGTTTGATGAAAACAAATACAGCACACACAAGATCAGGTTGCTGCTTGCAAGCATTAAGTGTGCTGAGGACGCAGCAGAGGGAAGGCCTGGCAGTTCAAGGAGAGACCTGTACAGCATTCAGACCGACCCAAGCACGGGCTGTGCAGAGGAGGTGACATGAGCTTGGAGTCATAGAGGAGAACATGCAGATTCTTCTGTAGCCTGTCAAGAAACTCATCTTCTGTCTCATGCAGTAAATGGACAAAATAATGGCACTGAACTCCTGTTTTAAGACTTATCATGTTTTGCCTGTTAAAGCAGGCACTGCCAATAGATCCAATGCCCATTTTAGTTGCTAAACTCAGATACATTCCAGAACTTGGTCTTTGAGGGTTTCTCTAGTGATGTGATGCCAGATATCACAGAGATTTGGGAGAACAAAGCATTAATTGTGTTTCAGTTGGGATCTACATAATGTGTGCATGAGATGGAAGTGAGGGGGAGGAGTAGAGAGTAGGAGTCACATGAGACCACAAGCTCTCAACCCCATAAACAAATCATAACATATCCTGAATCGCAGGAGCCTTATCCAAGAAGGCCACAATGGCCAATACCCAAGGCAGGGGTTAAGCCTCAAGGCTACTTCACAGGCATTGAATAAAACATGGGGTGTGGAGGGGGAAACCCTAGACAATGACAACTAAAGAATGTCCTCCTGAAACAAATGCAGGACAGTTGGTTTATTTGAATTAAAAAAGTCCATAGTAAAGGGAATGATTTTATTTACTTATTAAACACCTTATCAGATGATATTTATAACTTGGTTATGGCCTATGCAGATTTAGCAGAAATAGACTGCAAGCCTATTTCAGCAGAACAACAAGCTTTTAAATAAAGAGAAAAATCCAAATAGTGAGGAAGAGCAACCACAAAACAGAAAGAGATTAATTCCCATCTATTACTTCAAACCAATTAACACTTGCTACAGTTGTGACTTTGTAAGCACAGATTTTTTTTTTAAAAAGCCCTTCAATCATACTTACAGTATTTATCTGGGTGCTGAAGTGTGGTATTGCAAGAGGCCTTTCTATACAACCTAGCTCCTAAGCCATCTACTGAGTTGGGGACTAAGTTTTATTCTTTTCTGTCACTAAGAAGGAAACACGAGGAGCTCAAAGGTTTGGAAGTTCTCATGGGCTCCCTACTGTCCAGTCCCAGAACTGAGATGCTCTACAGAGGGCAGCAGACTTTGTGGATCAAAGCATTGCACATCATGTGGGATTTGAGTTCACCAGGCATTGTCAGGGGCACTCAACCCAGAGCTGGATGATACAAGCCTACAGAGTTTCCCTGTGGCTGCTTTGGACCCTAACTAGTTTGTCTCATATCCAACTGTGTGAACACGCCCATTCGTGTGAGCCTCCAAAGCACAGCCCTACACAATTTTCACAGGAGACATACAGTCAGTAGCACGCACACTGCACAATTCTTTAACACAAATGCCTTTGTTAGACCTCAATGGCAGCAAGTTCCCTAGACAAATGCTTTTTGACAGGGGATTTTTTTCTTCCTTCCACATGCTGAAAATGGGAGTTCTCAGTAAAAAGGAATCTCACGGCTTTTCTTCCAACACACTTAAAAAGACAAAAAGAAATCTCAACAGAGCTGTGGAAATAAAGTTTAATGTGTTAAAGTATTTTCTGATTTTGAATAAATTTGGATTTTACTCTAATATTCCATCAAGTAATGTCCTACCATGACAAGAAAGCATTCAACAATTTTCCCTTTCCATGCTATAAAAAACATTTTAATTACAGAAACTGGTAGGCAAGCTTGGCTTCTGCATCATAGACATTTTAATCAATACCAGCCTGAGCACTTTAAAAAGAAAAGATTAGAGCTGAAAAGTATAAGCCTATTAAAGAAAAAAAAAATGGCTGCAAGACTACCAGAACAGCAGGCAAGTCTTGTAATGTGCCAAGAACCTGATGAAGCAAGATGAGATTGTATGAGAGAAAAGGGGAACAGGTACTCAGCAGTTAAGTGATGATTTCCCTCCCCTTTTTATAAAGCATTGTGAATTACCCACCCTCCTAGGACATCAAGAAATGTGTACTTTACAGAAAGTAAGTTCCTGTAAGACATCATGTGTCTCAAATATCTAACTCAAAGAAATCCTTCCACTAGAGTCTATAAGACTACTCATTCACTGCTAAGAAGGAAAGTATTAAATAAGGATCACACATAAAAAGCAAATAAGAACACAGGAAAGTGCAAAAGAACCAAGTAGCACTTTCTGAAAGTCATACAGCAAAGGATAAAAATAAAGCTAATAGGTGAACAAGTATATTTGACTTTATCAGATGACCTCCATGCCGAGAACTATGTTTTTTCTATACATCTGTCAAAACAGTATCTTAAAAAGCAATGAAATCCAGCTGTACACAGGAGCGCTCTGCACTCTCCTCGCCTCTGAATATTCCAATACTTATTTCTCCAATGCTATCCTGAAGTGTCAGCCCTTTCTGTTCTGGTCACCCTCATATATACACATGCCACAAGATACAGATGGTAGCGTCATCAGTATTGCAATACCATTGATGCCTCAATGCATGTACCTAGCTCCTTGTCTTGGGGCAACAGTAAAAACTCTGAAACAAAATGAGAGCATGGACTCCAACTTAATTTGTAATTTATTTTGCAGAATTTCTTGCCAGCTATTGAGTCTTTCAAGCTTGCACTCAGGGTGAAATTCTCTGCACAGTACATAAATTAGAAGACACAATCCACAGAAGTCTCTTAGATTAGGTAGGAACCAAGATAACTCTAAGATTCTTTTTAAAGATTGGAAGCTTTTTCAGCACATCTTGCAGACATACACACTCCACCACTAAAACCACAGAGCTAAAATCAGGAACATGAGCCTGAAAAATTCTCATAGAAAACTGTTAATATATTCGAAACTTACCACACATTATTCCCAAAGCTGTGCTAAATACTGCCATATAACCAAAGTAAAATGATGTTTGAAACAAGCCATACATCCTGAAAAAGAAAGATAGGAATTTATGCTAGGTATTTTCCCCAGGTTTTTATCAATAAACTTATTTGGCAATATGGTAACCTGATATTCAAGCAAGAAAACTACCACTTACTTTGTCTTGAAAAAGTAGTAGTAAAAGGAGTACATGTAAACATAAATCGCAGTTGATGCCGCAGAAAGAAAGCTTGTCCATTGCCTGAAAGTAAACATACATGTCCATCATATATCTAACCAAAAGGCTTCCCAAGAAGATGCACAATGTGCTAAAACCTTACCCTGAAAATAAAGCGTACTGGTTCTACAGGCTTATTTAACTAAATGTGTACGTTGTCTGATGTAAGTGACAAAAGCTTCTATGGCAACAACTACCACTGATACCAAGTGATGATCCTGCTTCATATTCCTGTGTGCCTTGACTTTTTTTTTATACATGCATACAAGCATGCACAGATGCACATACACACAGAAAGCTCCTGTACAGAAAGGACCCAAGAACTGCTTTTATTCCCTACAGCTAAAATCTGGACATGGGACACTTTGCAAAGACCCATCGAGACTGAAGAACATAACCAGATTGGGAGAGTTTTATAGAAAAGTAAACTATGCAAATAATGCAATACTTACCACCTATAATCCTCTGCGTTTAGCAGGAAATACGTACAAACGATAGTCACGCAAACTGTCACAATGCAGAGGATAACTAGAACCAACATCATAAAGCCATAAACATAGTAGATCTTGTAAGCCCAGAATGAAGTAAAAATGAAATACCTGAAGAGAGTAAACAAAATATGCAGATGATATTGTAATTGAACTTAAATTATCATACTTTTTTATCAAATTGGCAAATAGCTGACATACTCACATTTCAATAAAAATTGATCCAAAAGGGAGGATTCCACCTAGGCAAACAATAACAGCTGGTTCCATGAACCTGAAAGATGTTAAGATTAGTTTAGGGACAACTTTAATCTTTCATTTATAAACATATTAAGACATATAACCAGGTAATTAATATAGCACAGAGAATTATTTAAAAGGCATGTTAACAAGAACATTTCTGCCTCATACCAGCATATTAGAAAGAAGATTCCCCCAAGGGTGTCATGTATATGGATAGGAGGAGTTATTCTTGGAGAAAGCTGAAACAAAACTAAGTCTCATGCCTATCACCTACAGGCATAAGGTTAAGCATCTAACCAGCCTTAAAGCCTACGGAAAGAATCTCTCTTGCCTAAAAAGGGCTTAAGCAATCAAACCCCATAACATCCACTAGCCTTGAACGAAGGCAGTGAAAACTCAAAGCTGTTGATGGCTACAAATACAGCAAAAAGCACAAAGAAAATTTTGCAGGGTAATGGTTATATAATTAAGAACGAGTGTTTCTTTTCAATGCTATACTGAGTCATGAGCCTATGGCCAAAAAAATGAATACTCAGCTACCTGTAGATGATACTGTCACTTACTAAAGGTGACCTCTGTGTAGTACTTGCAATGGTGCTGAATCTAGCTAGTAACCAGTGATTTAATTTGCAGCTTCTTTTATTATTTATAGGGAGACTTGTCTAAGTTGACAGTGTGCAATTTCATCATCTTCAAGAGAAGTATCTTATTTCTTTTTATCTGTCATGCTGATCCAGAAAAATCCATCAGATTCCCAAGATACAGGTCACAATATAAATCAAATCCTAGCATCTGAGCTGTACGACCACTAACAAGAGACTAAGTGTGCTGCACTTCCTGGATATACACGTTTCAGTGCCCCCTTCACTTTGTCTGTTCCATTCCTCTGAACAGGGAAAGCAAGAAAAATCTATTAAAAAAAATCCTCTGAGGATATTTTAATTTCCATAGCTTGCTGCTTCCACCTCAGAATTAAATTAAGAGGAAAAAGTGACTGCATTCATGATTTTCCAAAAACCCAGGTCTACCTTTTGAGACTAGGCACCCACCCCTTTATATTCACTTCAAAATAATAAAGGCTTATTCGCAATTCAAACCATATACCTGAAGTATTTTAGGCTCTTTGCCATCAACAAAAGTGCAGAATTGGGAGCAGCATTGCAAGCTTCTCCCCACGATCACCCTGCAAATATGTCTCACCTTGTACATGGAGACCATTAAACAGAACAGTTCTGCCTTCAAGGCACATTCAATCCTAAATCTGTAAGAGGTATTAACTAAAGACGAAAGGTTTAGTTTCAAGATACCCATACAAGAACTGGGTTGGGACCATCCCTCTTATATTAGAGACTGAAGAGCATTTCAGGCCAAATGTGAATCAGTGATCCAGGACTATAAAATCTGCTACAACTATTAACCATTAACTGCACTTGGTGTTTTTATTTAACAGAAAAATCATATTAAGGAAATGTCAGTAGAGGTGTTCTTCTAGACACAACTCAACTTAAATAAAGTTATTCTAGAACAACTTTTAAAGATCACACCTGAAAAGTAATTTTCAAATGTACTGAAGCGAACATATCTAGTTAACATGCATGCTTGTCTTTACCATTTTTTCTCTGGTATGGGACGAGGCACTGCATTTACACGACATGGAAAATTAGGCTGTCCTGACAGATTTCGGCCAAGAATCGTACCAACGAGGTTCAATGGAAGAATGACAAAGAAACAAATACAGCACACTGCCACCTGTAAGCAAAAAATAAAATAATAATTAAAAAAAAAACAGGTATGAGATGACAAAAGAAGATAACCAACCCACTCCGTATACATTAGTCCTTAGTAGTTACTGCTATAGAATCATACTCCTAATCATGAAGCATTAGTAAATATACATCTATTTTATCAAATGGAAGTATTTATTTCCTAAGAAACTTCCTAACATTATTAAGTATATTTTCTTGCATCAATTGAGAGAACAGAACCATTACAGATTTTTTTACTGGTTTCATCTAATCATTATACTCAATACATGGCAAAGGAATGAAATGGCAATCTTCACGGTACTTCATCCCAGAAAGTTTTGTCAGCTTCTCTTAAACTTTTGCAGAGTATGCTATCCCTGGGAGTCAGCATCTAGCAGTTAGGCAGTTGCATACAAAACTACAATTCCTGGGTGCAAAATTTTTAATCCAATCCAAAAAAGAAACCCAAACAAGAACTGCAAAGCCATGTTAGAATACCACCAATCAAAATTTTGGGTTCAAATTTCTCCATTATGCACCAACCATGTAATTAAGAACACAGACTGCCAAAGACACAAGTGACCATTGGTATGCACAGATACACAATTTAGAAGCAAAATAGCCCTACTTACATATAGAGATTAGGTTTATGCACAATGCAGCATAGTCAAGCCAATGTTCCAGCTCTTTCCGATGGAACAGCCTCTCTAAAATTTTACCATGAATCATCTTTTTTTTTTCCAGTATATGTATGTAGCTCTACTTTTGCAATTCCTTGAAAGCAACATATTTTTGTCTTCCAAGATGGGAAAATTTAACTGTTTAGCCAGACGTTCTCTACTCATAACTCTTTAGCACAAAATGAATTAGCATTAGACAGTTAACTTTTTGATATTGATAATTAAAGACAAAACAGTTGCCTGTAATGCAATAACCATAATTCTGAATATTGACCCTGTGACCTTCTCTATGCAAACATATGAAAACACTACCTTTTAAAAGCACTGTTGCCTGAGGCTGTGTGTACACCCTGGTGCCTTCTGAGCAAAGAAGCTATATTCCTCTTTCACTCCATCAGGACACAAAGTCCATGGCAGCTGATTAATCCAAAACAATGGACAGAGGACCAGGTCTAAGAGCCACACACTGACTTGTTTAAGCAGCAGTTACTCCAGGATAAATAACGGGTGTTCACATATGTTATATTTACAGAAATCTACTGCAAGCAGCTGAAAAGCAAGAACTGCTAGGCTTCATGAGATGAGGAGCTGCACTACATTAGCTCAATACAAACTTATCATTAAGTCAATCACACCACTTTAAGGCAACAACTGACAAAAGTCAGTAGGTTATCCCTCTATTACTGGCTTGTATATCATTACTAGTCTAGGCCAGATGTGAATGGAAAACATTGCCTGGGGTTGGATGGAGCAAGCCTTCATGCTTCACAGAAGGGGTACACCAAATAGGTGGTCAACAAGCAGAAGCACTGTCCAGACCACTCTGCATATCTTTGAGGAAAGGTTATTAAAGAATTACATCATAAGCCACTAAAATATGAAGCTTCAGTGGTAAATAAGGAAAAGCTAAGGAGTGTTTATACTTGCCAACAATAAAGCAGATTTTACACAACTAATACATGTTTAGTATCTCCCATTTATCTTTTTCCATTACTTGAAAAAACACAGGTAAGCAAGCATAGTATCTTAGGTAGGACACTGAGATTGCCCAAGAATAAATTACAAGAGAAGTATACAACTCACTTAATGGATGCAGGTGCTGCCCTTGAAAACTGCTCAGTCTAAAAAAAATAAGCAGGTGAGAATTTTCAGAGAAAAATGTCAAAAAGTATTGGAAACATCAAAGGACATCATCTTGAACGCTACATTTACTAAAATCCTGACCAAAAAGTCCCAGCTTGTTTGAGGTGCAGTGGGTAGAAGAGACCTTCAAGAACTAAGGCCTGGACAGGATCCAAAGAATTTCCGTGCTGACCGTATTGAAACCATTTCCATTTGCAAGAAGAGCTTGCCCTGCTTCCTGCCTGGCAAGGACTTCCAGGCGTGTTGGGTGGCCCCTGTCCACGGTGCTCCAAGGTGCTCTGGCAGGTAGGTTTCAAACATGGCTGAGGCAGAAAGCTCAGACACAGGCAGCGTGAAAGGGCATCTGTACTGCTTCATCCAGCCACAACTGTCTTTTATAGTACAGTTATCAAGATGTCTGTAGCTTCATTTCTTGATCTCGGAAATTACCCCTCACTGGGAATAGTGGTAGAAAGCAAATCCACTGCTTTACTGCAGAATGAAACTGTCCAGGAACAGTCTTGGGTTCCAAGCTCACCTGGAACAGAATTTAGTAGCTTGTAATCATCCATCCTGCAAAACACATCAACCATAGGGAATCCACATGGAAAGAATATAACCTTGGACAAGGAACCAAGCAAGGAACATCCAGGCCTAATCACTGATTAGCTGGCAAACTCCTAGATGAGAAAAGGCAGTCAATAGCATCTCATTCTATTGACTCCAACTGCAGAGCTGAACGGCTTCAAATCAGGTGGGCAAGGAGAAGGCCCAACTTCTTCCAGCAGGGCTTGGCTGTTGTATTGTCTGGGAGACTGACTCAGCAGCAGCTTTGAAATCTAAGATGCTCATCTGCGTAAAACAAGCTGAGACAGACCAAGGTTCCTTGAATAATGGCTTCAGTAAGTACTGCCAACCTGTCCCCAGCAGGGGGGGTTGTCAGCAGGACAGATTGGCAGCCGTCAGAAAATCCAAGTGCTTGTGGTTTCATTATCAGACCAGTCAAAGCATGACTGATAATGGTGCAACATCTTCCATTCTATTAACCGTTTGGCTGAAAAATGAACTGATTTCAGACAGAACAGCTAGCATCTTCAGTCAAATCTAGTAAGCAGCATTAGGTAAAGTCAATGTTTTGTTGAACAATGAACTGTCTGTCTTAATGCTATGCTATGCTCTGAGGACAGCTAGAATTGAAGCACTTGTTTCCTTTTTTCCTGGAGCCATTCAGGAGTCTAAAAATTATCTGAGATAATTCTGTAGTGCAAAGGAGGCCCAACTAAGCAAGCAAGGACAGACCATAGTGTAGGCTCAGGAACGCCTCCCACTTCCACCTGCCTCTGATAAGCTGTCCAAGCTGGTAAAGATGTGAATGTTCTGTCTTCTGAGATAACCCCACCCCGGTCTTAGTAGGTTGACCAACACAACCAGTGCTGGTTAGAATCAGCACACACACGCATCTTCTTTCTCACTTTCAACTCGCTGTCTGTCTCCACGGTAGTCTACCTGCTCAGACTGATGCTTGCTGAAAATTACTTTCTTCATTCTTGGCAGAAATAGCCTTCTCTGGATGCAAGAGATAACTGGAAATAGCTGGCTTTTCTAGCTTCTGCCTTTTCAGGCATGTTCCTCTTAATTTCAGATCTGAGGTGAAGACACTGCTTCCCTCCCAAACTGAACAGGTAGTGCCTGTTGCCACAGATGGCAAGGGCAGTGATGATGCAGGCTGGGCAATGTCTAAACCTAGAGAGCTTACACCCAAACTGAAGCAAACACAGGGCAATGGGGTACACGAGGATCTTAACTGAAAAAGAGATGAAGTTATGAGATTTCTACCTCAAAGGTTTCAGAGAATAAGATTACAAAGGCAAAAGCAGCTCAGACACTTACTGGCTTCCATTTCACCATTCCAAATGGTAAGAGGAACGAAGGCAGGATCAACACACATACGTGCTCTGCCCTCCTGCAGAAGCACCTCTCTACAGAGGTCACTGGTAACATACTAAAAAAACCAAACACCAATAATAGCTGTTGCATGACAGGCAGAGATAAGAAAGTTAGGTCTTCATGAGCCTTTTAAGAGGAGTACTGCTGTAACATCAGCCAAGAGAAATTGAGAGAACAGTTTTAACTACTACTTCAGAAAGCACAAATTATGCAAACAGGCAAATCTACTACATCTACAAACCCAGTTTTCCATCAAGCAAACAAATACACATTCTCCATAGTCCATATTACTGAAGACAAATTACAAGAGTTTTTCTACCAAGCCAGTACATTAAAACATACCTATTTTGACTGTTGCATTTCTGTTGCACAAAATATCTTATTTATACACAAGCATCTGATTTAGTTTGCAGGTTTTAGTTGCCATAGAAGAGATTGTCAACCTCACTAAGCCTGCCTTCTTTCTACCCCCTTTTTGTTTTGTTTTGTGGGGAAAGAATATTCTACTGCCCTTGACTCAACATGCAGAATTCAGTTTTCCTTATTTGAAAGAAAACATTGCCAAGAGGGATATAATTTATGTTCTAGGGCCATGTGTTTCATATTTTCTGACAACTGTAGATTAAACTTCATTCAAAGGTGATAATTAAAATTTTTATGAGCATATCTAATATTAAACAGCTACTGGCAGGCTATGGTGCCTTGACTGCTTAATGCACAAGGGAGAAAAGCAATAAAAATTAACTGTCAAAGCAGCAGCTTGATCTTTCCTGTCAGCTACCAAAACTGCACTCTCAGTCATGAGACTCTCCCCCCATACAGAGGTTACTGAATCTGTACAGTGAAACAGCTTTCTGCACATCATCTGGCCAAACATTACACAGAACAAGAAAAGAATAGAAGGCTTCAAAATAAAGTGTTATTAATTTTATTACAACAAAGTTGTTAATCTAGGGTGCTGCTTTGGGTAATAAATTGAACTGTTGAAAATTTAGGCAGAAGCATTAAGCTGTGTCTATTTTCAGCAAAAATGAGAGTTTTGACCAAGGGTTCCACAGTCACTTTCAAGCAATCTAAGGAAGCACCCTGCTGAATGTATATAACTAGATGTTTTTCTATTATTAGCCAGGTGTATTTCCTTTTCTGGCTCAAGGCATGAAAATCTTTGGTGCTACCAGATCCTCATTTTGCGGTGGCAGCCAATACTCATATCAACTCAAAGCTGTCAGGGATGGCTGCAGCCTGGATTAAGCTATCTGTTGGAGGAAACACTTTTTTCTAGCTTAAACAAGGTATAAAAGATGTAAACACCAGAGTCTCGATCCCAAGAGAAATTCAGTGTGCATAACCTTATTTAATTAAATCATTAAAAATGCATACTGGAGATGTTAGCCACACAGGAACCTACTGCTCAAACAAAACAAAAATGGTACATCTTAAACAGTTTAATAGAAGCTGTATGGATTCTGCAGTCAGAATATTACATTAGTCATAGTAGCCTTAATGGAAATCTTTAAATTATGTATCACACACAGAACAATGTAAGCAGTCACAACTTATGAAATGCCAGAATTAAGATGGTCTCTTCAAATTCTATCATGCTGTACTCTGTAGAAATTCTGCATTACTAAGTAAGTGTTTCTGCATAGAACTACCACCACACTCCTCAAACATATATGGAGAGGTCACTTCGCTTGCTATTATTTAAAATTCTTTTTAATTGATCCATGCTCCATTTTTTGTGTATAATTCAAACACAGCAAAATATAAAGATGATTGATAAATACACTGAAAAGACTGAAAAACATCAACAGAAGGTAAGTCAAGGTGTACAACACCTTCAGAACTCCTCTGTGTTCACCAGTAACAGGTTATAATAAACAAAAAACCCCAAACATCAAATTTGGGCTCCAAAAGAACAAAGAATTGAATGGTACCCACTGCATTCCTATAAAGGGGAAAAGATGAGAGAAAAAAAACCAGACTCTTATATCTCCTTTATATGCTTAGGGAGTTGAAAGCTTTAAACCATTAAGTTTTAAAAAGCTCTCAAATTTGAATAAAACCTGTCACATTCTTTATTGCATTTTGAAGGGAAGGGCAGCTGAAAGATATCCCAGGGAAGAGATTAAGCCTTTGTTCAGGCTCATGATGTATTTTCACTACAGAATGTTTGTCACAGTATAGGTGAGACAGCTTGCACATATCTCCACCAAAAGGGCTAAAGGCAGAGTCCCAAGACTGAAGAATGATTTCAGAAACAAGCTTTGGATCTTCCCAGGCCTGCCACATCTTCGAGGAGATCGCAGACATTGGGAATGAGTTATACAAGATGAATGAAGCTTTGAAGTTCAAAACAGACTGCAATGACAGTGAGGTGTATGAAGGTCCTGATGAGCCCAATCAGTTTGAACATTTCAAGACAAAGTGTGGAAGAGCAGATGCCATGTAGATCAAAGATGCAGCAACTGTGTGTTAGCTTGGATGTCTTGGCTTTGACACTATCAGCTGTCCTTGCCTACATTCCATAGAAAAATCTGTCTGGAGGGAGGAATTAAGTCACAGAGAGGAGACTACCTAGCGGTTTGCTGGGAAGTGGCAATGCAAAATGCACAAAGCACAGGATGTCATATTTAAGCATAGTCTCTTAGCAACCTTTTAGCTCCGAGACTTTTTTCAGCAACTCAGTTTCTGCTTTTTCCAGATTTACAGTAGTCAAGAAGAGGTGGTAATTCTTGCCAGCAACTGTAATCAAGGAGGGTGGTTTCAAGACATGCCAGGGTAAAGGAAGTAATTTCTGTGTTCTAGTACATTCAGATGGCAGAGGTTTTATTTCCCCAAGAAAATAGCAGCAGCAAGTTTGTACTAGAGAATTCTGGAAGCTTCTCTACACTGAAAACAAAGGTGGAAAGACATAAAGGTATCTTATCCATAAAGCCAGAAGGCTTCCCAGGGACTTCAAACTGAAGCGTAACATGGTAATTACAAACAATTTTCATTCCCTTCCACAAACCAGCTTCATCAGTTGATTTGAAGTCATTAGAGCGTTGCTTATTCTGATGAAGTTTCCAATTCATAACCTGCTCCTACTAAAAGTCTGCTAACTCCACTGAAGTTTTATTGCCACAGTCATAATGATTCAAACACTTTCATAAAACCTTGAGATCATTAAAATCACTGTGTATAAAGAGTCCTAACATCCTGATTAAGTGACCCCTGAAGATTTATATTCCCATTTGCTTTTGCATGTACATGTTTCCATGATCTTAAAATACAAATCAGTTGAACAGATTTACAAGACAAACTTCAGCACAGGTGGAATTCCCTTCCCTCAGCATTCCTGACCTCCAAATGGGAATACAAGTGAGAAATGTGATATCGTAAATGCTTGCTCAGCAGTAAAACAGAGCCTCTTTCCACATATCAGAGATCAATGTTGTAAACTTTTATGACAGTGTTGTATATGGCTGCTAGCTTAGGAAAGAAAAACCAATACAATATTCCTTTGGGACACTGACCAACTAATACAAACATATCCAAAGATAGAATTTTAGCCTAATTTCTTGAAGAAGAGCACCAGAAAAATTAAGTGAACAGTTTATAAACATGTTTAACTTGTTATAAGCCCACTAAATATAATATCAACAAATTCAATGTAAAAAGTTGGTATTTAGGCATGCATTGAAAATACTGCTAATAAGGAGGTGACTAGAACCAGCAATGTACATGTAAAGTAATGACTCCTCCATCAGTAAAAAATTATTGAAAGCCTTTGCCTGAAACTGAGAATTGTTCCTCTTTTTATCACCATTTATGATTTCTATCACATTCATTCATTAACAATGTGTTCTTAAGAAGTATTTTCAGTCACACACTGAATTTTATTATATCCCAAGTAATACAATATATAAGACAGAACTTGTGATAATAAGCTTCATTTTGTGGTAGATTTAAACTAAGAAGAAATCCAAGGCTACTCAAACATCTCTGAATAGACTGAACAATTTAACGTATCACAAAACCTGATACGCAAAGAAGGAAGCTATAAAAATGTTAAATCCCAAGATTTGCTACAGATATTGAAAACAAGCCTTCCTGTATTAGGCATTTTTTAAAGTTAATTGTGCTACTGTACAAAATTAGAAAAAGCAATTTTATGGTGCATATTTCAAAAAATTCTGCTCTCAAAATCATACCCCTTGCAAACTCAAACAGAAAATCTGCCAAAGTGCCAAGTGATTATTTCCTACATTGTATTCACAGGGTTATTTGAGGTTGCTTGAAAGGGCCATGACAACAAACAAAATCCTGACAAAAGCCACAAGAAACAAGAAAAGTCATCGCAATTAAACGAGAAAGTAATCCAACCAGCATTGTTTTTCAAGTGACAGGGTTAATACACAGACACAAGACCACAACTGGATACTAAATACCACTTCACAAAGTGAAAACAGTGATTCATTTTCATAAAGTCAGATGTCCTCAGGATGTCTCATCTCGTATTGTTTCCTGATCTTTTTTTTTTTTTCTGCTTGACTGCAATGATTTGGAAGTAGCTTTCACTTGGAATCCTTTTGTATTGCATTTTAGCTTATAACCGGTTTGCATTGGCCATCCAGAAGAAAATTCAAGTTGCTAACTTCCTATGTTGTTACAACACTCAGCTTGAATACAAAGCAGAGGTGTCATTTTAAGCAGAGAGAAGACTGTTGTGGGCATCCAGCAGCTGTTGCTGTTGTGATTAAAATGAATTATACCTGAAGCACCTTATACCCCTCCCAGAATAAATTTCTAACTAGGAAGCTAAAGCTACGACTCACAACTGTATTTAGACTAAAACACAGTTTTCTTGATGTCTGCAGTGGTGTTTAAATTCTCCGGTAAAATGACTCACCATGGTTCCAAAGGGTATAGCTCTTGAAGCATGATAATAGATGGCAATGAAGTTAATGAAGAAGGCAGTTCCACACACCATTGCTGGAATAAGGAAGGCTCCGATGAACATCTGCTTTATCCATCGCCTTCCTGTAAGAAAGGACATTCCAACGGGACTGGTGAGATAGTGTATTTTTTTTAAAAAGTTACCAGCAAGCTCACCAGAATTTAGGTGTTTGATGACTTTTCCCCCCCAAAAGCTGAAAGAAATAAGTAACAACATACTACATCAATACAAGAGCCAAAAGTCAACTAACAGTTTCATTTGACTCCTGGCAATTCACGAGATGCAGCACATTAATCAATTTATTAGGACAGATGAAAAGACAGGAAAAGGGATACAGCATGAGAACATTTCAGCTCAAGAACAGCATATGCTAAGCTGGCCAAAGAAACCAGGGTATGAAACATAAGTGTATATTTAAGCTGCAGATTAGTAGAGACAGAGAGAGCAAAGCTGGCCCTGTGCAGAGCCTGCTCACACCCTGAGAACACATGAGAGCTCAGCACTGCTCCTGGGAGAACTCAGCACTACAGCTGCTTTCAGGCACCACCTGCTCTGGGTTGTCTTGACCCAACTAAGTTGACTCCATACATTCAGGATGCATTAAGGAACTGGCTATCCCTGGTATAAAGCAAAATGCCACAGCATTTAATATACAGCAAAATTGAACTTATATCTTCAACAGCAGAAAAGGTAGAAGGAAAGCGATTTCTAAACCTCAGGCATAAATGGAACAGCAACACCTGTTAGCAGTTGTTACTAAGTTTAGAGCTCCCTGAGGAGCTCAAGAAACCCTCTTGGGCAATACCTTAAGAATTTTCACTGTCTGTATTCCCTTTATTTTCCATGGTCTTAAGTAGTGTCTATATTTAAATTTAATACACCATAGATGCATCTATAATATGCACTAAATAAAAAACAGTCAGAAAACTAGCATATGCTTTTCAAGACCATCATATGTATTTTCACCATAAGCCAACATAATCAGCATTTCAAGGTTTGATACATATTTGATCTGTAGAAAAAAAAAAGCAAATCTGGCTCAACTATATAGCATGGTACATTTTACAACAGCAACCCTAATTTACCTAGATCTGTTTCTCTACAAATCACTAGGTTTATACACACGCCACATAAAAAGAAACATCTAACCTCCAAACTCAGATCAGAGTGCAGTTGAGACTGAACACTAACAAGTATGCCGTGCTAAAAAGATACAAATTTTCTTTTGTGAACTTACCAGAAATATTTTTTCTAAAGCACTGTAGAAGATAATAGATATTGATTACTCTTGTATTGCAGCATAGGGAATGGATTAAGCTAGTGGACTGCAAGGATGTAATTGGTCACAACTCAGAGGCATAGTGGGGCGCACTTGAAGACAGCCTGTCCAAATCTGTTATGTCAATTTTATTGGGCTTCTGCTCCCTATTGATACTCATTTTGAATTTGCTAAGTATAAAGCAGAGCACATGATGGAAAGCAGAAAAACCTTCTTTAAAAGATGCTATAAACAGTTTTCCCCATCCACAATTAATGGTCTACTAAGTACTGTATACTCATCCTTTCCGAGTTAGCAAACATAACCCCCACAGTACCTATAGAGAAGGGTTAGGTAGGAGACATCTGGAGAAGATGACATGAGCTGTTTAACAACATGTTACAGAAGAGGGAGAGACTATTATAATCTCTGGATGTCATGAGCCAAACAATTATATACAAGAGTATAACAACCAATTCATAAGATACAACTGTTAACAGTTCTTTAGCTCTTAGTACTTTTAAATTAACCAAAGACTTCAGCTATCTTTAATTAGAAAATGCAGCCAATACCAAATAGTAAATAATATGAAAGTTAATTATACTCAAAATATTTTCTGTTTATTAAGAATTTAATGGATTCCACCCGAATGACCTAACTCCATAAGGACACTTCTATATGCGTGCAAATCAGAAAATAATAACTTCTCCATTTAACAATGTAATGAAAATGCTGAACCATGAAAACAATTTACCTCCTTGTCTAGCATAAAGGCTTCCTCCAAAATATCCATTCACTGGTGATGTTGCAGCGTAAACAAATATAGCTGTACTAAGCATTGATCCTCTCCTACAAGAAGGTGATTTTTTTGGTAAATGAAATAGAAAAACAAACAGTGTTAAAGCAGAAGATCACAGTAACATACATACATTTAGCAGAAGCAGTTATTTAATATCTTTAGGTAATGTAAAAATTTAAAAGTGCTTAAATTGTAAAATCTGCCTAAGAATGAGAACTGTTTGTATCCAAAGCTTCTGGCCAAGTCTAATTCAATCTGGGAAAAAAGGGTTCTGACATAGTACGTTCTTTTCTAACATGCATTTATTTTCACTGGAGTATAAAATCTCAACTCTGATTGAAATACTCTGACATTTGGATGTGGTACCTTGTAAATAGTTCAGTTCTTCATACGCATGACATACATTAAGTGTAAGATTCAACTATTGCAGATAAAAGTTCCTCTTAATATGAAGGCCAGTATTAACAAAAATATACTAAGATTGTGAATGATGTTTCTACCATCCCTCAGAAATTAACTTTTAAGATCGAAAGTATTCATCTTGCAGAAAATTAGAAAACCTGATTTAGAAACTATAAATACTATAATGAAGCCACTAATCAGCATGGAGTAGTCCAATCAGAAGAGTTTAGTAATTTTTAAATTATCACCTCATTAAACGTTGGAGTACTCATTTTGGCATAATTTTTCTGAAATTTTACAGGCAAAGCTAATAATTTTAAATCACAAAAGCCATCTCCAAATACATTTTTAAAAATCATGTCTAAGAATAGCAAGATATAAATGTTATTCATGAAGAGAGCTGTTTCCCCATGTCCCTCTGCTACTCTGTGATAGCAAAAAGAAGTAGAAGGTTTTCAGCCAGCTTGCTATACTTTCTTCAAATTAGTTGTTCTGAGAGATTCCAGACTATTGGCATTTTGGCTTTTGATGAACCATTACTGGATGCCTGCCCTACTCAAAGAAGTAATCTTTAGTACAACCAGCTTCCATGACTGCATGGATTGAACTAAGCAAATATACCTGCTGGTCACACACCCTAAAGAAGTGTTATGCTAACATTCGTTTCTTAAAAAAAATAAGCAATAGCTCCATTTTACGAAGGTACTGGTTAGACAGAAACCAATTTTAACACTTCTCCTAACTTAGGACAATTTAGAAACACATGCAAAACCCCGGAAGACCATGCACAGTCTGAAGTGACACATGTATATCCAGGCTACATGTAAAATGACTAGCAGATGTTAATCTAAAATTATCTCAAAATTTGCTATTCTCAAGCTTACTCACGTATGTTTCAAGTATTCTAATGGAAAAGCTTCTCAAAACACAAACCAGTATTAATAAATTAATAGCTGACACGACCAAATTTCACTGAGAGACTTTTAGTTGGCATCAGCTGCATGATCCCTAAGAGTTTTAACAGACCTGAAGAACACTGACAAGCAATCATTCTTGTAATTCTGGTTTACAGCCTTCTTCACTCACATCACTATTTTCCTAAACATAAGAATTGTCTGTACCAGATTTGGTCAATTGTTCCATTACATACCCAGAATTAAATTCACTTTGAAAGTGATATAAAGGCCTATTGTAATAAAAGACTAAGTGCACATATATTTTTAAAAATTACTGTTCTGACACATTTTACAATTGCCATTACTAACTTACAGCTTCCCTACAGTGCAAAACGTTCTGAAATGGTTTCATTCCCCACCTTAAAAGGGCTGACATGCTGTACAACTAAAAATGTGTA